>NC_138832.1:14357146-14875086 GCF_965183815.1 Platalea leucorodia | reverse complement strand
ACCAGTCTTCCCTTATCTATCTCATAAGTACTCTGTGTGTGGTATTTATGAGATAATATCCAGGTATGATGTTTAATCTTTTAACAGGAAAGACACAATGCACTTACTCAGCAATTCCTTCTGAATAGTGCTTTGATGATCCGAACTTCCATCCCTTGATATGACCAAATTATTACTTCAGTAAAACTGGTAGCCTGCAGTGCCAACACACACACAGCTGAAGTGATAATAATAGTTTGTTTTACACATACATACGCACATCCTCCAAATTGCATTCCTAAGAATAGAGGTTAGAAAACCTATTTGATAATATGAATGTGAAAGTGGTTTTTTTTGTACAATCAATATACACATACTATTTGATGTTTGGTATTGATTGCATCTGCTTCTGCAGGAGATGATAATGTATATTTAAGTGTATTAAATAAGTATATTAAATATTAGCCCTGTGTTTCCAATAAAATAAAAGTTCTGAATGAATAGATGTGTTTTCCATTATTTTTTCAGTACATTTTAATGCCTCAGAGTTAACACCAAAATTCTTCCTGGGTTAGAAGAAATAAATTCACCCTTCTGGGTGAAACACAGAACTGGTGAAATTCAAGCTTTAAATTTGTATGCATTGTAAAATATGTTTTACTGCAGCATGATAAAATGTTTAACGAAAGGTAAGTAGAATACACAAATGCTTGAGGGACTGGAGACTACCTCACTAATGTATGCTTGTAATTATGGTTTAGGTAAGTTGTAAAGGTAGAAAAAAATTAAGTGGTTTATAGATATATAATAATGAAGTTCAATAACGAAGCATTCATTGCAGGTAGAGGATGTCAGAAATGTAATGACCACATCTTTTCCAGATGGATTGCTTTTATAAACATTTCTGAAAGTATGTCATATTATGGGATGTTTCCACCAGATTACTGAAAATGCAGAAACTCTCTTCATAAAGAAAAATTGCATGGGCAATCACCCTGGTTTCCCTACAACTTACCCTCTAAGACTAAAATTTGCATAAGGAAAAGTTCAGTAAGAGGGCAGATTTGGTGTCTGAGTCCCACAGAGCAAGGGATTAGGCAGAAAGAGCTCTTCAGCTTCCCACAGCTTCCTCTGCCCCACACTGGATACCAGTTATTGCTCCTGTGCTGTCTCTGCGTTTTGTGGGGCCACTTTTGTGAGGCAGATCGATGGATGGATCCCTGTTCAGAGTAACCAGTCAGAAAGATCAATTAACACACTGAAAGTAAGTCATTTCATAAAATAAAATAAATCAATTTGCACCACCAAAGGAACTATTACAATCTGATGGGCTATCTCACAGTTTGGGCTTGAAAAAATAGACCTTAAGAGGTCTGATACTAGACAGCAATGATTTCATTAAATAACAATAAGTAATTGCTATTTCTTGTTTGCAGTTTAGGAATCCCTTTGGTTCCTGAGAATAGAAAACAAGCCCAATAGCTAGCAAGGTACCTTTACTATGCTTTACATATACATAAACAATCTGGACTGAATAGGGCACTGTCTAGCTTTATATAACAACCAATAAGTGTAGAAAATAGCTGTAATCCTAATGAATACATTTTGACTACAATCAGTTACTTTTTGTGAAGTCTGCATGACAGATGAAGATCAAATTACTGGTACACATAACAACCTGAGAGGCAAATAGTCCCATTAAAATATTTTGCCAACATTCATAAACCAGTGCTTCCCAGAACTCCATCCCTGTCAAATAAATAACTTTTTGTTTCCTATTAAATACAGAGAGTACAGGTTACTATGGTGATCGACAGAACACAGTATAAACTCTGATTCATCATAATTGCCACATGCTAGAGGAAAAAAATATCTGAACGTCATCTTGCAGTTTCAAGTTGGATCTCTGAAAAATATTTTGAGAATATAAAATTATTTGATGATATCTAAATAACACTGGGTGAAGTATCACAAAAATGAAAGTGCTGCAGCAGTGTGCCCCTTCAAATAAAAGTGTTTCAGGTCTGAAACATTTTAAAACTCATGATCATTGATCACAAACCTTAGGTTTTTTGTCCTTTTATTCTAATCAATGAAACATATAGAACTGTGACAATTGCAAAGACCTGTAGATAAATACTATGGGCCACTTTGTCACGCACGCACGTCTTCATCTGGGTCATAGACCTGTCATGTACTTTCAGTGCCCAGTTATTTTCAATCCCATTTACTCTGTATTTTATGTTCAAAGGGCTGAATCATTGACATTGGATAGCCACTGCGCAGGGACTGCTTTGATGCCAGAGTTTTGGAGGTTTTGTTCTTTTGATAAGAAGGACATCCATGCTTTTACTTGCACTTATTTGCACTCACTGTTGACTTTGCATTACCAAGGTGTAAGAAAGTAATGAAGTAGCATTTACATCTGCTCTCTCAGTAATCTACGCTTTAATATATGTAATCAACACACTATTTTTTCAAATACATACAATGAATTTCACACCACAAAATTAAATGCAATGTTATAGTTATTTCTAGTTGTTCCCAGGGTTAGTTTCTAGTAATGAAACACAACTTTGATTAATGTAGAGCTTTATTGCAGTACAAGTCAGACCTTCCTGTTGGTTGTCACATTGTCGTTGAAATGGTTTAGAAGCAAGGAAGGCGGTGCTAGAGCTAACACAGTTGGGTGGAATTAGGAAAGAGCCAATTGTTGTTGCATAGCTTTAAATTGTATGCCATTTGTTTTTAAATGTTTCAGCTTCTTTTAGCGTCAGTACTACATCAGATCTACAAAATATCTAAATGAAGTAAAGCAGAAAGATCACCTAGTAATTTGTATACTGACCTTCAGAACTCAACTCTGCCAAGTCACCAAAATCTCTATTCACATTCATTAAGACCTGAAGAGCAGCTTTGAGACGTGTGTCTGTTTTTCCCTATTGTATCCATTCGGTCTAATAAGTAATAGTATCTCTTCCTGCTACCCCAATAGGTTTTTGAAAGGGATAATAACCTACTTTTTAATCATAAGACTGCATAAGGGACTTAGTGAAAGTGATTAAAAATATTACCGTCCATTGTAAGATACTTCTAACTACTGCCCACTCTGGAGGTTTGGAGCCCTACGTGGGTATTATCTAGCTGGTCCCTTTCTGTCAGTTTTATGTCTAGCCTCAAGCATGCTCTCCCCACACATTCATGGTACTGAATTTAAGTCACACAAAACTTGTGCAGTGTGAAAGTCTTCTACAGTCTTTACAGTTGAAAAGAACATGTTTGTGGGTTCACAAATATATGAAACCTTTCCCTCAAAATGATTAAAAGCAGAGATTCAAAGGCTAGAGCCCACAACTTTTATCATTTGATGGTGTTAGAGAGGGTGTTTCCTTCCCAGCTGAATCTTGCTTACCACTAGTATACAAATTCTCAGCTGGGGTAGCTCCACTTCAATACCTGTGAGAGAATTGCAGACTGTCTGTGATATGGTGTCTCTTCCATATATCTAAGGGGTGTAGGGGAGAGGGGAGAGAGAGAGGGAAAGAGTTAATATCTTTCACATTTCATATTATTGGCAGCCTTTCCTGAATTTCTTAAGGGCTTCAGGACAATGTAAGAAAGAATAAAGTTGGGATTTTTTTCTTAAAAGACATGCTGTAATTGAAACAAAAATAAATTCAGTAAAACCCTCTGATTTATGCCTTAGATGAGACCTTATAATCTAGCTGCATAATCTATGAACCCAGTTATTCAGAAGGTAACAAGTATCCTTGTTATTCTGCACGTGTCCATTACAAAGTATCTCTTATTTCGTAACCTTTAACTAATTGGTGTCACCCTAGTGTCATTCTCTTAACCCATCACTTCTCCCTACGATGAGTGCCTTTTGTCTTTAAAATGACATATTAAATATCATCAGCATTTGCAATCTTCTGGACAGAACATTTGAAATTGAAATAGTTGCGGCAAATACACATAGACACTAAAATGGGACTTATTCAATGAAAATCTATATGGATGAACAATTACTGCAGTACCAGCTCTTCTCTAACCCAAATGTCATTCTACATTATGGCCTGGCTGATATGACTGCATTGCAGCTGAGCCATAACCTCTAAAAGCACCATACATTTCAATTGCCCCTTTATTTAAAAAAAAAAAAAAAATCCAACGAATTCCCCAAAACTTAGTTGCCCACTAACAGCTTTTAATAAAGGGCTCTGTATTTTATGTGTGTGACTAATATCTGTGTATGATTAATAACTTCTGTGGCAACAATATAACAATTCCTGCTAACTGTGGTTTTTGAATTGAAGAAACACCTGGATAATGGTGACCTGAAGAAGTCTTCTCTTGTGGCTCATGAGCATCAGCCTTTTATAGAATGAGTATGCCCCAAACTTGTGTAGATAGAAATGCCTGTGTAATGCTCTGGCTGTGCCTCCCTAAGCTCTATTCTGCATAAATATTTATTCCTATTTTTACCTGGCATGATCGTGGAAAGCAAATGTAGTAAGAATATGAACATGCCCACAAACGAATCAGTTTTCATCTCAGAAAACAATTTTTCCCATGTTACTCCAACATTAGTAGAAGTTCAGGCAATCAACAACTGTCACTTGTACTGAAGTGTAGACAGAATATATACTTAAAATGCTGGGTTAAATTTTAAATCCAGTTCTTAGTTTTGCTACTAAGTTTTGTTCTCTGTGAATTTGACCAAGAGATTTGATCTTCCAACTCTGCCGCTCTAAACAAATACGACATTTCCCAGCCATACAAGCAGCAGAGACTGCACACATAAATGACAGGAAGGCAATTAGGCGCAATGGTAAGTCAGATGCAAGGGCCATTAACAAAAATCTGGATCAGTCTGACCACACTATCTTCAGGGGCTGCTGTTATTAATTTTTATTCTGAATTATGTTCTCCAATATAAATTATAGGGGAAGAAAATCATAAAGAGTACTCATAAAGAACATTTGATGAGGCAAGTTGGTGCCCTAGTGAGAGATTTCAATAAGAGTGATTTCTTACCAGGGATAAGCTTCAAAGCAAGGGCTGTGCACACTGTTGCAGGTGGAGAAACTGACAGTTTTTGGAAAGAACAAAAATCTACCAGCTGCTGAGACTCAGGCACAAGGTGGGTTTGCTATGAATGGAGATAAAGGTAGACAGACCGAAGTTTTTAAGCAAACCCACTCAGCCTTTGTAGCTTTCCATGTCAAAGCAGGCACTGACGCAAGTCCAGGATGAAAATGTTTTAACAATGACTTTTCATGCAGGAACTTCAGCTTCAAAGTCACACGCACGCCCAGATAACTGTGAGGATAAAATGCGATACTGGTCCATCAGACCATGGGATTTAGCTGTTCTACCCAGAACACTGGATCTGTTCAGCATCACGCTTTCCTTGGGTGAGGATGAGAAGTACCTACCTCTTGCAGCTCTCCAGCTCCACAGGCCATCAGGGAGAGCAGAGCAGCCTAAGAGAGTGTTTACTTCTCCTGCCACATATTGTCTCCCTTTCTGTCCAGCCTCCTCCCTTTTCCTAGCTCGAAGATCACAGGCTGCAATTCTGTGAGTACTTCACTGGCTCAGGAAAGCCTGTAGCACCAAGACAAAAGGAATGGATTTTGGTTTCCTTGGTCATTCAGTGTTGCTTCCTTGATGCACTTGGAACAGGTGTTATTCTAAAAGACACCTTTGCTATCTGGCTCTGTGCTGGTGGGACTTCAACTGTTTCACTAGTGTCAGTTTGTTGAGAAGATACATTTTTAATTTGAGTGGTAGGAATGCCTTTTTTGCTCTACCTTCTTTGTAAGTGCCTGGAAACTTTTCTCACACATAAATTTGATTCCTTATTTCCAGCATGATCTCTTTCAGTGAGCACTTGGACTTTTGCCTACCTTATGAATCCAAAATCATGCCCAAAGTTATTGTTAAGGCTCAGTATGGCCTGAAGCAGGGGGTGTTGCACCAATCAGCATTGCAGTATCCTGAATCTTGTAGCTCAGGTATAACACACACCCCACCCCCTGCCACACCCACACCCACTCACCCTTACATCTATCCTTCCTTTTGTCTTTGATTGTTCTGTACCAAATGTTCTTCGGCAACAAAGGAACATTTTTTTTCCCATCCTTTCACCATTCCTAAGGTGCTTGAGCCTCTATTCATCAGGAACTCAGTAGATGCTATCAAGCTTCTACGCTGCATGTAGCTACATAAGCCAGCAGTTTCCTAGAAACCGGGAGACCTGAAGCACAGATGATTCAAGAATGTCTGCCCTAGTCCACTCTTTTTACCTATTAGTGCCCACACATAAATATTATAATAAAGTGCCTTTCCTGGTACATGGGGTAGCTGAGATATGGCCACACAGCACACTTGCTACTCTGCAGCCAGTGTCCCAGAGTAAACCCAGAGTAAACCCAGAGTTCACTTTTCTTTCATGCCTTCCCCACAGTGTGCGTACCACAGAGCACATCAAAGGGGCATCTTCATGGAGCAGCTGATATGCTTTAAGCTTGCTCCTTAGCAACTCCTTAGCACTGTAGCAGAATGAATGCACTTTATAGAATCATAGAATTGATTTGGGTTGGAGGGGACCTTAAAGACCGTCAGGTTCCAACCTTTCTGCCATGGGCAGAGACACCTTCCACTAGATCAGGTTGCTCAAAGCCCCATCCAACCCAGCCTTGGATACTTCCGGGGATGGGACATCCACAGCTTCTCTGGGCAACCTGTTCCAGTGCCTTACCACCCTCATGGTGAAGAATTTCTTCCTTATATCTAATCTAAATCTACCCTCTTCCAGTTTAAAACCATTAACCCTTGTCCTATCGCTATGGTCCCTTGTAAAAACTCCATCTCCAGCTTTCTTGTAGGCCCCCTTCAGGTACTGAAAGTCTGCCAGAAGGTCTCCCTGGAGCCTTCTCTTCTCCAGGCTGAACAACTCCAACTCTCTCTCAGCCTGTCCTCATAGGAGAGGTGCTCCAGCCCACTGATCATCTTCATGGCCCTCCTCTGGACTTGCTCCAACAGGTCCATGTCCTTCTTATATTGGAGGCAGGGTCTCACGAGAGCGGAGTAGAGGGGGAGAATCACCTCCCTTGACCTGCTGGTCACGCTTCTTTTGATGCAGCCCAGGATATGGTTGGCTTTCTGGGCTGCAAGTGCACATTGCTGGGTCATGTTGAGTTTCTCATCAACAAAGACGCCCAAGTCCTTCTCCTTGGGGCTGCTCTCAATCCATTCTCTGCCCAACCTGTAATTGTGCTTGGGATTGCCCTGACCCATGTGCAGGACCTCGCACTTGGCCTTCATGAATTTTGCACAGGCCCACCTCTCCAGCCTGTCAAGGTCCCTCTGGATGGCGTCCCTACCCTCCAGCATGTTAACCGCACCACACAGCTTGGTGTCATTGGCAAACTTGCTGAGGGCACACTCAGTCCCACTGGCCATGTCTCCAACAAAGATGTTAAACAGCGCCGGTCCCCATACCGACCCCTGAGGAATGCCACTCATCACTGATCTCCACTTGGACCCCTAGCTGTTGACTGCAACACTTTGAGTGCGACCATCCATCCAATTCCTTATCCACCAAGTGGTCCATCCGTTGAATCAGTGTCTCTCCAATTTAGAGACAAGGATGTCATGCAGGACAGTGTCAAATGCTTTGCACAAGTCCAGGTAGAAAACATCTGTTGCTCCTGTGTTATCCACCAACGCTGTAACCCTGTCGTAGGCGGCCACCAAATTTGTCAGGCACGATTTGCCCTTAATGAAACCATGTTGGCAGTCGCCAATCACCTCCTTATTTTCCATGTGCCTTAGCATAGTTTCCAGGAGAATCTGCTCCATGATCTTGCCGGGCATAGAGGTGAGACTGACTGGCCTGCAGTTTCCTGGGTCTTCCTTTTTCCCCTTTGTAAAAATGGGGGTTATGTTTCCTCTTTTCCAGTCAGTGGGAACTTGACTGGACTGCCATGACTTCTCAAATATGATGGATAGTGGCTTAGCAATTTCATCCACCAATTCCCTTAGGACCCATGGATGCATCTCATCAGGTCCCATGGACTTGTGCACCTTCGGGTTCCATAGATGGTCTCGAACCTGATCTTCTCCTATAGTGGGCAGTTCTCCATTCTCCCAGTCCCTGCCTTTCCCTTCTGCAACTTGGGTGGTGTGGCTAGAGCACTTGCCAGTGAAGACTGAGGCAAAAAAGTCATGGAGTACCTCAGCCTTCTCCATATCCCGGGTAAGGTCTCCCATTTCCTTCTGGAGAGGGCCCACATTTTCCCTAGTCTTCCTTTTATCACTGACATACTTACAGAAGCTTTTTTTATTGCTCTTGACATCCCTAGCCAGATTTAATACTATCAGGGCTTTAGCTTTCCTAACCTGATCCCTGGCTGCTCTGACAATCTCTTTGTATTCCTCCCAGGCTGACTGTCCTTGCTTCCACCCTCTGTAGGCTTCCTTTCTGAGTTTGAGTTTGTCCAGGAGCTCCTTGTTCATCCATGCAGGCCTCCTGGCGTTTTTACTTGACTTCCTCTTTGTTGGGATGCATCAGTCCTGAGCTTGGAGGAGGTGATCCTTGAGTATTAACCAGCTTTCTTGGCCCCTCTTCCCTCCAGAGCTTTATCCCATGGTACTCTACCAAGCAGATCCCTGAAGAGGCCAAAGTCTGCTCTCCTGAAGTCCAGGGTAGTGAGCTTGCTGTGCATCCTCCTTGGTGCCCTAAGGATCTCGAACTCCACCATTTCATAGTCACTGCAGCCAAGGCTGCCCTTGAGCTTCACATTCCCCACCAGTCCCTCCTTGTTGGTGAGAACAAGGTCCAGCACAGCGCCTCTCCTCATTGGCTGATCTATCGCTTGGAGAAGGAAGTTATCATCGGTGCATTCCAGGAACCTCCTGGATTGCTTATGCCCTGCTGTGTTGTCCCTCCAACAGATGTCAGGGTGGTTGAAGTCCCCCATGAGAACCAGGGCTTGTGAATGTGAGGATGCTCCTATCTGTCTATAGAGGGCCTCATTTGTTCGGTCTTCCTGGTCAGGTGGCCTGTAGCAGACCCCCACTACAACGTCACCTGTCTCTGCCTTCCCTTTAATCCTGACCCATAAGCTCTTGGTCAGCTCCTCATCCATCCCCAGGCGGAGCTCCATGTACTCCAGCTGGTCGTTGACATAGAGGGTGACACCTCCTCCTCTTCTTCCCTGCCTGTTCTTCCTCAAGAGCCTGTATCGTTCCATTCCAACACTCCAGTCGTAGCAACCATCCCACCATGTCTTCGTGATGCCGATAAGATCATACCCCTTCAGGCGTGTGCACGTCTCCAACTCCTCGTGTTTATTCCCCATGCTGCATATGTTTGCATAGAGGCATTTAAGTTGGGCCCCTGATGAAGATGACTTACTGGTTGGAATTCCTTAGGCCAGTTTTCCTTGGAGTGTCCTGCAGCCTAATTTTTGTGCCTTGCAAATGCATGGAATAATACTTAGCCAAGTAAAGCAGAAAAGTGTCCACTTTGATTTTTTCCAGAGCAACGCTCCTGACGCCAAAACACCTGTAGTAAACTGGCTCGAAATACCTAGATGGTTTGAAACTTGCCCTTTCATCCCACTACTAACATTTGCAAAAAACCAATCATCCTCTTTTCCCTTCTGACACAAAAATAACTTGTTGTATTTCACATTGTCTTGATCAAGAATGAATGTTAATTCTCTAAAATGTAATTTAAATGCAGTTAGAGAAAAATGCTATTAAAAATCCTATTAAAAATGATGGAAGTTACAATTTTACATTACCAATTTTAGAATGCTTAAATAAAAAAAAATATGCAAGTGCAAAAACTGTACCCACATAAATTACATTTTAACAGTGGAACTAATAATATTTCTATTTAATTTTTAACATTAACTCACTAAGGATGAATTTCACCAGGAGTGACACATTCTGCAATCATGATGTTTTGTATTAAACTCCAGTGAATACCTTCTTCCTGCTTTGTAACAACTGATGTTGATGCAGAAGGAGGAAAAAAAGAAACAGTTTCTGGAGTGATCTGTCTATATGGAGAGCTGCATTTAATTGATTCGAAGCTCATTTATTACTAAGCTCCTATAACACTTCAGATAGGATTATAGGGAACATTCCAATAAGCACTCTATTGTGCTTGAAGCAGGAAATAATTAGCTTTCAGTTTGCTTCAGTTTTGACCAAAATAAAGAAAAGCAGTCCTAGTAGAAGGAGAATCTGAATTTTCTACTGCAAAATACCATTATATGCTTAACAAAAACTGAAAAAAAGAGAGGTGGGTGGGCTCAGAATTTGAGACCTCCTCAAACTGTGCATGAACAGACTTTTGTAGTTGATTCATTGCAACTTCTTAACCAGATGATCTAAACAGGATGTCTAGAGCTCAGCTGTGTATGCTTACAAGGCACTAAGCAGCTCCTGGATGGCCCTGAATAGGTGGACCTCTTTGCTGGAGCCCCTGGGGGCAGGGAAGCAGCCACTTCAACCCCCTCTCTTGTCCTGGCTGGCATGGACTGAGAGACATTTTGACTCTGTTTTCCTAAATTCCTTGACAAATGGCTCAGAAGGCATCAATGAGCAGGGACACACCTACAAAAGTGCCAGTGCTGTTGAATTCTGCCTGGTACTAAAGGCAAGTCCCAGACTGTGAGTGTCAGACTAGTTCCAGCCTTGCTCTGCTTCTCTCTTAGGCAAGACAGTAGAATAATATCCAGGATTATTTTTGGGCAGGAGATGACTCATCCACCACAAAGTCTATGATTTATGTGATATCAAGGAAAGTAATCTATATGAAGATGTCCATTTTGTATTCCATTGTCACATATCTGTCATTTGTTTATCCAGGTCCTGCAAGATAGACAAAAGCATACATAAAAGTATAGATCCATACAAAAGCAGAGATCATCAATAACTGTCTTTAATCAGAAAAATGGTAATTTTTGAAATTGCTACTTATTTCTCTTCTAGTTTCGATATATTTTCCATTTGGTAAGGAAGCAAAGAAGTTCCAAACAAATAGTCCTGTACATATTTCCTAAGAGTAACTTTTCTTCAGTACCTGTCTTGGTTTTATTATGCGTTATATCATTTCAGGACAGCTGGGCTGCAGCAGAGCAATTCTACAGCCCCGCGCCGGATCAGCCTGGTGTGTGTCACACACTTGGCTGTAGCTCATCACTGTGACATTCTGATGCAGCCCACAGGATTTAGTGCTTCGAGGACCCTGTCAGAGAAGGGATATTTATGCCCAGAGGAGAGTGAAGGTTGTAGATGAAAAGGTCTCTAACGCATGGCTTACACTCACAACCCCAGTCTGCTTGTATTTCAGGTCCCTGGGTGGAAATGTTCTGGTGAAGTCACCTTCTTTCACCTGAGGGTAAATGAACGTGTTATAACAATGCTGGAATTACTCTGAGCAGCCAGGAGGTCAGGAAGAAGGTCTTCATTTCAGAAAAGGAAATTTGATTATACTTCTCATTGGATGATTCCTTTTCTTCACAGGACCTGTGGGAGGTCCCCTGATGCTAGAATCTTTCAGAGGCCTTGGTCTCAGTAATGCCACTTAGATGACAAGACAACTTGGAAGCAATAATTGCTCCTTTGACCTGAGCATTCAGCCACACATTCAGGATTTTGCAGGGTGTTCTGCTTAGAAGAAATATGTGATGAAGGCCAGTGGCTCTTTGAAGCAGACCTGTGATTTTTTTTCAGAGAACACAGACCTGTTTCCCTGAATGCTGGAAGAATCAAACAAGACGAAGCAGTGTCTTTGCTCACAGCTTCTGCCTCTATATGCTGGTCCGCCAGGCTGAAAATTCCTCTCACGTGCTTTTTCTCTCCAGCTTTTCTCAAGTTTGCACTACAGATAAGTAGAGGTGTGGGCTCCCTCTGTCTCATGCACATATAAGTACACGAGCACATTGTTTCCACAAAAACAGTATCCTCTCCCTCTGTTATTAATGGTCTAGGGTGACTCTCATGTGGCTTTGTTTTGGGCAGGACACGTGGTGACAGGTTATTCTAGCACCTTTCATCAGTGATGGTGGTTATGTTCTCCAGTTTTAACTCAAAGCTGTCATAATAGTTATTACAGGAACTGCCCTGGGCCACTGTCTGCAAACCTGTTGCAAGTAAGTCCACAAACTCTAGAACTGAGGAGGTCAAGCCTTTTTGACCATTTTTTGCAGACTGACCATTTCCTTCAACTGGCAGGATTTTCTTCAAGGACATTCAGTTTCTTCCCACAGTTATTTTTATTTGTTAACATCTAAATATTTAGCAGCATTTCACTATGAAAAAACTGGAGAAGGCAGCTGGGTCATATCCCTCACATTGAAACCCCTTATCTCTTTTGATTAGCAGAGTGTGAGATAATGTATGTTGTGTTTTGTTTTTAATGAAAAACTAATAAAGGTTCTGCACATTCTGATCTGCCTTTGGTACAGTAATGAACATTGCTACTTGAGGCTTCACTGGGTCATCGAAATAATTTTGAAGGCAAATGTATTTTTATTAATATAGGGGGTTTTATTTGTACAGTATTTCTGTGTTATACAATGTTATTAATACAGTGTGCCTGGCTTCACAGGCTGAAGCAGTGTGTTCACCATAGTTTTATCTGGTGGTGTAGTATGTTTTTTGTTTCTAAATCTATGTTTGAAGGAAACACTTGAAAGAGGTATTTCTGTTTATGGCAGGGCATGGGTGGTTTTGTTAGAAACAAACACTATTTACATTTACAGTTTCTGAGCTGTTATACAGAAGTCTGAATCTGTTATACAAAAAACTCCTCAACACTACTCTCTAACTTGCCTAAATTTTTATATGCACCTGTGGTAGAAATGGGTTCTTTTTGGTGAAAGAGAAACAAGAGGAACGTATTTATATCACTGCTGCCTCTCAACAGATTGTACCAGTCTGTGGGAAAGTTATTTATATGTTCTCCTTTGAGGAAAACACTGAAAGAAACTGTAACTTCTAGCGGTTATCTTAACTCATTTGCTTTCCTAGCTTTCCCTAAGGCAGTGGAGTTGTGGTGGGATCACAGCTCCAGGTCCACCTCCTGTGTAAATGGGATTTCAACACACACCATTTGTTAAAGTATAACTCAGCACCCCCAGGCACACTTTTCATCTAACATTGAATAGACAAGACAGAATCCCTATTTGAAGGAGAAAATGTTGACTTCTTGTTCAAGTGTTTAATCAAGAAGTATCTGATTTGGCATTAAATCTGCTAACTAGTCTCTTTACTCCACAAGCACTTCAACTAAATTTAATCATTCTGACACTGGACTATCCTGAGTGCTCTTTGCATGACTGGTAGTAAAGAAGGAATTGATTTGCCATAGGTTGGTAGTTAAGATTTCATTTTTCATCAAGAAATCTCAATTTTTGCAGAGGTATACCTCTTCCCAGACTGGACAAGTGCTGGGCATACTCAAAAGCAGCCTGGCTTTAGTTTGTTCTAAGAGGTCTATTGGACCCCCATCTGATGAGATGTCAACAGAAACCTTCCAAATTTTTTTTCCAGTTCTCACTTAATTTCCCCTGAAAACTCAGTGCAGATGTACTTAACCTAGTTTATAGTGCTGAGATTGTGAAATTCATGAGAATTCATGCATTCTGGATAAAAGAAAGTTGTGCATTAAAAACTCTCACACTAACCATTTTTTAAGGTCTTTTCCTGTTATTCCCTGCCCTGGGAATTTCTAGGCATCCTACCATGGCTATAGACCTGCAGTTCCTCTTCCTCAGGCTGCCAAGTAGTTGACAAGGCTTGGACATGTCCAGTGCACCTCTGAGAGGGCTGGTCTCTGCTTTGGTCCTTCGAGCTTAGGGCAGTACTGCCTCTGCTCTGTCCTTTCCTCTGGACTTCCATGGAAGGAGTTGTAGTGGTGACAGCCATTTCTTCCATAGCTCATCCATACATGGGAAATGCAGAGAGCCAGATGCCAGGGTTTCCATGTGTTCTAGTATATATGTGCAAGGAAGATTTTTCTTTGTAGCGTTACCACTGGCAGAGTGGAAGAGTGAGGTAGGATTAGTATTCTCGGCCTGCACTGGAGTAGAGATGGAAAAATTCTTCATAAAATATAGGGGATGGGATTTAGTGGACGGTTGAGAGTATATCTTAATTAATCTCTCTGCCAATTAAAAGATGGAAGTTCTAATTAAGATGACCCCAAAGCAATTATTCAGACTTGTGTATTTACATTAATTAGACTACAAAAGCATTAAGAGTAACATTATGACTTTGCAGAAGACACAAAGTCCATTTTCCATGTTGAAGCACCTCACTGTCTAATTTGTAATGAGGGAAGATGTCACAACACTTGCACCATTTCCACCACACCATTTATTTTTTCCCTCAGGACTTTGGCTCTAAAATAATATTAAGAGGAGGATGTTTGTGTTGAAGTGATGGGTCACAACCTTCTCCCCGATGATGGGGAGGATTGATGTAGGAATATTTATTTGTCATGTGAAGTGGAAGTCCTCTCCCCGGACAACTGCTTCTTTTCACTCCCACTTTAGTATTCACCAAACTAACACCTAATCAAGTATGATAACACTACTGCTATTTAGCATATGCATTTGTGGTTTATTCTATTCTACAGCAAATCTAATCTACTCATAAAATACTTAATTACCTTGGTGATTAAGCAGTGGAAGTTAACACCATAAATACTGTTTAAAAAAACCCCCATGGCCCACAGGCCATGATTCAGCAAGATATTTAAGCAAATGCTCTCAGCAGAACAGCTTGGTTGATTCAAGAAAGGCAAATGGTTCAGGAGATGGGCTTCCCGCAGCAGGCGGTTTGTTGAACTAAGGTCCCAACAGCCCTAAACTGATTAAATAAGGTTCCAATGGTCCCTGTCACGAATGGGTGATTTAGATCGCTTAGAGAACCACTGTCCAAGGTATTAGCAAAAGTGCTTTTATTGAAATATGATGTTGTAGAAGTGTGACTTAACAAAGGTCAATGGCAAGGTTCACTGCATTACTGTACTGCACAATCATTTGAACAATGATTCAAAACTACCAAGGCAGAGTCAAAGTTACCAAGACAAAAATCAAATTTACCATAACACAAGGTTATGTTGCTTACCAAAGACCTGCCAGTGGTGTAAGGTCTCTCTGCCTCAACCTTGAGAGGTGTCCTAGCTCAAGGGGAGACCACTGCCATGCAGCCAGGCTGCTTAGCTGGGGGAGCTCAAAGAAGGCTCACTTAGGCTGTCATATTGATGGAAAAAAGTGGTTGGTTTGTACTGAAATTGCATGCGATGGAAAAGGTATGCAGTGAGACTCCTTGTACCCACAACTTTCTTTGATCCTTGATAAGTGAGTCTTGAAAAAGCCACCCACTATTGATGTGTTAATCGCATGATCGGTGTTCCAAGCTCATATGAACTGATGATCACTGTGTCACTCTGCTCCTTTGTGGGTTTTCAGAGAACAGATTGGAACTAGAGAAGTTCTTGGCCCAGTTACAGCTTAGGCTATTACCTCCTTTGGAGCCTGTACCAAACTACTGCTAGTTTGGTTAAGGAGTCGAGTGGGTCCGTCAAAGTCCCAAAGTTCATTGACAAAAATAATCAGGACCAGATATTTCCATATCAGTCCGAATCAGTCATTTCAAAAAAATATGCTACTTTTATGTGCATGAACATTTCTTAACCTTCAGATTCCTTGAAAACCTTTCAGAGTGTTTGGACTTTGTGTTTATAATTGCTAACATTGTTGTGTGATGCAGCAGAGGCAAATTGCACTCTGTTAAAATGTTTTTGCGTATCAAATTTATATTTTACCTGCTATAATGCTTTCAGTATTTTAGCAGAAAGACAGTCAAAACAATCTGTGATTGAATTATTGAGGGAATGAAAAAATATTGTAGATAATAAAATTATTTTCTACAGAATGACCTGAGACAACATCATCTGACATTTAAACAATTTTAAAGAATATATTATTGCAGTTGAAAAAGAACAGGATGAAAATCAGAAAGGAATTGGAGCTCTGGATATGTCCACTGCCATGCTTGCACTCAGGAATGCCCAGCTAACACCCAGTGGGGATGTGGGGAAGGAATCACATAGATACTTCTCCTCAAAAAAGTGGACTCTACCTTAGCTGCAAGCTCCACGCAAATACCAATCTGCGTTTGCTTCACACACTTCTTTAAGTATCTGCTATTTAACTTTTCTTCAGCAAAATTTCATCAACCCATACAATACCATGACCACTTTTCATCTTCCAGTCACTCTAAGCACTAACATACATTCTCTTTGCTGTTTATCCTATGTCATGGCCTAAAAAGTTGTTTTGAAATAAGGTAAAATAAAAGTAGCTGGAGATTGGAGCAGCCTTATTGATTAACCTCTGTGTGGTTCACTACAAAGTGTTCTGAAAAACAGAATCTAAATCTGTTCACATTTAAAATGTCAGCATTGGACTATATTCAAGATATCATTGGACTATGGGTATTATATCAACAGAAGAGCAGGAGAAGAAGACACTATTTTAGCTAGAGAATGCCTGGAACGATATGGGCTGTAGTGTCTCTTTTGACCAAAGCAGCAGTGTTGATATTTCATGTTTTTGGGAGTATTCTGGTTAAGTAGGAAAAAATAGTGGAAATGTTGCATTTCTGTTTGCTTATAAAAATGTATAGAATCTTGCCTTCTTGAGCATACAGAGAATCAAGTGAGGCTGGTTTTTATGTTTACAGCTCCAAACTTTGTTCAGCTGCGACGTTACCTCAAAAGCCTACTTCTTTAATCTGTTGTCAAGGTCAAACCCAGGTGTTGCTCAGGCTGTACAAAAACATCTGCTGCCTCGCTCTCCCCTTTGAGCAGCCTGTTACCCACACAGACACATTCACACATACCCCTTCCCAAAATAGTACAATACAGAGAAGAAATCCTGAAGCACAGAATATTGAAACTTTTGTGATATCCTACAGTTGCCTTTGGCTGTGGAAAGGATCGCATATCTCCTACAAATGTCTTAAATGAAAATTAAGCCCAAACATTTTGAAAGTTTTAATCCAACCTGTAAACAGAAAAGCAAGAGGAGGAGGAGGAGATTTCCTCTGCAAGCCAGAAAGTTATTCACCAAAAACAAAGCCAGAATTAAATTTTTTTCTAGATTTAGATTGTCAAAGTTGGACACCAAATTCAGTCACTGAAGGGTGAGGAAAACGGATTTTAGTACTGCTTTAACTATACATTTCAACAAACCATCTTTAATTGTGACGTCACTTCTGTCATCATAATGTGCAAGCATGTGTATAAGTGTATATACAAGCTAGATTTCTTACTGAGTCTAGACAGTGGAAAAAAATTCTCTGCTGGCATGAAATGCTCAGTTGCATAATGGAAAATTCTACAAACAGCTGGGATTTGCTCTTCAAAAATATGCCACACTCTATTCAAAGACACTTTATTAGTTTTCAAAGATAATCTTTCACTTTTCTTATTTTGCACTTTCCTAAGATACATGAGCCTCTTTTTTTTCCCTCCTCCCTCCCATTTTAAAGTTCTGGTGGCACATTCGACTTCCTACCTTCTTTTCCTACAGGTGATGCTTCCACCCTGAGCATCTGTGAGTAATGCCAAACAGAGAATTATCAAGGTTGCATAATATATGGACAAGCTATTTCACAGTTGAATAGATCTAAGCTCTCCAGGCAAGAAGATAATAGAAGTCATGGCCATGAAGTGACTGGGTTCCTCCTTGAGGGAAAAAAAATCCATCTTTACCCAAAGGTGAAGCAAAATACAGCAGAATACAATTTTATATATATATTCTTCTCATGAAACTTTTTCTCTTAGTGAAGAAAGGAAGGGGTGGGGAGGAGAGAGAGAGAGAGAAGAAGTGTTTTTTACTGGATCATGTATTATTTGATCTGCTATGGTGATCTTCTGAGAAAGAAGTGAAAAATCAGGCTTGCAACAATTCACTATACAAAATAATATTGCCTTTATCCCATAGCCAATTTACTTACCAAAATTAATGCACGGGCACTTTAATTTTATAATGTGGAACACCTTAGATCACATTGAAATCTAGTAAGATTTATCAGTATTTTCCTTTCACAGTCTGGATACAAAGACTCTCAATGGCTTTACGAAAAAAGTACATTGGAACACCGCATTCTGTACAGAAAACCATGGGGCTATGTAGCAAGAGTGCAAAATATATTCACCCAGATTTTCTTTCTAGTAAATTAATGCAAGTCTTTGATTTTAATTCAGTTGCATTGTAATATATCAGATGAGTCTGTCTAGGTATGGTAAAGAGGTCCATGAGTGGTAACTCAGCCTCTGGAAGGGCTGTTACCCATGTGTTAGCATCCAGAGACAGGATACTGAAAACAAGTCAGACGAAAGGCTTGGCACAACAGTCAGAGACTTCTGTTTTAAAGAAGCTAGTGAGCTCCTATGGACATCTTGAATAGAGCTAGTTGCCTTAAGGAGAGTTCATAGTTCTTTGAATGAGAATACGGCAACCGCATGCCTGGGACCACAGCCCCCTGGTATGAACCTACTTGTTTGGTGGTGGCTGGGAGGACACAATCCCACATTCAGGAGCCCTGCCATGTTCTGTACAAACCCACCAGCGATGGGGTCTAACCCAAGAAACTTACTTTCTCAAATGACTTCTCATTTTGTGGTATCTTCAGCTTTAAAGAAAAACACAAAGAAGGAAATATGGGACACCCTCCTGCCCCTACCGCCCCCCTGTAATGTCATGAGTATTTTCAACAAGCAAAAAATATCCAAATGACCTGTGCATTCCACTCATAGTTAATCATCATAACAGGAACTACAGTGCATTTGTCATTTTTCTTGAAGTTTTCAGCACATAAGTATCATTATATCTATGCTCTTTCATATACCAGCTCTCAAACAACCATTCACCACTGAGATATTCCATTAGTGTCATGCTGGGAATGGAATATGTTTCTGGGTTTTATAACTTGACTTTGAATCAGTGCCTCGTAGCTAGTCTTGCTCTCAAGATTACAGTTCATCTCACAGTCAGAAGGAAAAGTGGATGTGATGCATTTCAGCATTTCCCCTGCCTATGCAGTTAAGCTAGCTGCTAGCTGACACCTGGCTGCTTTGATCCCAAGTGCGCGGTGAAATAGTCAATACAGTCAGACCAGGGCACAAATTGTGACTTGGTCAGTGTTTTTTCCCTGCTGCTTGCTTGCATAAGGAGTGAGTCTTCACACCTGCTTGTTAAATAGCTTCCTCCCTGTCATGGATACAAAGAAGGAATTACCCAACTCTTTGCTTCTTTGACCTGCCTGCTATCTGAGCCTGTGTGTGTCCAACGGGCTCAATGACAGCATGACCGAGCAGCAGCCTAAGGAAAGGCAATTTCTGTCCCATAAACACCTCCTTGCTCTGCCAAATGGGTTATAACAACACAATCCAAAATTAATATCAAGTGGCTGTAATAATTATTATTTGAATGTTTACCTATTCTGATTTGGGGGGGGTGAAGATACTCTTTTCAAATACCGAATGCACAGAAGGGCAGGATTGATAACTTTCATGTCTGAAGTGCTCTGCTTCCCTTAGAGCTCATCTGGCATTTTCAGAGACTTTAGTGAAGTGTAGGACTACTAATCTCTGATCGAAACAGCAAGAGTCAAATCAGAATCTGGATTTCAGTCTTATTTCTCCATTTTTACATGTGGAAGATGTTGCATTTGTTATTCATTGCTCTGTGGTCAATCTTAGAGGAGGATGATGACCTTACATCATTTGATTAATGCTCTGGTTGTTAAATGTTTACAGATCAGCATTTATCTCTATTCCCTTTGACCACGGAGTAATACAGCTTATATTTTTTGAACTTTGTACTTTTTTTTTTCATTTTCAGTAGAATCTCCTTTCACGAGTGGGGTAATTAACTTCAAAGGGACTGACTGTGGAGAGCAGTGATTGACTGTCTGGGGAGGGGAGGATGTAGCTGGTATGGAGACAGGGAGAACAGCAGGGCCATGGGGCTGTGATGTGATGTAGGCAGGAAAGCTGAACTGACTGCTGATAACAGGAAGGAGGGACTGATGCTCCCTAAACCACTTAGTAAATCTCTGCTGATGACCTGAGTAAGATGAGTAAAGAGCAATGCCTTTATTGACATTTTTCTTTTTTTAACATGCACCCATTTGCTCTTATTCACACAACAATATAATGGATCACAGTGCCAGGACTGAAAGGAAAAGAAGTAGCACTACAGGCTATCATTAGCTGCCATTGTTTCCAAAGACTTTGTGTATATTTTGGTAAGCAACAGAGTGAGCTGCCTGCCTTCAGAAATGGCTTCCTGAAAAGGAGACAATTCAGAAATCCTTGGTCGTATCAGATAACACTCTGCAATGAGCTTCACTGACTTTATGTGAGAGTATTATTCAATATGGTTAATGTTAGCAGAATGTTACCCACAGTAAAACAGAAAGCAGGCTAAGAGGAGTAAAGACCTGTCTAGCATTTGTGTCAAGTTTATCATCTGGTCCATCAATGACAGATCTAGCAGTGACAGTAAGCCACACTAGAATACAGCATTCCTTCCATGTTATTGCAGAAGAGCTCCTCTTGGTCATCGTTGAGACTTACGTCCTATCCCCTTCACTTGTCCTGTACATGCCTACCAAAGTGGGAATAAAAAGCTATGAAATGCGAAATGCAGCATTAGATAGCCTCTTTGCGTTACTCTAAAACATTATACAGAATGAGAGCAAGGTTGAGTTGGGTCCAAATTGACTCGGAAAACATTGTCAAAACATATTCTGCAGTAATAAGGACAGAGAAAAAAAAAGGACTTTTTGTTAGTTCCCATTTATTTAATGATGATATAAACTCTGAGCTAGCTATTTTGTGTGTCAGAAAGTAATCATGCATGACCAATTTTTGCTCTTGGAAGAATTTTACCTTGTGGCTACATTCTGAGATGATTTCAAGGAATACTTTTATCACCTACAGCCTTTTCAGTGGTTTGTTCACTTATTGAACAAGCAGGGGAAAAGAGACAAGAGACTGTTAATATATAAAGTAACCTTGCAAGAAAGTCAGGATTCATATAGGACATTTAAAGGCTGTGCAGGTCTTTTCAGTGAGTATGATGGCATCCCATGCTTCCCAGTAATCTGCTGAACAGCTCCCAAACTCCTGAAAGATACTTCTGCCTTGCAGACACTTCCATTATTAGTTTTTAAATCAACTCATGCAGCCAAGTGGAGATACACCGCGCTACCTTTTACATATCCTGGAGCAATGGTCTGGAATGTCCTAGCCCATGTTACAAGGACTATCAAATACAAAAGCATGAAAAGTCTGGACTTAAGCCAGTTCTTTGGAATCATGCTCAACTCAAACAGGCTAAGTTAAGACCAAATAACCCTATATTTAATGTGGTTTCTAGCAGTTTCTGCTGAACTAGTACTATTATTTTTAAGCATCTCTTGGACATTGTAATTGCTCCTCTATTTTGCAAAGATGGTCGTATTTGCTTTGCACTGTGCTAGTTACTGAAATTCATGAGACTCAAAGTATGTACAACCAAACACTCGCCTAAAAGTTTTACAAGCTTAGATTATCTCTAATTGCACAGGCTGTTCAGGCCTGAATAGCAGAGGTGAGGCACTAGTCTATTTTCAAGTGCAAAGACTTTTTCTAGGGTAGAATTATACACCTGATGTAGGGTTTTTTATGCATACTTGAGACTCTGCTTTTATTAATCATCAGTGTATAAATTCATGACATATATAATACTCAGGGTAAACAATGGAATTAATTGTGGTTCCCAGTAATACCAAGATCAACATTCATACAAATATCTTGAAAACTAGCCCAGGTTTCCCACAATGGCCAAATCTGTAGGGGGGAAAAACCCCATGGTATGCATTTGCTATTTTATGTTTACTAGTTTCCTGTACTGTACATTTGATTCAGTAGATAACTGACATTTCAGAATTAAATCCTGCTGTAAAGCAGGAAACAAAATAATTGTACCTACACCCAGAAACCCATGTGTTACATGGATTACATCTCAGAAAATTTAAAATATCATATTAATCTCATGTATTTCCTCTTTACCTGTGCAGACCAAATTAAGGCAGAGTTGGAATCTGTAATACATTATTTGTGGTGCACTGAAGCCCAGGGTGTTGCTTTAAAAATTTATTTGTTAGATACAATTTGTTAACGCACGACTTTTTCATTATACATTTTAATAGCACTCAGATAATACAATGTTCTATCTTTTGTGCTTTGCAGCACGGACCACGTAATATTTTGAATGTGAAAACCATGTCAGAGTGAAAACCATGCTGATCAAAATTACAGAAAGATGACCCAGGATTTTAAATAATACAGCAAGTACCTAGCAGCCTTGCAACTACTGAAGACAATTACCAGGCTATTTCTAAGGAAATACTTTCAGTTCAAGGTAGATAATAATAAGGTAATTTTATATTTTCTTTTCACTCCTGCCACTCAAAAATACCCTAATATTTGAAATATCTCAAGATCTAAACAAAAATGTAATATTTCAACTGTGTTGTACTGAATTGGTGGGAATTTTAGATATTTAGCAAAAAAATAGGCCCAGGTACTACCACTATATGTTATACACGATGACTACTATGTTACTAACACATATGTCTAAAAGGTTGAGACTCTTTATATTTAGGCATTCTAAAAGATCACTTGAAAGCTCAACCTCTTACTAAAACTGAAGTTTTCATTAAAACTGTTTGAAAATAAGCTTTCAAAATGCATATCATTCCCTGTCTTGCTCCCATTCCTTTTCCAGAGATAAATCAGAAGAGAAGAGGAGCAGACATTCAAAGGAAAAGGTCATAAAACTGAAAATAAATGAAAAACATGTATTTCTATTTTCTTTTCACCAAAATTAGTTGTATATTTTGCAAACCACGTATAAAGGCTAAAAAAAAGGAGTTCACATGAAAATGTAAGAAGGGAATAACTTTTTTTTATTATAGATTCTACATTTTTTCTGTAATTGTAAGTGGGGAGCAAAAAAACTGAGAAATGATAAAGGGAGGAAGGGATGTTGTGGGTTTCCATGAGTCCGGCTGCTGCATGTAGCACCAGTTCTTGCCTTTGCCTTTTCTCTACCCACATCTCCCTGAGCTCTGAGGACTCTGCAAGCTGCCATTTATTTCTTTTAAACCAGGAGAACTGACCGCAATTTCTGTTTCAGCTCACATTCAGTCTCTGCCAAGGGAATGAAAACAGGAATAGAACAAATCCTGCCCATACTAATGTAAAATTATTTATATATATATGTTTTAAAAATGGAAGCATAAACATCTCAAAATCCCTGCTCAGCCAACACATTCACACATCTTGTACTGACTGACTTCACCTCTGACAAATGCCAGTTAGTAGGAAAGGCTTTGGAAACCCTTCTGAATAATATTCCTCACAAAACTTCAGTAAGATGATGCAAAATAAATGAAAACAGAGTTCAGGTGAACAGGGCACATACCTCAGTATAATTTTTTTCATGTAGCTATAGAAATCCTGTGGAGTTGGCCATTGGGGGACACTTCTTTCAGCAATTTGGAACATTTCTCAGGGGAAATATCATTCTGGCTTTTTTCCTGCTATTTTGCTATGAGACCCAAGAAATTGCTCTGAGGTATTTCCTTTCCCACAGGCAAATGGGAAATTAATATTTTATATGAAGATGAGCACAGCCCTCTGATGCAGCTTAATGTATTTTTTACAGTTTAAATGTCGTTGTATTACCAGCACAATGTGTCAAATTTGCCCAAGGGGAGTTGATGGTGACAGAGTGATAGGGGAGCTGGGACAGGCTCAGAGCAAGGCAAATACGTTGAACAAACAGGAACTAAGGGAATGGCTTCTCCAGAGGAAGTAAAGACATCTCAGAGCCTCCTTTAATATTTTAATGTTTAATCTGGGTAAGCAAATGGTGAAATCAGCTATGAATTGTATGACACACATTTAATGTAGGGACAATGACGAAGTTTGAAGAATATGAGCCTTGCTAACTACACAAGCAACCCTCTTTCACATTCTTGCCCATGCCTGCCAATATAGTCAGCTGCATTTGTTTTCCCTTTTCTATTTTCAGCCAGTTCAATCCAGGGGCAGCAAGTGAATGAGGAGCAACCAGGAAAGTGCACAGAGAAAATGGAAATACAAAAGAGAAACACATATTAATTTCTTTCTTCCAGAACCAAACTTCAAAATACCCCGAGGCTTTCTGGAAGTGAGTAAATGTATGTAGGTGGTGACAAGGAACTTCAAGACCAAAGTTGCCATGGAAAATGGGGGTGAATTCTCAGCCCTTCATGTGCTTGAGGGCTGGTAGAGATGGGCAGGGCTCAGATCAGCCAGTTTGGGCCTCATGGTTTCAACCAGATGATTCTATACCTATGTATCCAAGAGGCATGAGGAACAAAGGCTTAGGTATAATTCAGGCCAGCTGAATAACTATTCTTCAGTATCTATCTAAAACATTATTTTCTTTTGCTGTCAAGAGACTGCTTTTGTCTTTTCTTGTGGTACAGTAAATTGGTCTTCAACCTCAATCAACAGACCCAGGCATGTACATTTTCCAGGTAAGAAAGGGATGAAAGAAGTAGCTGCTATTTGCTCTGCTTGCTTATTAGAAGATAACATATGTGCTGGATTTTAAACTACCTTCTGATACGTGTTGTCAGTCAGCCAAGGAGAATGCAAAGCAAACATAAAATACCATCTCATTCAGCTGGGAGAGTGTAAACTGTATATTCATACACTTTGCTGACTGCACGTGAATATGCAAGGTGCTAAGCAACAGTAAATTCTTCCTGAAACCTTTAGTCTGCACAGATATACCATTTAGGGTATATAGAAGGCAAATTAGATCTGGGTAGAGGCTGCAGTTAACAATCTCCCCAAATTCTGATTTTTTTTTCACTGATTCTTTCCAACCTATTCCCTACAAGAGGATAGTACCATATTTTGACTTTAAAGACTGATTTTTTCTGTAGGTCTATGTATTTTAAAAAACTATTTATTTCATGTCAGGGATTTCAATGATTTGATAGCCATTGGAAAGAAAGCGTAAGAACTGTTTCTGGACTGCAAGCAGATGAATTTAAAGCAATCACTGCTCCTTCTTCATCAGGAATGTAATTGTATAAATGTGGATTTTTAGAAACATACAGTTGAGGTGTGGAGGTGGGAAACAGTATGTTCTTGCCTAGGGGAATAGATATGATATAAACATTTTTCTTATGAATACACCTATTCCTGTAACAATGTGTCATATTTATCCTTTTAAATGTATGCATTCTTTGGAAACTGAAGTAAACGGTGCACCTCAATTTCCTGAGGGAAATATTAACTCCTTAATATTCTATTTGTATTTTAAAGTCTGGAGATAAGAGAGTGCTGTGTTAGTACACTGGCATTTAAAAACATTTTATAACCAGCTCTTCATTCACTCAAAGCAACAATAATGCTGCACGTTATTAATGTAAATTTTCTTCACAAAATGAAGTAAAAATTTTGATTTCAATTTTATAATTTAGAATCATCTGGAGATGCAGAGGGAAGAAGAATAAAATTTCTGGGCTGGACAATGACATGTCTGAGGAGCTCCAGATATTTGCGGTCAAGGGCCAGTTCTGTGAATTGTTGCAAATGCTGGCGATTTCATGGTAGGCACAGTCCTGCCCCCATGGCCCTGTGAGTGGTACTGGTCTAGCAGTTATATGGTGGGGGTAACCATCCAGTCTCTCTCCCGTAAACCGCCCGAATAATGAGGATAAAACATCCTGTTTGTTTAAATCAGTTCTTCCTCTATGAAAGTGGGAATAAGGCTGCTCAGCCATAGAGGAGCTGTGAGGCTGGAGGGGTACTCAGAGGACTGTCTATGTACTTAGCTAGATGAATAGTGAGTCAGTGGGGCATGGGAAAATGGCTGTCGCATTTATCTTCTTCACGCTAGCAACTGGGAGTCATTACCAGGATCCTAATACACCAAAGGATACTTTGAACAGAGATGATCCTCATTTATTTGTCTACACATACTTAAAGTGTTGCTTTGTGGTGTAAGTTACTGGCACAGAAGGAAGAATTTGGGCTTAAATTATTTTAGGGACTATTTAAGTGCAAGAGATTAAAGCTGATGTGTTTGTTTCCAGTATTCTCTTTCTCATTGTACCATAGGGAACCTGTTTTTGTAAGCCAATCATCATTTTTCTTAAACATATAGAGAAATTATAAAGGATAATTATATCTCAAGGGCACCTTAATTGTCCCAATTACTTGGCCAGTTTTGGCAGTCAGATCTGATGAAGAGAGGGAGGAAGGGGGATCTGTAGATATAAGACAACGTTTCATGTGGTACTTGGACAATACTCATGGTACAGCTATAATAATCAAAGTATCTGCATTTAAAAGTGTTTATATGCAATACAAAACTGGAGGAGAAAAAGAGCTTTGGTGAATTTTAAGAAATCCTTTACCCAGTCAGACTTCTGCATGAGATATACAGCATTAGCACTAAATCAATTATAATCAAGCTGCAAGTAACCAAAATTAGCAAATTCAATTTCCCCCACATTTCATTATAGCTTAGCTCCTGTAATGACAGATTGAATTAAGCCACCTTCCACAATATCTTCCAGGTATAGTCATTATCAAATATAATTTTACTTTTCATTTCTTCGGATGAAATTTAAACAATATATAATTGTCCTAGATCACTGATGAGATTACTTGGTCTGGTACAATAGGCAATACAAGATCCCTGCCGTCATACTAGGATGCACAGATGTTAAAGAGCCATTTCATTTTTTTTTGGCATAATGGACATTCTTTGGTGCTAAAAGATGAAAGCCAACATTTGAACTCACAGTGCTAATGCTATCTTGAATAAAAAAAAAAAGAAAAAAAAAAAAAAGATGAAAGTGCAGAAACTTCCACTCCTTGCAAGTTCTGAAAATGAAACAATTAGCCTCTTCTATTGGAAGGCTCTGGTGTTAGTATGATTTCAAGAACATGGTTAATGTTGAGCACATCCTTATATTCTGTCTTGTAGAGGTGCTTTCTTGAACTGAGGTCATGGTTAAGTGTATAAATAGAGGCCTTCCAGTTTTTCTGTCTGAAATGCTGTTACACCTGTAACAAGGTTTTGACATCTTGCCCAAATCAGTAAAATGTTATTCTCATCATTAAACTGGCAGTTGCATAAAAGTAATTGGATCAGATAAAAAACTGATGCTCTTTCACAAGGTTATACTTTGGGGTAACCAGGGAGGAGGCAACCATAAATTAAAGCAAAACTTTAATCAAATTCCCTGGTCCCTAAACCTCCAAATCAGTTATTTAAAAAAATTCACCTTTTTACAAATTAGATGAGGAGCTAATAAAAATGTCTATGTGTAAAATGCACATATTTTGAATAGCTCTGTAAGATAGAAGTATCCAGCTTCTTCAGCCCAGAGTTTTTTCTCAGTAAAAAGTAACCAGAAAAAAAACAAGTTACATTTGATAAAAATAAGGAGCAGTATTCAGTGTCTCTGACATCATCAGGGACATATCTATTCCTGCATTGAAACGCAGCATAAAACACATCTCCAAGATGAACTACTAGTACGAGGCATAATCTATAGCCCCTATTCCTAATAAAAATTTATTCATCATAATATATATAAATGAAATAAATGTGGTAATACAGTCAAAGGCTTGCTACTGAGCTGTTCTTGCCAGTGCACATACCATCTATTACACCGAGACCCACTGCCAGATTAGCTCTTGAAGAAAAGATCGTCTTCATGCAAACCTTTACATTATTATAAGCCACTCTAGGCAAGCAGTGGGGTGCCTGTCCAATCCTTTTCTAACAAACAAACATATTTGTTTTTCTGGAAAACAAAAATTATTAAAAGCAAGGAACATAACAATGAGATTCGAGGTCCAGTTCACCTCTGTTTTCTGCTCTGATTACAGAGATTAGCCTCTTTATTTTCTACAGAGAGATTAGCAATCAAAACTAAATTATATTTTCATTGGATGAATCATTTACAAGTAATTTAGGTCTTTGGTCTTAAAGCTTCTGTGTGACTGAACAAAACTCTTCTCCCATTTCAAGGGCATTCAAGTGGAATCTATGTGTAAGCTGGTCCTATCACCTACAAATTCCAGTCCATTGGAAACTATCACAGACAGATGTAAAAACTGTTATCAGCCAGAGAATTGTGTATTGCATATAATTCTTAGGGAGGATGACATGTTTTACAGTTTCTTTGGACTCGGGCTACATGGCTACTACATGGGAGACTGCATCGCAAAAATTACAGGACCAAAGTACTTAGTTAATGCAAAGATGTCCAATGATCTTGATGCTGCAGATTGCATGCTTGATATAGCTAAAAGCCACTGGATATATATCACATACCTGAAGGATGAGTGAACTCCTGGAAAATTCATAGGCAAAGCTGGAGAGCCACAATTCATCTATTTGTGAGCCATATGTGATCCAAGAGCCACAAGTTAGTCATTATTCTGCAAATAATAACAAAATCAGGTCCTCATAGCTACTACATTCAAGCAGCTTTCATAGTTTTTGCTAACCTAGTCTTAGTATCAAGGCTGTTGTTACTTAGAAGGGCAAACATTGCATTCCGTCCAAAAAAACTTTATAATCACTTAGCAGCATTGACCTTATTTCCTGTGGGTCATTAGAATTCGTGTCCATCATATTCTTGGTGGAGGACAATGGATCAAAGGCAGAACATATGTGCTTGTGCCAGGACACAAATCCATCCATTTTAATTTTTTACCAAAGTTTGAAACCTGCACTATTTAAATCCTGTAGATGTCAGCCAAGCATAGATCTTCTAGAGGATGAAATAGTAGTGCCCAGATACTAATTCTGCTCTCCTAGTTGCTTAGTTTGCTTCCTTCTTGGCATTTTAAAATCTCCAAGTACAATATTTTTTCAGCATAAAGAAAATCAAACAAATATAAATAACAAGTGCCCATGGAGTCCACTACAACTATGAAAGTAATAGAAAGTATCTGGGTTCCTGCTTCTT
This sequence comes from Platalea leucorodia, assembly GCF_965183815.1. NCBI lineage: Eukaryota > Metazoa > Chordata > Aves > Pelecaniformes > Threskiornithidae > Platalea > Platalea leucorodia. The sequence goes on along the minus strand of NC_138832.1, from coordinate 14,845,956 downwards.
CATTCATGCCCCTTCTCACAAACATACAGCTCTTCATGTTCCTAGAGCTCATTCCATCAGAAGAGATTCATGGTTCTCCTCAGAGCTCACTCTGGTACCTAACTGGGTAATATAACTGAAAGCACACTTGGATCATATTGATATTCACAGCCATGGATGCTTGCTGCAGAAAGCCTTTTGGAAATGGACAGTTCATGCTAATGAGCTCTTCTCTGCTGCCCCTTAAGGGAATTTTAAGTCTGATTTAAGTGTGCTGTACATTTCAGAGATGAAACGGATAACACGTCCTAACCTTAAGCGCTCAGCTACCTTTGGCCATCAGTTTTCTAATTCACATTAGTTAGCACTTAATGCCAATGACAGTGATGTTTTAAGTATTGATTCACATACAAATACAGTATTTAATTTTCTGTGGTACCCTGGACATCTCAGATAGTAGGTGGTATAATTTAGTACTCTATCAAATTGATGAGAATGTTGCTGCTTTCATAGATATGTAGCAGAGTACAGGTATCCTTATTACATTCTGCTAACAGGACTGAAAATCTCAAAGATAATTTCACTGTAATGCTTGCCTTGCATTGGCAAAGTGCACATGGAAGTTTCATAGCCTTGCTGATTTTTAATCATTATGAGCAAAATTCATCCGTCTTCAGGGAACCTAACAAAAATTTATCGTCCAGTCAAGTTAAAAAAGGACTTAAAGAAGTCTGATCAATAAGATTGAATTTCACCCCTGGTTGATGTGATTTCATGGACATCTGTAGAAGTCAAGCCATATAAATGTTGTTAGTTTTTAGTATATATTTTAGCATGTGCTATGGGTGTTTCTGAATAGGTTATTGCAGATCCCTGGAAGCAAAGGTAGACAACGCTGAATCCAGCAAAAAAGTACTTTTAAATTAAGGCCAGTTTATTAAGCAAAACTTAAGCACTGTGATTGTTAGATATGTTTTTTGCATGTCCATCCCTTTTATATAATCCACTTCACATATTAACTATATTTTAACTGTACTTTTCTTACCCCTTTCTTTTTTTTTTTTTCTTTTTTCCTACCCACCCATCCCCTCAGGTAGCAATAAAGATGAGCTATACTTTTTACTCAAGTTTACATGTGGAAGTAGCGCACATGTACTGATCATACTGTAACATTACAGTAATCCAAGCTCACAGTCTCGGCTTCACAATCATCTCCCACTTTCCTGTTGTGTCTGTATGTCTGTGAGCAACACCTAATGACACAGACTTGCAAGGACTATGATGAAAAGTAGTTGGCTCTACCACATTTTTGTCTTCAGCCAGTTCATATGGATTTTTCCAAGCGAGTAAGGGTAAAGTGACAGGTTATATTCACGTAATACACAAGGAGAAGGAGAAATGTTGCAGGAAAACCAGGGAAGTACATGGAGGGTAGGCTAGCAAAGAAAACAGCAAAGGAAAGCTTCTGAAAAGGCCATTGCCTCCTCCCAGACTGGGAACTGTAGGAACAATAGGAGCTGTTTCGTTTCTCCCATGAAACAGAAGAATGAAGACTTGCTCCTATTTCTAAGGTCCTCCATAAGTACAATTTTATAGCTTGTCTTAATAAGACTTTAGAAATAATTACCTAGGTTTATATTCAGTAGAACCTGCATTAAACACACAAGGATATACACCAAGACAGCAGATAGGACAGGTAAAACTACTTATTTAAAACAACTCTAGCAAACGTTGGTATTTTGGAAAATTTACCTTTTAAATATCACCTTTATCGCTGCTACCACTATTAATTTGCTCTCTGAAAGCAGGTGGGAGTACTGGGCACTTCATGATAGACATTGGATGAACATACATTGAAGAAAGTTAGTTTCAGACTTTATCCTGTAAGATGAGAGAAAATAGATAAGTACAGTGCAGACAACAGAAAAACATATTAAGGGCAGAATAAAAATGACCTGCCAGATATATTCTCAATGGAAAATTAAGTTTTCTAAAAACTATTTTTTTAAATAAAGAATACATTTTTATTAGCAAACAATTGGATTTGAAATTGGCCTAAAATAAAAGAGGGTCAGAAACAGGCTTAGCTACAACTTCCAGGAAGCATCATTTGAAAGCAAACAAAACCTGCCTTACTTTTGCCAACCTTCTGACAGTTTTGCCACAATGGTGTTCCTAAAAGATGGATCAGAAAAAACTTGTGTGGTAGCTATAAGGTTTTATGAGTTGTTTCCCTGCTTATGAGGCAACTCATGCAAATGTAGCTGTAGGAATATTGACCAGCTTACATCATGGACCAAACAATGCTGCTAAACTAATTGATTTTAAGCAAATGAGTCAGCTCAGAGAATCACAGGGTGGCCTGATGTGACAAGACACTTCTGGAGACCATCCAGTCCAAGCCCTGCTCAGAGCAGGAGCAGCTATAACATGCTGCCCAGCAACATGCCGAGTTGGATTTTGAATGTTTCCAAGAATGCAGACTCCACAGCCTCTCTGGGCATCCTGCTCCAGTGCGTGAGTATCCTCACAGTGAGAAAGTGTTTTCTTATGTTTAAATGGAATTTCCTGTATTTCAGTTTGTGCCCATTGCCTCTTGTCCTCTCACTGGGCAACACTGAAAAAAGCCTGGCTCCATCGTCTTTTCTCCCTCCATCAGATATTTATACACATGGAGTAGATCCCTGTGAGCTGCTTCTTCTCCAGGCTGAACAGTCCCACCTCTCTCAGCCTCTTCTTCTATGATATATGTTCCAATCCCTTAATCATCTTAATGGCTCTTTGCTACCCTGCAGCATCCACTGTCAAATTCAAAATCAATCAGTTTTCTTTATCATGCTTATCATGTTTTTATTGCTCAATTATTCCCAAGGGTGAACCTAGGCTGTCCCTATCGGCACTTTCTATTCTCATTGCCATCATCTACTGTTTTGCCTCTTTTTAATCACTCATTCCAATTGCACAGTTTCGATTGTGTCAGGCTCCCTGGTTTCAGGGTCACTGGTGAACAAGGCTGAAAACTGTTTCAGCTGCCTAAAACATAATGGAGGAAGGACATTTTCCTCCCTTTATTTTGATAGTAATCAAACTTAGACTGCATCTTTGTAAAATTTTGAGGAGATATTAAATGTGAGGGAGCTGCTATCTTAAGAGTGAGTGCTCATGGTGTGTTTGATCACATGAAAAGGTTGTCTTTTACTTTTTTTAAGCAGACAGTCTCAGAACATGAATCCCATGGAGCATAATGGTGGACTGCGCAGCCTGAAAAATATGCAACCAATTAGGCTAAAATATCGAAGGATAAGAATTCATTAATGAGTCTCTTGAGATTTAATGCCCATACGGGCCTGCAGACTTCTTTCAGAACAAATACTTTGATGAGTTGGTCATGTCTGTTCTTTATTTTAATATCTTTATATTTAATCTTATTGTTGAAATTCAACTGTTTTCTCCTGGGTTTGCAGGAGTTCTGATACCCTGTGAATTACACAATCCACTGGGAACTTCCTTTACTTATACTTCTGCATATGGATAGCTTGAGGGGGGATGTCTTTCCTTCTAAGTCATTACCTTAAGTTTTGAGATCTATTCATTCAGCTGGGTGTACCTTTTGGTTTCTCCCTCAGGAATATTACTACTGTCTATCTGTCTTTAACTGTCTTCTGATATTCACTTGAGCAGGGAAGTCTACTCTAGAAATGTCTTTTCTTCCATAGGTTTGGGGAGTAGACTACTGGTGACTGAGTAGTGTTGGGTAAATGAGGAAAAGCATGTCTTTGCCTTCTGTCACAGCAAAATATTTTACTGTTTGCAGTATATCACAACAACAACAGTTCTAGTCACAGATTAGAAATCCACTGTGGGGACTTCAACCAGAGAACAAAACCTACTTCATGCCCCAGTACAGATTACAAGACTAGTATAAAGAAAGAAACTACAGATGGATATAGATGGAAGGGAGCACCGGAGTCATTTGGGACTTATTATGATGAATTGCAGGTCTTACCTCAAAGATACCGCTGAAGTAATTTGCCCAGCTCTTCATCTTTCAAAAGTAAGCTGGACAAAGTGCCGAAATGTCTCCGATATGCTGAAGCAGTAGGCTACCTGAAAATTACTAAGTAACTCAAATTCTGTCTCATGAGACAGCATACAGAAAGGTGAAATGAAATGAACTGCAGGTTGCAAAACAGAAGTGAGAAAAATAAACAATAAATAGAAAAAACATTATATGCAAATTATATGTAAATTCTCTGACACATTAGATCTTCTTTCTATCGACAGTCACTGTTCTGCTTTCTTGCAGATTAGTAAAAATACATGCCCATGCAATAAAGGTCAACCTTTTCTAATCAAATGTAAACATTCATTTAAAAAATGTATATTTTCTGGTTGGCTCTTTACCCTATTCTATGCAGGGAACATGCTTTTGTCTGTCTTGCTTCAATTTCTTTTTTTCTCTTGCCTTGGAGACAAATGAGAACGGCATCTGCATTGTTGCTGAAAGTCAACACAACCTGATACAAAATGGTGATGGTAATGTAAGAACAGGTGACATTTCAGTCTAACATTTTAGTGACATTCACTAGCATTTTAGCTTAAAAATGTGTTGAATAAAGATTTTTCAGATTTGGGCCCAAGTCTGAGCTTATCTATACTGGATTTAACCAAGTATAACTTACCTTAGTTTCTGGAGTAAATGACCAGAGCCAAGTTCCTAGACAATGTTTCTCAACCTGTGGCTTACAGCCCTTTAGTGGTCATAAATGAGTCACAAAAAACATGCTAGCTTAGACTTGCTGGGCACAGCTCTGTCCTCCTACAACTGGCCTCAGTAATTTTAACTAGTCCTCATCCCTCTGCCCTAGATGAGCAGAGTTGCTGCCAGGAATAAAAAGTGCAGGTGTTGCAGGAGTTTTCAGAGCAGGAAAGAGGGAGAGGAAAGGAGAGTTATGAGAAGAGGCTGGAGCCCATAAATGGGTCATGCTCACAACAGTTCAAGAAATACTGTTGCAAAGAAAAGAAAATGCTTTATTTCCTACTGCATCAGTGCAAACGTTAATGGAAAGGCTCCCAGTTACAGCATCTGTACTGCAAGAAAGCAGAATACTACTAGGACCTGAGACCAGAAATGATATCGAGCGACATCTTGCACCACCCTCCATTCACCCAGCCATTGCAGTGCACCAACTGCCATGGAACAAACCTGGCCGACCTACTTTAGTTCTAGAGAAATACTGTCCAATGTCACACTTTGTAAGTAGGTGGGGAAGCTAAGTAAAATTTGATACAAGAATAGAATCTATGTGTGGCTGTGTGCAGATAAATGCTAGATCCTGCAACTGAAACAAATCCATAGGCACTGAAGAATGACACTCTCACCTGTGTGTGAGAAACTGAGTGTTAATATTTACTTCCCACAGATCTTCAGAGTTCAAGGTCTTGGTCCTAATCTTTGTGGGCTCCACTGCCTTCCCAGGTCCTGGACACATTTCATCCCCTTGTTACAACAAGGAAAGTACAGCCATACCAAAAGAAGCTGTATGGGAGCAGAAGTAAATCTGCAATGTGAAATTCTCCCTGGAACTCAGTTTGTCACAAATCTTTGCATCTTTTGCTTGAATTGCTATATGCATTTCATTGATGTGGCCTTCTCTAAAATAAATGCATATAAATTAATAGCTGCTCAATCACTGCTACCCCTCCACAAAATGACAAGGAGAGTAAATAAACAAGGTATGTAGATTTCATTAATAATAAGCATTTCAAGAGGGAACTCCAATTTTATTGTAATGATTGGGGCATAATGACTCACATGGAACAGAAACTATGTTTTCCAGCTGACTCTGGAATATAACTTGTCCTGCCTGAGAACACAATATTTACCTTTCTAAGTCTTCGTTGTTCATATAAGAAACATAAAATTACCTCTGCCTGCAGCCACTAGCACCTCCAATATCAGCCCTAGAAAACTAAATTTCAATGCAATATAAATGAAGTATGAATGTTTCGTAGAGCTTGTTACACTACCCAAGGTATTCTATGCTCTCACCCAAAGCCTTTGGAGACAAATATCCAGCTAGACAAACACAGCTTCTATCCCAGAAAGACATATACCTGAGGTTATTTAGATGTACCCAAACCACTGAAATCAGGACAGAAACTCGGAGCAGCAAAGCTTGGTATAAATCTAAATCCAAACAAAAATCTTTTCAGAATCAGAGCTCAGGAAAATGCTGAGGATAACTATAAAGAGAATACATGAATAATCTTTTATAGTTAGCTGTATTTTTATTTTCCTTCCCACTCTATCTCAAAACCGACTCTCTGTAGGCTCCAGATAGCAGAAGCCTGCGGAGAAAGCAATCTCAATGCCACCCGCACCCTCTTTAATCTACTTTTATTATAATTAAAGTATAAATCATACAAATTAAATTTTCACAAAAGCCTCTATTGTTTTACATCTACTTCCATTTTTATTCTGACATTGCAGATACGTTGTTTCCTTATTCATCATCAGAGACATTGTTAAAATGTAGGAAGTGACATGATGGGGTAGATGTATTAAGGAAAAAAAAAAAAAGTCTTTTGGCTGGCTCATATTAGTGATTATCATCTGATATTCTCCCTGCAATAAGTAAATGGAAGAGAAAGCACAGTTTAGAAAAGTGTTAAATATCCTGCACCATGCTGCCTACAAAATATTTGATGACAATTATGGTTAAAGCAATAATAGGCATGGAGAGGGTGCCATCGGATAATTGCAGTCACTTGATGTTAACAAGTTATAAATAGAGCATTTCAACCTTCAATTTTAGAACTGTTTCAATTAGAAAATAAAAATATTTTAATTACAAATTGAGTTAAAAAACACCCCAAACAGAATAAATAAAAATTTTACTTTGTTTTTGAGCAAAATATTTTTGGAGAGGACACTTCCAAAGGATTGTTCCCATAATTTTTTTTGGATCAGCCACTGAACTGAAAGGTCCATAAGGAACACAACAGTGTCCTTTAAATACAAACATTTCACTGTTACTTCACATTCAAGTGTGTTACTAAGTGTATTTCTTATCCTTTATATAACTAGAAGTTATTTAAGACAATGTTTTTCTTTTATCTGTTTTCAGAAGAATGGAGACCTGATCCCTGCCCATCCCTGTCCCTGATTACATTATAGAAATAATTAACTGAATAGGCAGAAAAGGGGTCTCAAGTTCACAGATATTGAAAAGATTCTCTGAGACATATTGTTAAACTGTAGAAGGAAATATTTACCTGCTAGAATGGCCATTTCCAGACTACAAACCACTCCCTTCTGCACATTCTCTGTAAAAGAGGAGTAAGAACAAATACTGAGAGTTTGCACCACAAGGCATCTCTGTTAGGGCTTGTCAAAAGACTCCTTCTGAATTAGCTAATAAATAGGTGCAAGCCCCACTTGCTGCACTCTGTTGATGTTACAGCATTGCAAGTCCCACTTCACAGTTACAGCTTAATTTGTTTATTTTGTGGAACACAAAGTTTCTTATTTGCCTTCTCTCAGGCATAATTACAACATGCATGAAACAGTAGAGAAGATCAGAACTCATCTTGAGTGCCATTATACAGCAAGTGTGGGACAACTGGGGGATCAGGCTCAGCCAGCATGGGTTTATGAAAGGCAGGTCCTGTTTCACTAACCTGGTCTCCTTCTATGACAAGGTGACCCACTTAGTGGATGAGGGGAAGGCTGTGGCTGTTGTCTACTTGGACTTCAGTAAAGCCTTTGACACTGTCTCCCACAGCATTCTCCTGGAAAAGCTGGCTGCAAACGGCTTGGATGGGTGCACTCTACGCTGGGTTAAAAACTGGCTGGACGGCCGAGCCCAGAGAGTGGTGGTGAATGGAGTCAAATCCAGTTGGCGGCTGGTCAAGAGTGGTGTTTCCCAGGGCTCAGTGTTGGGGCCGGTCCTGTTCAATATCTTCATTGATGATCTGGATGAGGGGATTGAGTGTACCCTCAGTAAGTTTGCAGATGACACCAAGTTGGGTGGAAGTGTTGATCTGCTGGAGTGTAGGAAGGCCCTGCAAAGGGGCGTGGACAGGCTGGATCGTTGGGCCGGGGCCAACTGCATGAGATTCAAAAAGGCTCAGTGCCGGGTCCTGCCCTTCGGTCACAACCCCATGCAACGCTGCGGGCTTGGGGAGGAGTGGCTGGAGAGCTGTCTGGCAGAAAAGGACCTGGGGGTGTTGGTTGACAGCCACCTGAACATGAGCCAGCAGTGTGCTCAGGTGGCCAAGAAGGCCAATGGCATCCTGGCCTGTATCAAGAATAGTGTGGCCAGCAGGACCAGGGAGGTGATAGTGCCCCTGTACTCGGCACTGGTGAGGCTGCACCTCGAATACTGTGTTCAGTTTTGGGCCCCTCACTACAAGAAGGACATGGAGGTGCTGGAGTGTGTCCAAAGAAGGGCAATGAAGCTGGTGAAGGGTCTAGAGCACAAGTCTTATGAGGAGCGGCTGAGGGAACTGGGGTTGTTTAGCCTGGAGAAGAGGAGGCTGAGGGGAGACATTATTGCTCTCTACAACTACCTGAAAGGAGGTTGTAGCGAGATGGGGGTCAGTCTCTTCTCCCAAGTAACAAGTGATAGGACGAGAGGAAATGGCCTCAAGCTGTGCCAGGGGAAGGTTGGATATTAGGAAAAACTTCTTCACCGAAAGGGTGGTCAAGCATTGGAACAGGCTGCCCAGGGAAGTGGTTGAGTCTCCATCCCTGGAGGTATTTAAAAGATGTGTAGATGTGGTGCTCGAGGACATGGTTTAGTGGTGAACTTGGCAGTGCTAGGTTAACGGTTGGACTCGATGATCCTAAAGGACTTTTCCAACCTTAACAATTCTATGATTCTATGATTTTGTCAGGATTATTATAGGAATAAGGTAAGAGATCCTTAGAAGTGACCTTTCTTGCTCAGATGTATAAGTGTTACAGAATGATTGAGGTTGGAAAGGACCTCTGAAGGTCATCTTGTCCAATCCCCTTTTTACAACAGGTAAAAATAACTATGTTGTATTTACAGGAAATAGAATCTTCCTGTGGCTCTGGTCTAAGATGCTATGAAAGCTTATACATTGTCAGATTTATATTCAGGAGACAAAAAGTATTTTTTTAAATCTAACCACAGAACTTGGGACTTCTGAGACTCAGTTCAAAGTTCCTAATTAGCTCTTTTACCTATATATCCACTTTCTGAATATTACCATGAAATAGAAATTGGCCCTGAGGGAGAAGGCTGCTGATAAAGAACAGAAAATTCAAAGATATTTGCTGAGATGCCAACTGACAACTAGGCAAAATGTGAAAACACATAATCTAGAAGAAGGTAGGGAAGGGCAAAGAGCAGCATGGGCTAGTGGTTGTGCATGAAGTGATACAGTGGCATGAGGACCCCTGGGCTGATGAAACCAAGGTGCAGAGTATGAAGACCAGGACAAGTGGCTGCTTCTAGAAGGTGGCATTTGTGTATAAGTAGCTCTTAAACATGTGTTGATTTGCACATATGCACTTGGCCACTGATCCATGACTTGGGATGTGCTATCAGACCTCAGTTGTTAATTTTCCCTTTCTGTTTGACAGCCTTTGTGTTTGCCTTTAAACAAGTATTTTTGCTGCCCAGTGAGACAGAAGCAAAGAGAGAAGGTTGTTAATAGGCTATCTGCACTACCATGGCAATCTCCTTGGGAGATAGCATGGAGGTTCAGCCAGCATGGCTTTGTCTTGCAGCCAAGTCACTTTTCAAACAGCTTGTCCAGACCCAGAAGCTTTTCCAGCAGCCTGCATGCTGCAGAAGGCCACACGATTATTCTGCTAGAGAGTGGAAACCTGCCGAGCCAGAGCTCTGTCACTTTATTAAGTAAGAGTTTTTGAGGAAGCCGTGTGAATTAATCAGGGAGTCAGACAGCAACTTGACTAAATCACTGAGGAAGAGTCCTACAGTAGTAATGAGTTATTGTGTCCCCTGCTCCAGGGGAAAAGGAACACATGTGTCAGGAGCTATGCTGACTGTACAAAATGACCTGGACAAATTACTTGGGCATCTTTTGCAGAATGGAAAAATAAGTGCGCATATCTCTTTTTCCCTAGAGAGCCATCGTCACAGAACAGTGCCTGGATGTTTATTTTCTCCTCAGCTGAAAATCCAAGGATAAAACCAGGATATTTCAATTGCTTCTATCCATTACACAGAGAGCAATGGAATTAGGTAAAAAGGAAAATACTGCCTTTTAAAAATCACTGCTCTGATAAAGAAATGTGATTTGCAAATGTGAAAAGTTCAAGCTGTTCTGTTCTGCAAGTGGCAGGCTTGTGCTGCTAATGGAGATTGCACAAAGCCTGCCTGAAGTCTCCAACATGTAACTGGGCAAATAGAAAAATGGATGTACTCAAGCTTGAGTACTTAATGGTTATTAATGGAGAATCTATGGTACAGCATGTTGGTTATTAATATATATGCCATATTCTCACATTGCACATCCATAACAGCAGTTCACCCAACACTCTAACATGCAAGAAGGCCACAGTTAGATATTTAGAAGTGTAATATTCACAAAAGCACCTAAGGAGGCCTTATAAAAGAGACATCAGCAGAAATAATTGGGAAATTTGAGTCAAAACCTCTAGAGGATTTGCCTAATTACTTACACTTTTGTAAAAACAAGTATTCTCATTTTTAGGTACCTAAATACTTGTATGGGTTTGGCTCAAGATAATTAGCACTGTGCAGACTACTGCAGAAGACAAAGTTGGGAGTGGGATGGGATGAGATAAGGACTATCACAACAGAAGCCACATTCATGTAACACACATTCGTTTTCACATTCATGTAACAACTAAACCTCCCCACCTTTCACTTAGACTGAGGCTGCATCTGTCAGTGCTGTGAAGCATGAGATGCACTACTAGAGATGTCACCACTTTATGGGGGTGAAGAAGCAGGGGAAAAGTCGTATGACCTGTAGTAAAATGAGAAGGCTCACTTTGCAAAATGTTTATATATACAAACTCTGATAAAAGTCAGGCAGAGTCTGACCTACCACTTTTGAGTATTCACAAGGAAGAAGCTGTTATAAGACTTCTCCCTAAAATAAACAGTATACAGATTGCAATCCCCAACACAAACATCTAAATCTGCATTTGCCAAGAGCAAAATACCCTGGGGGGAAAAAATATCTCTGTTTTAAAAGATGCTCAAGAGTATTTGCTTCTTCATTGTTTCACAGAATCTCAGATTTATCTTCAATTATCACACAACTACCAGTGGCTCTAAGGGTGAATCACTGTCTCTATAAAACCTAAGAAATTTGAGAATACTGCCGCATTCTCTATTCATCAGATATGGGGAGCTAGAGCTATAGCATTAACTTACAAGAACTTCAGGGAGAACTAAAGCATTATTTTTGTTTTGTTATTGGTGTTGCCACATAAGCAACTCTAGAGGAGAACTTCCCAGTAATCTTCCTAAAAGAATTAGGAAGTTTATGAAAACTGTAATTTTATGCTTCTTTATCAGCAATACAACTGAGTATAGGGTTGTTTGTTTTTTTTTTTTTTAAATCTGCGCATCTGATATTTCTTCCTTCTTTGTCTGATCTGCAATATTTTCCTCACAACATATCTGAGTATATTCTTGTGAAAGAGATGGTTTTAACCCTATCTGGCAAACGTGGCACTGAGACACAGTGACAATTGCCTGTGTTTCAAAGCAACTGCCCCAAATACTTGATTGGGAGTTAAAAAGAGAGCTTGTGGCAGGGAACGGGGCTGGCCTGTTCTCTCATTCCTTCTAAAACTCCCAAGGGGGCTATAACCAAGGGCACTAGAGCCAGGCAGACACCTGGGAGAACATGAAGTAATTTCAGTGCCTATTTCTACAAGAGGATTGTTACTATTAGTTAGGCTAGCTTAATCTCTCTGGCTCTGGTTCAAGACCCTGGTCCACAAAGTATCCAGCTGTGTTCCCAAGACAGTCCATATTTCACATTGAATATAGCATGTTAGCTCACCAAGCTGAATAAGGTCCTGCTTCATTCTCTGGTGCATTAACTTCCTTTAAACCTTATTCTGTATTAGCTGACTCATTGTAGCATACAGCTTAAGCTAAAGGACACAGCTTGCGTAAATTTATAGTTAAAATAGCATTGTGATCTTCATTTGTGTGTGGTAGCAGTTCTCTCCAATAGCACAGGAGATAAACTGCTGCTTGAGAAATGTGACAGCCTTTGACACTTATTTACCTCTTCAGACTTCCAGAAAAATTTCAAGAAAGAAACAACAATCACCCATCACCAATCACTTTTTCCAACCGAAATCTTTTCCCTCCAAACATACCAAATGAAAAAACCCCTCAACTCTCATTAGGGGGTTATTGTCTGTACTTGAGTATGTAAAGAGGAAAATACAAACCCCTATTGCTAGGCTAAGACTGTATTCCCTTCCTGAGTGTATAAATGTTAATCGGATAAAATAAAAGGTAGTGCTAATGGCTGATTTAAACCCAAAAGGCCAGAGACATTTATATTCAGTGCAGTCACCGAAGTAAGCTTCTCTACTGAAGTAGGGTAGATGATGCAGTTTTCAGCAACAAAAATGATGCCTAACATCAACTGGCTAAGTCAAGTACAAAAAGTGAGTGTAGCTTGCTTTCCTGATTTTTACTAGCCCTTTAATTTTACTTAATGATACTGTTTGTTATTTAATTTAATTTTCCTTTGAATGGTTGTGGTTTCTACAACAAAGAGGTAACACCGCACAGGGAGCTCTCTCCTTAGAATCAGTCTGACCTGAGTAGAAGTGAGAAACCTTACTGGGCTGTAATAATACTGTAATAATCTTTATTATGCTATAATGTTTTCACAAGGAAATCAAGATTTGTGTGTCTGCTGGCACTGCATATCATGCCTTCTCAATACTGGCTTCAGAGAATTCTCCAGCTACCTAGTATTAGATATGAATCACGAGCAAGGGTTTGCAGAGTCTGTACCCAGTTTTTTTTTATCACTACTGGTTTTCTGATTAATCCCCCCATCTCCCAGTGAGTAACATGCTTGCAGGGGTCAGGCAAGCAGGACAGACAAAAGGCTGCAGCTAAGTTCAGACTTCTGACATACTACCTTGATAGCTGGTGTATTTCTTCATTAGTGCTCTATATGTATACCTCCAGGTGATAAATGCATGAAATACCCCAAATAAGACATAATTTGAATAATGGAAAACCAGGTTTCCTTTGCAGACAGTGACTGAAAAGTGTCTAGTTTCCATTCCAGCTGGCATGCAGACAGCACATGTCAAGTTTATCTGACAGTGCATCTGAGCTAAGTTCTTCCACATAATTTGCCATTGTGAATTTTAACCAAGAAAAGTATATTGACAAGGGAATTTGTTAAGAGCTTTTCTTTATCTTGTCTATGCTATTGCCACATCTTCAACTTCATTGAAAACAATAGGCAGTATAGCAAAACCAAATATTAACAGTTAGCTTTGTTTCCATGTGCTCTGAGCCAGGGCTTCCCAGATGCTCCCAAAGGTCGCACACAACCTGCAAAGAATTTGTAGAAGGCTTGCAAAGGAAGCCTTTGTTTGAGACACTGCATTTAATTTAGGCATTGAATTGAAGATGAATTTTGTTATATAGCACTCCCAACCTGATTTCTTATGTTTAAGTATCCATTTGTGAACAAAACTTGGAAGTCCCTGCTCAAGATTTTCTAAACTACAGCTCCTTTATTTTAAAATTATCAATGCTCTTTTCTGTTAAGAGGTAACACTTTGGGGAAAGTTTGAGCAAAACACCCTCAGGTCTCTGATTTATGAAAGAATGTAAAAATACATATTCTGGGATTCATTTCAGTAAATGACTGCCTCTTACTATTTAGAAACCAGCATTACCACAACAGTGCTCTTCAGGACTACAAAGATAAAAATCCTCTTCCAGTAGTGTTAGTGAGACAGTAAGGCTGATGGATCCTGGGGTCAGGTTTTAAATCTAAAAAGAAGTGCTTTCTGTGAATATTTATGAGAAAGAACTGGACAGAATTGATATTTGAAAGGACTCCAATAGTGTGCAAGCTGTGTGAATTAAAGTGATACTTTCAAAGACATTTTCCCTTGCACAAGCTACTCGCCTTCTAATCACAACTTACAACATTAATAGTACCATATTGAAACAGAAAACAAAATAAAATAACACACGTGCTTAAATTTGTAACTGGGGAAAGAGAGAGTTTCTAGGAATAGACAGCAACAAGGAAAGCATATCCAACTCAGAAACTACAGTTTTTACATTACATTATAATTTTATCTGAAATTTGTTTTAATTCTTATGTAGTCCTCAGCCCAGATGGTGAACTCCATGCTCAGAGCATAAATCTAGAAGGATTATCACTGCACAAATATTTTGGTAATTGCTCCATCTTGGAGGAAGTGGGCCCTGGCAGGGCCAATAAACTTTAAAATTGTGACAGTGTGGTGGAAAATTTTAAAATGCAAAGCCACCATCAAACCCGGGCACAAGGTATTCCTTTAAAAGGAACTCATGGCTTGGTCAAATCAGAGAAGATCAAACAGGATACTGAAAATACAAAAATCCAAAAGCTGGTCTAGGAACTGCCTATTTGTTTCCTTGTATATTAGAAAGAACGATTTTTGCTTTTTTTTCCCTCCAAGGTTCCCAGCTTAGTTTGCTAAATTATCAGTCCTATTGCTCCTTTCTCTGGTTATCATGAAGGAATTGCATCTTTGCAGCATGAAACCAGCCCAGCTTGTTCCTCCTCACAGCACCTGTCAAGAGGAGTGCTTTGACTTTGCACGAGAGAAAATGGATTTCTTAGATGCACCACTGATATCCCTCAGCACGCTGCAGCCCAGTGCGTACAGCCTGGGGAAGTCTTATAGATCCTCCACAAAGCACTGACTCAAGGGACAGAGAACAACAGCTGAATTTCTATACAAAGCTGATACCGATGATTTTGCCCATGCTGTGTGGAGGAGTTATATTATCCTTTTTGTTGACATAGGTACTCCAAATACTTTTATATCATCTTTGAATACTGAGTTTGAATAACCTGGGTATAACCACCAGGAGTTTTTTTCTCTGAGAGATTAAATATGTAATATTTTATAACCCAGTTTAAATATGTCCCATGCAAAATTCAGGATTGGTTTTCAATATGTAATTTTCTTTTAATTTTTAAACAAGCTCTTGCAACGATTTTCATTTTATTATCTGTATCTATGGAATGATGAACAAATCAAAATACAAAAATCTACAGATAATTTGATATTTAATCATTAGTCTATTCTTGTAAAATGAAATTTTAACCAATCATAAATTTAGATGTAATCAGAACTATATCTGTCACCATATAATTAGATTGCTGAGTTGTCAAATAACAAAAATCTATTATCCTTACATAAACTTCTAGTTTCCAAGGCAATTTAGTCTCTAAGCTCTGAAGAGCTGGCAGTTAAATAAGTGTGGTCTTCTTTTAAGTTTAACATAGAGAAAACTAAAATTCAAAATGAAGGACTAAGAGAGAATTATGGAACAGTAACAAAATGAAATTAAATCAAAGGATTTTTTTTAATATAAACAAACATAAATTCTGGACAAAAATAATCAAAAAAAGGAATGTTTGGCAGAAATCTTGAATATTATTAGGAAACTCCACTGATGTAAGAGTCTTAATCCAATGGTTTTTATCATTAATGAATGGAGTCCATTAACGGAGTCTCCAGATACTTTATTTCATTTTTTGCAAATCTACTCACAGCAAGGTTTAGAAATAATGTAAAAAGAATCTTACACGAAAAAGAAATTAAAATAATAACTGATTTGGGAGGAAGGGAAATGGACAACCCTCATTTGCTCTTCAAGGAAATCTATTCCATTGATCTAGCTTTTAGAGCCAGACAAAAAGTAAAAACATATAGATTATAGATCTGCAAATGGAGGGCTCATTTTGAGCCGCATTGATTTTCAATTTGTGGAATAGGTTGTGATTAAAAAACAAAAAAACAACCCCCAAAATTAAGTTATGAATTACTTTAATTTATTGAGGGTTTTTTGCTCCATGGTAAAAACAACCAAACAACCAAAACCAAAACCAAATAAAACCCCCAAAAAACAACTGAGGAAAAAAGTGGTGTATCTTTGCAACACAGGTAAAGATTCCACTTTCCCCTTTCTCATTCCTATGCAAGGAGAACTACCATCTACTAACTGTTACACTTTTGCTGTACTTTTCCAAGTTTTCTATCTTTAGCATTTGTATTCCCTCCACAACCTTCATTTCCATCCCCCTTTTCTGCTCTCTAACCTGTTTTCTTGCTTTGAATCTGAATCTGGGATGCTTTGCTGGATGGTTGATTATTAGAGAATGCTATAAGGAATACAAAACAATTTTTTTCTGTGTATATGTAAACTCAGCTGACTATACAACAGTCTCAGAAAACTGCAGCTTATTGGGATTCTTCCCTCACATGGTGAATACTGACCATCCCGCAGTTCAAGAGATCTTAAGAAGGCAAAAGTGCGCATAGAGGAAATTAGCGATGTAGTTTATTTGAAAGGTTTTTTCATGAAATTTGTCTCTTCCATACCAGATCTCCTTGATGTCACCATTTCTTGCCAATGAGCTTGTTCATCAATCAGGATGATGATGATGATGATGATGATGATGATTATTATTATTACTCCTCCTCCTCCTCCTCCTCCTCCTCTTACCTCCAAAGTCTGCATGGCCGTCCCTTAGGACACCATGAACCAATTTTCACAATGGGTGAATACTGTGCAACTATTAATCCAGAAACTTTAGAAAAGAGTGTGAAACACTGTTGTGTATTGTCTAATTTCCTCTAGACCAGCCTGTATCCCAGAAACCTGAGGGCCAGAAGCTCTTAGTTTGGTCATAGTAAGTCCAACTGTACCTGTGGTTCTGGCACATGAATTGCAACACCTGTGAAAAAATCAGGCTCTTTTCCCAGATGCTCTGCAGATGGGTATTTATAAATACTTCACTTGGGGAGGAAGGGAGAAGAATTTTCCTGTTTTGTTTAAAGAGCTCTCTTCCTTGTCATTGAACTAGGAAAGGAGGAGGACAGATGGACTGTTAGTCTTAATGGCATTCTCATACAGCTTTTTATTACCAGACTAAACCCTCCCCTTCATCCTATACTACTTCTGTGGAGATTCTTCCCACTCCTCTACTAACAATATCAATGAATTGTTTATTGCCCCTTGATACAACTTACTTTTTTGTTTTTATAACAGATTTTAAAAAATACTGTATGCCTATAATCTAAACTGAGGATATGTCAGCTGGTTCTGTAATAGCACATAATATCCCTATATTCTTCTCTCTCATCCCCTCATGCAGTCCAGTGCTGTCTTTGCCTTTTTCACTGCAGATGTCTGTTAAAATGTTGCCTTAATTGCTTGCTGTTGCGGGGCTGGTGGTTTGGGTTTTTTGAGGGCGGGGAAAGGCATGTATTACTTTGGCTCAGACTGCTATGCCACTGCTGTGCCTCTTGCTTATTCTATTCATCCCTTTCACAGTTGAGACAGGTGAAACTCAAAAAAGATCCAATGTAAGAGAATTGAAGTCAGGAGGTTGCTGTATCATGCAGACACTGATGTGAGTGCCAGTGTGCAAATATCTGTAGGCCTGGCTGCTGCACATTACTTTCTTCCCCCAAAATGAAGTAATTGGCAAGTGGGATTCCAGTAGGCTGTTATTTGGCATGTAGTATCCTTCCCCTTATGCATCATGGGCTTTCAGACAGCCTAAGAATTATTCATGTGGCAAACATCTGGATTTGCATAGCCGCCAGTAGAGCTAATCTGTTCTGGCACAGAGAAAGGACATGTGCAGAACAGATCTAACAACCCTAAACCAGAACCTGGTGAGGGGCAGGCCAGTACCACTACACTGTCCATCCAGCTGGAAAAGTAGAATTTAGGGAAGTGATTACAAAGAATTACAAAGATTTTAGAGGAAGGATTATATTGGCTGCTCAATGGCACATGGACGGTATCTAGCACCTTCACAGAAGCTTATGTCTAAAACTATAATAATCTGTGTTTTGTTGCTAGGACTGATTTATCAGGAAGGCAATAAAATAGTGCAAAATAAACTCCAAAACAAAAGAGCAACTTCTGATAGGGCTCACAGGAAAGTAAACAAGAAGCTTACACAGTGCTAATGCATGCTATTAACACTTACATATGGTCCAGGTCTTGGCCTAGCAGAATGTGTCTGTCACCATCCAGAGGCAGGAACGACAAAGTGTACTCAAGCCTGTGGGAAACCATGGTTATAATTCACCTAACACAAGCAATGGATGGACCAAAAAAAAAATTAATCTAGAAATAAAAGGTAGATAAAAATTGTAAGAGAAAACCTAAGAGATCTCAGATTCTGCTAGGTTTTCATATATTATTGTGTATTTATTTGCTCATTTAGATACATAGGGAATAGATAAGAAAATAGCTTTTCCACAAAGGTATTCAGTAAAGGACGGATCTCTTTGCAAGCAACTGCCACCATCCCTTTCCCCATGATACACACCAGGCTTAGGAGAAGATTCTTATAAATATCCCCAAACATACCTCACAATCTTGTTTCTTTCAAGATATGGAACTGTTTTCTGGGTATTTGGTTTGCTTTTGGTCTCGCTGGAGGAACCAGAGATTGGCAAAAGGTGTTGCACAAAAGATGGAGTCACCAACACTTGCCCTTTGAGAGCCAAAACCTTATGAAGGCACGTGAGCTAGCTGAAGGCACATGACTACAGGATCAGCTTCGTTTGGTTTCTTAATGAATCCAATATTTTTATGTGTCTGTGAGATGAAACCATGATGATAACCAGACCTCAAGTGGAGGAAACATGTGATTATGTGCAGTTATCGTGAATCATCAGTTTCACTCTCTTCCAACCAACTCCTCCTCTGATATTTCCAGTGTCAGAAATGCTGCTTTTCCAAATTTTCTCTGGGGTAAACATTTAAATCTCTCAGCAAAATGGTGATTTCTCCCTGAATTACACTGATCTGAGTTGTGGGATGGTTGGCTAAGAAGATATCAGGCTCTTTTTTTGCTACTGAAATAGATGTGAAGGGCAGAACAGCTGGAAAGCAAGGATTACAGATATGATGAAAGTGGGAGTGAGAAGTCAAACACATCTTTTCCCATACCAGGTGTTGATTAGACAAAGAGTACTTGCTGAGTTTGAACAAATAACAGCCTTTTCTGACTTTTATTATCTGAAGCTGGAAAAATTTGATAGCTAAAATGGAACAATATATTATGAATTATTTTCCTAGTTTCAGTGGTATCTTTGGTTGACTTCAGCTCTAAAAATATTAATATAAAATGGTGAAAGGCATAATGAGACAGTGGTACTTCAATGTTTCTCTCACTGATGTCACAGAATGGTTTATTGATTCTATTTAATTCCTAATTGGCTCACATTATTAAATTACCAGCATCAGGCCAGAAATTAGTTTAAATGATCAATCAATGCAAAATAAGGTCAAGATTATTAGTGACAGACTGGATAGGCAGATAAATAGATCAATAGAAAGAAATAAAGCTAGATCAATCAGAAGTTTAGACTAAACAGAAAAAGTAGGTCGACCTTTTTTCTTGTTCTTAATTACATACCCACTGGCTTTTTCTGTGGGGACTCGAAATCTTGAAGTCTGTTTCTACACTGCATAATTATAATTCTCAGATCTGACTGATTATGTCAAATCTTAAAGCAGAACAAATAGTGAAAGCTAGGCACACTGAGATGTTGAGCCATCAAACTACATTATTAAAGTCACAGCTTAATAGAATCCTCTACTAATTCCACCAAGTTCAGATACGGAGAACACTGAAATACTTAAAAAAAAAAAGCTCCACATTAATTAAACAAACTTACAGTAAATCGGTCTAGACTGGTGCATAACCTTAAGCTTGAACTGTTAGATTAGGCTGATTGTAAATTGATGGCACTTTTTTCTAATATATGCCAACCATTTATTATTGAAAGCAATGCACAGTCCTACTCTAACTACTATCCCCAAATCAAGGATTTCTTTTCTTGCCTTTGTTCTGTCACACCATTGAATGGAACATGGGATAATATCTAGTAAACTTTTCACTTTCACAAAGTGTGTCTGATCTTGTCTCAGCCACATTCAGAACGTCTTTTGGCCTCATTAGCCAAGAATAGGCTGGATTCTTCTTAATGATCACTAGGGATCACTCAGATTTCTGCACAAACTAGGACAAGCTATTTCACTTTTCTGTGCCTTGGCTTTCCCGTCTGAAAATGAGGATGTTGATTTTTGCCCTCTTTTCTTTAAATGAATTGAAATGCTGGTGAAGAATACTGTTTAATGTTAAAAAGAACAATTATTTTATTTTCTGTTTTCCTATCAAAATATTACTTGAGGTTTGGATGTTAAAACCCTGTTCATAATTTTAAAAGGTATATGCCAGTTGTTGGTTTTAGGAAGACTCTTGATTTTACTGCTAATTACTCATTAAAATCTACATCTTGGGTTGTGACTATATTACTTCTTTCAGGGTTTCCCAAAGCTCCCCTCCAAGGGATATCTGGGTACAGGGACACCTTTATGTCTCTCTATATGCCTATAGGTGCACCCACAGGTATAGCCCGAAGCATGGACAACCTTCTAGGTTTAAGCCTGTCTCCTTCCCTATCAATCCTGCCTCCATGAGCAGCTCCTAGCCACTGTGACAGCATTTTTGTCATTGGAAGGACATGGGCGGCAGAAAGGTTTGTATTCACTAGTGGTCTCACCCTCCAGGTACCGGGTGGGTAAATAATTCCAGTCATGATGATCCAGAAGGATACTTTCTTGGTATAGCTACCAGATGACTTCTTCACTACCCAGTGAAGCTTGAGTAACATATAAGCAAGCCATATAAGCAAGCCAGTTTCTTCCAGTAGCAGAGCATTAGACTTTATAAGCCAGGAATTTCCATGTTTCTATGAAAACTGAGCCCTCATCCACTCTTAATCAGATGTAAAACTTTTCCACATGTACCTACCAGTAAAATTTGTGAATATATGCTTTACTCTTTTTTTCTCTTTTTAAAAATTTGCTTTCCTTTTTCTTTTTTCTACTGTATCTTGCACTTCTTAGTCCCCCACTGCTACGCACTTGCCCACAGTAGCAGTTGCTATGCATTAGAGCTGATTAAAAACATAGAGAAATGAATTGAAGGAAGAAGATATTGAAGTGACTCCTGGAAAGTTTGCACAGCCATTTCATGTTTTCAGAAAGTTCCAAATAGTGGAGGAAATTTCAAATAATTCTTCCTGACAGTAAAAACACGTTTCCAAACATTTCTGCACTATATTTTCAGCTCCCATTTGCCCTCCAAGTCTCAAATGCTGACCTTTCTGACCAAAGTAGTTTCTCTTGTTTCTCTTCAACTTCAGTGGCTGTTGCAGTTACTTTACTCACTCTTCCACACTGCATACTGCTTTGCATTTTAAGTCTGCAGAATTCTCCTAGCTACAAACAAAAATCAATGCATATCTGCCTTATAGCAGATAAGGGCAGCACTGGATTCTTCAACAGTCTTCTGATGATGTGTATTATTTTAGGTGTCTAGTCTACGAGTCTGAATACGGCAGAACAGATAAGATGTCTTTCTCTAGACAGACTCCTCATCAGCCTTTTCAAACTCCCACTGGAAAGTCACTGTTTATTCTCTCCTCACCACCCACTCAAGCTTGCCGTGCCTCAGCAGCAGCTGCCGTAAAATTCTCCCCTTGATGCTAATGCATAACTCACATCTGCATTAATCAGAGTATATATGTAGAAGCAGTGAGGGGGAAAATATACCCTCTTGTGAATTTGGAAGCTCCAAGAGCATCTAAAAATATGTGTTATCCTTTCCTTGAATGTACTATTAAAAATAAAATAAAGCATCTCAAACACACAGGATTCAGTTCAAGATACTCAGACATCTGAATGAAGGCGAGTTAATTTTTTCCTCGTTTATCTGGTGGTGTTCATGTCTATCTAAAAACAAACAAACAATAAACAACTGCAAGGCACTCTGGAGAATATTTCAGCCCTGACGTACTAAACTAAAATGTGAAATATATCCAATCCTGACATGGAAATTTTGCTTAAATTGTCATAAATCACACTTGTCACATGCATTTACATTCACTGCTGAATACTGAACTGACTCCACAACATATCTAAGGAAATTACAAACCAAGTAAGGGAAAAAAAGAAAATGAAATTAGTTTTCTTCAGTAAATTACAATTGCATACTACAGAGGTTACAAGAAAAAATGACAAAGAAATGATGGCACATCTTTTCTTAATTTTGAGACAAAGCTATCAGTAAGGGAAAATAAAACAAAACAAAATAAATTGGCATTAAGAATAAGAATATTAGGCTCAGAAAATTAAAGCAATAGAGCCAATGTCACAGGGCAGATAAGCTCATCCTGTTTTAAAGAGAGTTATATTACCAGTAGCAGACATAGAGGTGTCCAAATACCTTTCTCACAAACATTTATTTAGTGATTTGAGGTTCGATAGAAAAGAAATTCCAAATTTACCACACTCAAAGATATTCAGTGGTTTGTCCCAGGGTACCCAGGAAGTATGAACCCAGGTCTTCCCTGCCCCGTGCAGCTCTCGTGTTTTACCATGCCTGCCCAATCCTAGCCAATACTATTATTGTAAGAAGCAACACAGTAGAAATGCAAGTTCACAGCA
Organism: Platalea leucorodia; assembly: GCF_965183815.1. NCBI lineage: Eukaryota > Metazoa > Chordata > Aves > Pelecaniformes > Threskiornithidae > Platalea > Platalea leucorodia. Next base: position 14,823,181 of record NC_138832.1, on the reverse strand, counting down.
TCCAGTTTATGTCAGTTAGTCTCTAAAACAAAAAGAGAAGAGGGGAAAAAGAAGCAGAAAATTTAAACAGAAATCTGAGAAATATGTTCTGGGAAGCAACTGACAGTTGTTCACTGAAGTTTAGAAAGGACAAAAGATGAGAACTGGAAGCAGAAGGGAATTCAATTCATGACATAAGGCAAATGACCTACAGTGATAAAGTTATATCTGTCATCTTTTAGGTGGCTTCTTGCGCGTAAATATAGGAATTGTGCACATGATGATCTTCATCACTGTTATGAGGACACTGATAGATTACAGAACTGACAAGGTCTTTCTAGGACTTAGACATGTTAGAAGTATTTCTCCTCTATCTGTGAATAAATCAGAGGAAAATTTTCAGTGGCAGGCAGGTGTGCCCTTCCTGAGCTCCTTTTGTGCTGCTCTCTGCATACAGGTGATTTGTAGTCCGCTCACCAGCTTGATTGAAACATGAGACAATTCCAGATATGGGCTAAAACAAATGGTTGCTGTGTGGATGTTTTCAATAGTGAGCAATTTCCTTCCATGTAGCTTAAAGGGTATAAAGTCTCAAAGAGAAAAGATCTTAAAGTAGAATAACCCAAAGGTCACCATACTTAATAGGCAAATTATGTTTTCAATATGTTTGGAAGTTTTTATGTATTTAATTTACTATACTGCTTTAACTTCTTTTCAAACATTCCCTCTAGGAATAGTTTATCACTGTAAATGTTCCCCAATCATAAAAAAGTTACAGGAGACATTAACATCATGTCTGCACCCACCATTAAGAACTGCAATATTAATGGAATGATTAATATCCAGAAATGAATGACAAATAAAGCTTGTACCAGCCTGAAGCCAGATATTCTAAGAAAGATGGAACAGTTGCACAAAGAATGTAAATTAAAAAGAAGCAGCAGTGCATGTCTGGGTGGAGGAAGGGGAGAAAAGAAAAAGAAAGCTAACAGTTCTGAAGATTATTAAGAGCAATCACTTTATATGACAGATGATAATGTAGTACATATGACTTAACTGGGTGTTGGAAAAATGTTGAAAAAGTAGTAAACAAGTGAATGAAACAAAAGAGTTAATGGAAATGAAAATCGACACACAAACAAGTAGACTTGCTGTTCTTTTCCAGACAGAGTCTTAAATACATAATAACATGGTACACCAAGGATCTTTACAAGAATTAAGGAAAATCCCATTTAGGCAGCACACATGGAGAGAAGCTTAGACGCATTGCTGTTGATCTAAGAAGTAATTTGCCTACGGTCATGCTGGGAGCCAGTGGAAAAGGCAGAACTAATACACACGTCTGTGAATTCCTTTTCTAACCACTAGAACCTTCTTACTTGGAAGCATAGTATGTAGTGACTTGAAATGTTCCCCAAACCATTGACTTTTACCAGCCTTAAGACAATACCTTTTGGCAATGCCCCCAGCTCTTTCTGCTCTACTTTCCGTCCTCATAATCTTACCTGAAGAATTTCTCAACCAGATCCTTAATTTTTAAATGTTCATAGTTCCTCATCATCTTCTGCCTTTCCTTAATTTTGTTTATTATAAGATTGTTTTGCTAAGTTTCTATTTGCCTTTTGATCCAATAGATCAAAACCCCTAGGCCTTTAACATGAAACATTTTTCCTCATATTCTACACTTTCTAACATTATATACCATTTTTTTCTCTGTCTTCTTCTCAGAAATCTTTTCCTCAAAGCATCTCCACCTTCTGCCTTCTTCTCCTCTTGAAAATACAACCTTAATCATTTGAACAAAAGGGCAATGTCTCTTTCTTAATTGAATGTATACGCTGGGAAGAATACCACTGCATTTAGATTAAATTGCCTTCTGTGTGTTCTTCTGTAGGAATAACCTTCTCGAGCTTTGAAGGGAAACCCGATGTTGTTAAAAGCTAACGCTCACTGTGCTTGAGAGGCAGCTAAGGCCCTTAGGAACTCTTGGAAGATCCAGACGCAGTATGGTCTATTACTTTTAATGGAGTATGGCAATACATTTAGGAAACAATATGTTAAGATTGGTTTGGCAGTTCAGAGAATATTTGCTGCCATGCTGGGCAAATCTAAAACCCATTATGTTATTTCCTATTACAACACATGGTAAAGACAGCTTGATAGCCCAGAAAAAATAACTGTATTTTCTTGTCCCTCAGGTTTTTCTTGTGTCTTTTTCTCATTTCTCAGTAATTGATGAAAAGACAAAAAGAAATATTTTTTATAGTGATACATGAAGAAACTTGGAAAGAAAATACAATGTTCTAACACTCCATGGAAATGAAGTCACTATTAATGGATGGAGATGAAATGAGAACTGTCCTTGGAGCAACCAGTGTAGAGAAGCTCACATGCATAATTTCCATCAGTACTGCAATACGCTTTACATTGTTGTCAGCTGTTTCAATATATGATCTTGTCACCTGTTTTACTTGTTTTCAGCTCTGCAGGTATTTATATCCTTAGATTTAAAAGCAAACAAAATAAAGCTCTAAATTTCCATATGACGTAACTTCACAAAAGCTTCCTAACTGTGAAGAAATCTCTTTCTAAAAGGAAACATTTTATGTGTACTAGTCCTGACTAGTCCCAGCAATGTAGTAAGAGATCCATCTCAATATGAACTTTAAGAAATCTTTAGAGAGCAGAGTCCCTGTGCTTACTACTTTCAGTACCAAACATCATGACTTCTGCTTGTTCAGAACCTTGTATCTGGGTATACAGCCCAAAAGCAAGGAGGGATCCAGGCAGCTAAGTTAAAAGCCTTCTGCCTTTTATTTAACAACAACAAAAAAAAAAAAAAAAAAAGAAAAAAAAAGGCATTTCTGTGGAAAGATATGTTCTTATACAACTGAAGGAAAAGATCTCAGATCTCAGATGTGAATTTATCTTTGTTAAATGGGCATTTTAGACATATTCCATTGGGGAAATTCCAAGACTAATGCTGGGAATGTTTCAAAACTTCTAAGCACTGCAGACATGAATTTAATCCTTGGCTTTGCAGAACATGAAAATAATATAACTGTTTTAAGTTATATAACTTATATACAAACTTGCATGAGCCACTGAAACATTAAATGTCAAGTAGCTGTGTAGTATTACAGGTATTGTATCTTCTGTTAAGGACACATCAACACATGTAGGTACCTTAATTCATATGACCTTCCCTCAGCAGAAAAATACTCTGTATGCAAAAATATATTTTCATGGTCACTTAGGAACCTATTCAGTCACAAATTTAAACAAATATCTAATAGCAGGATTCTTTGCGAAACCTTTCACAACTAAATCAGACTACAACTTACTAGAAACCCTTCTCTGAAGTCAGGCCATGAAAATATTAAAAAAGCAGTAAACTCACATTATTTCTCTGTTTTTTGAATGAATGTCAGACTCCTTGTTCCAATACTGAAGAGGAATTCACCAGAATCGAAAAAAAAAAAAGAAATGTTCCCATTCGAGTTAGTCTCCAAGAATTCTTTACAGAATAGAAAAAAAAATGTGCACAGGTCCTTATTACCCAAGGACAGAGTTCATAATGATCTCCCTAATACAAAAAAACAGCTGAGTTTTGTTTGTAAAAAGAAATGTCAAAAAAGACATCTACCACTCATAGGGAACTAGAGGAAACTTGAGACTCATCATCTGGTGGTGACACATTGGCTTTATAAGGAAACTCATCTATTTGCACATTGAAAATGACTTTTTAGTTGACAGATTGGATTCCTTTGCACTTTCAAGACCCTGAGCTAATCTTCTCATGAGAAGTAAAAGAGGAATTAGCATCAAAGCAACTTTCTGCAATAAGTAGGTTTTTTCTTTTTTCTTGATAGATTTTGATTTATTACAATACTCTGTAATGCAGGGCTCTTTAGTAAGACAGAGATTTTTCTAACTTGGCAAATTACAGCTGAACCAGATTTGTAGGCATATTTTATTTATTTATTTTTATGCTTACTTTATTATACTACATTTTGTACTGATAGGGCAAGAACACTGAAGACTTTAAGTACGGCGCAAAACTACATGCACAGTACTATCAATTCTGTAATAATAGTAAAATCACAAACCCATAGATCTTTCTCTTTGCAATTATTCTCTTGAGACTCTTAATAAATACAGAATCTCAGGTGACTATAAGGAATGGAGTAAGGATAAATCAATGGTGTGCTATTAGAATTGTCTTAGTGGATAACATGCAGAAGAAATGACCATTTTGTGAAAGCTGATAAGGAATATGGTAAAGAAAGAATATGGAAGAAAGACAAAAAAATTACAGAACTCAGATTCTACCTTCAGAAAGAAAGCTCTACCACTTCCATATAGATAGCAGAACTGCTCAAAAAGAAGTTGCAATAGGGAGGATAAGGAAGGATTTGTGTTATTCCTAAAAATAGATTGATGATTTTGAGCTCTCCCTCCTAGTCATTTGTGAAATGCTATGAAATGGTCTGACAAGATTTTTTATTTATATATATTTTTAATCTTAACTTCTTTCCTGACCTGTTGTTTACATCTCTCAAATTTTCCTATTATATTAATTAAGCTTGTCAGCAGCTCCTCTTAAACTGCGTGGTTTTTCTTCCAAAGTAGACATTTCAGTGTATTTCCTTTCAATATTTCATTTCTGCCTTATAGAAGGGATTAAAAAGGATTTCCATAGTACCTGGAAAACATCCAGGTACTATGTGACCTCTTTTCATTTGTGATCACGATAGAAATGTTAGAGCAAAACTGAATGGCCTGACCAAAGAAGTCCCATTTCTGACATGCTAAACTAAAAGCACCCTCAAACAAATTCAGAACTGAATCTCAGGTTCAGTGGAATAAAGGGTATCTACTCCTGTCTTTGAGGAGAAAAAGGGAGGAGGAAAACACTTAGGCTTTGTGCTCAAGACATACAGAGGCTGCACTGTGAATGTCTAAGCAGGACAAGAACCCAGCTGGACCCCTGGTTAGTTGACACAATTTTCACCTACTCAAGATTAACAGATCCAGCGGTTCAGCTAAGATTATTTGTTGTGAAATGGTCCAACAGGATTTTTTCAGTTTATTAATTTTTTAATTTTACTTTCTTTCCTGACCTATTTTTTTGCATCTTTCACATTTTGCACTGATGTTAATTAAGTTTGTCATCAGCTCATATTCGTGACACATCTTCACAGACAAGTTATCCAAAGTTAATTTTAGCATAATATTCATGCGTTCATAATTCAATATTCACATATTCTAATATAGTTTTAAGGAAGGTATAAGCAGTAAGAGGATTAGGCCTGAATATTCAGATGTAGGTAAAAGAAGAACATCAGTCTGTAGTTATGAACAGACTCATCTGTAATTGTTTCCAGAACAAGTCAGTGTTAAGATTTTGTTTGTGCTTTTATGTTTTTATGTATAGCTCTCTGAAGTCCATGGAAAACATATTGGCTCCAATAAGCTTTAGATGAGGTACGTAAAGTCAGAACTTGGCATCTTATGCTCACAAATGTCAATGGTTGTCCCTCTGTGACTGAATTGTCTGAGCCCAATGACATTTAGTAGCAATTTCAAATGACACACACTGTTAATCTGGAGACTACTGGAGAGGTTAGAAAGAGTTGTATTTCTAAAACTCACTCTCTGCAGTGAGAAAATTAAAGGAGTTTACAATGATACCGTTTAGTAGGAATTCACTACACAACTGGCAGTGCAGTCACTACGTTTACACGTGTAATCTTTTCAAGGAAGATATGAACTTCACCTGCTTGAGTTGGATTAAACCAGGCAGCAGCCGTAGCTACTAGAAGGGACTCAAAAACTTTCACTATGAATATAGGGAGTCATTTGGTAGTCAGTCTCAAGACATCATCCAGAAGCTGCATAACATTTAGTTCAGGAGTCATTGTAAGAAAAAGGAAAGGGGCGTGACTGAACTTATTTTCTTTATTTAGTTCAGGGTATTAGGCTATTGCTTTTGGATAAAAATGTTAACATTCTACTTTTGTACTGTGCTTGAGGCATTCAGGTATAGGTAATCTCAAAGTGAATTACCACTTTAACAATAAATCACGGCACACAGTGATGAGAGACAGATTATGAGATGTAAGTGGCTTAACTTTGCTCTTTTCTGGTTTCAGAAATATGAACAAGGATCCTGGTTAGCTGTAAAGCCTGGAGGTGGCATGCCAATGTTTGAGGGATGGTGTGCTAGTGAGGTCCTTTGGTCTGCCATCTCAGTGGAGGTACAGGGCAGGAGCAGGCGGTCCCCATGTGCTGAAAGATGAGCTGGCGGGGAAGACGACCGGCCTGGCTGAACAGAGACCTTCGGCTGGAAGTCAGGGAAAAAAAGTTTATCATCTTTGGAAGAAGGTGCAGGCAACTCAGGAGGACTACAAGGATATTGTGAGGTTATGCAAGGAGAAAACTAGAAGGGCCAAAGCCCAACTACAATTTAATCTGGCTACTGCTGTAAAAGACAAGAAAAAAAAAATGTTTCTATAAATACATTAGCAACAAAAAGACAAAAGGGCTAAGGAGAATCTCCATCCTTTATTGGATGCAGGGGGAAACATAGTGACAAAGGATGAGGAAAAGGATGAGGTACTTAATGCCTTCTTTGCCTCAGTCTTTAACAGTAAAACCAGTTGTTCTCTGAGTACCCAGCCCCCTGAGCTAGAACACAGGGACGGGGAGCAGAACGAAGCCCCCATAATCCAAAGGGAAATGGCTAACAACCTGCTACACCACTTAGACACACGCAAGTCTATGGGGCTGGATGAGATCCACCCAAGGGTACTGAGGGAGCTGGTGGAAGTGCTCACCAAGCCACTTTCCATCATCTGTCAGCAGTCCTGGCTAACCAGGGAGGTCCCAGTTGACTGGAAGTTAGCAAATGTAACACCCATCTACAAGAAGGGCCAGAAGGAGGATCCAGGGAACTACATGCCTGTCAGCCTGACCTCCATGCTGGGGAAGGTTCTGGACCAGATCATCTTGAGTGCCATCACATGGCACGTAAAGGACAACCAGGTGATTGGGCCCAGTCAGCATGGGTTTATGAAAGGCAGGTCCTGCTTGACTAACCTGATCTCCTTCTATGACAAGGTGACCCACTTAGTGGATGAGGGGCTGTGGATGTTGTCTACCTGGACTTTAGTAAAGCCTTTGACACCGTTTCCCATAGCATTCTCCTGGAGAAACTGGCTGCTCATGGCTTGGATGGGCGTACTCTTGGCTGGGTAAAAAACTGGCTGGATGGCTGGGCCCAAAGAGTTGCAGTGAATGGAGTTAAATCCAGTTGGTGGCCAGTCACCAGTGGTGTTCCCCAGGGCTCAGTACTGGGGCCAGTTCTGTTTAATATCTTTATCAATGATATGGATGAGGAGATTGAGTGCACCCTCAGTAAGTTTGCAGATGACACCAAGTTGGGTGGAAGTGTTGATCTGCTGGAGGGTAGGGAGGCTCTGCAGAGGGACCTGGACAGGCTGGATCACTGGGCTGAGGCCAACTGTATGAGGTTCAAAAAGGCTCAGTGCCGGGTCCTGCACTTGGGTCACAACAACCCCAGGCAACGCTACAGGCTTGGGGAGGAGTGGCTGGAGAGCTGCCTGGCAGAAAAGGAACCAGGGGTGCTGGTCACCAGCCAGCTGAATATGAGCCGGCAGTTTGCTCTTTTTGCCAAGAAGTCCAATGGCATCTTGTATTGTATCAGGAACAGTGTGGCCAGCAGGAGAGGGAGTGATCATCCCCCTGTACTCGGCACCAGTGAGGCTGCACCTCAAATACTGTGTTCAGTTTTGGGCCCCTCACTACAAGAAGGACATGGAGGTGCTGGAGCGTGTCCAAAGAAGGGCAATGAAGCTGGTGAAGGGTCTAGAGCACAAGTCTTATGAGGAGTGGCTGAGGGAACTGGGATTGTTTAGCCTGGAGAAGAGGAGGCTGAGGGGAGACCTTATTGCTCTCTACAACTACCTGAAAGGAGGTTGTAGCGAGGTGGGTGTCAGTCTCTTCTCCCAAGTAACAAGTGATGGGACAAGAGGAAATGGCCTCAAGTTGCGTCAAGGGAGATTTAGATTGGATATTAGGAAAAATGTCTTCACTGAAAGGGTTGTCAAGCATTGGAACAGGCTGCCCAGGGAAGTGGTTGAGTCTCCATCCCTGGAGGTATTTAAAAGATGTGTAGACGTGGTGCTTAGGGACATGGTTTAGTGGTGGACTTGGCAGTGTTAGGTTTGCGGTTGGACTCAATGATCTTAAAGGTCTTTTCCAACATAAATGATTCTATGATTCTATGAAATGTAACTTTTTTCCCCCCCAAATGGAACTGAGTTTTATATTTGCCTAATGCAAGTCAAGCCCAGGTGCCCCAGATAATTTATCTTTGTACTGGCTCTTAATTCTCCAAAGATTTCAGGAAAAAAGATAAACCACTAAAAAGAAATTTTTAAAAAAATTGAGATAGCATCAAATATGGCAGCAGCATTTATATTTGAAACTCATGCTGATAAGAGGAAAAAAGGGAAACACCTGTAGCAGCTGAATTAAAGCTCTGAGGAGTTAAGAAAATTAGAAGAGAAATAAAATGGCAGTTTTGAAGCTGAACCCAAGGCTGAGAGAATATATCTAATCTGCAACACAGTCTGCTTTTTAGAACTTAGAAAACTCTTCATACCTTGATTCAATAACATGCAGTAATATCAGTGCCATTTTCTGTTGTGTCCTTGAATTGATTTTTTTTTTAAATGGCATCCTTCATCCTCCATCTGAACTTAATAAGCAAATAAATGAACCAAGAAACATGGATTATTTCAGAAACAAGAGTCCTTCTTGTGCTTGCTTGATATAATATAAGCAAGACAGGATAATGATCAATTCATGTTGAATATTTCTGAAAGATTTACTATGCAGCAAGAGCAATGCAAAGAAGCAGGAGGTGGGAGGCAGAAAGGAAAGGAGAAAAGTTATGTGGTCAGAATATGTAAAAGTGAAGGACAAACCGAGTATATATTCAACTTTGATTTTGTATCTTCCATTCAAATCAAGGAAAACATGCATGGACTAAGACCACCTCCTTGCCAAAACATGGATTTCAAGCTTTTAGAAGATTCACTTTGGGAAGTCACAACTATAATCTACAAGCCTCTGAAGATGCTCCTCTTTTACACCTTTTGTTATTTTTTATAATTTCTTCGTAGCTTGTTGAGGAATCAAATATTTGAGAGAAACATCACCTGGAGAACAACTATTTCTCTTCCACAGGCAGGATGCTCATACAATGCAACTCCCCTGACAAACACTTACTGCCTTACCTTATCCTTCTGACAGAGATGGAGATTGCTTCACCAGTAATATAGACAGAAACATGGCTGCTTGCATATGTTTTCAAAATCTATCTGCAAAAGATCTTTATCTGTGTACAGTTTATTTAATAGGGTTGTTCCAGCAGCTGATACAGCCTGAGGCCAGAAGTGAGGCAAGGTTCTCAGAGAAGAGGTAATATACTTTCTTAGAACAAAGGATGTAACTGGAAAAAAGGGGCAACTTTGGGGCATACTTTTAGAGGCACAAACCTTTTTTTAGGTAACAGAAGGTGGATTTGAATAGCAGTTAGTTGGACCAATAAAGATGTTCCCTAGGCCTGCAAACTTCACATTGCATTATTTTTTTAAGAGCAGAAGAAAAGGCTTCATCTTTCCCCTTCATATATTTGATATGATTCTATTCCAGCCCTATATTACAGCAGCCATACTTATTTCCTGTTGTTTTTTACAAGTCATGCAAAGCCAGTTATGTGCAGGGGAGTCTCTAGTGTCTGCAGCACCCTTCCACATGAACTGTTTCCATAATTCCTTTTATTACTAAATAAATTGTACACACTAAACTGTAACCCAGACCTGCAACTCACAGCTGGGGCTAGGAAGGAATGAGGGACGCCACATACAAAAGCAGCACAGAATGTAATGCTGCTTGTTTGCCATTTGACGAAAAGACACTTCAGTCCAAATTGTTTCAGTTCTGTTGTATTTTGTCCACTAGATAATTAGAGATATCAGAAAAGATAATACACTATGAGACAGGTGAAACCGGAAGCTCCCATCACTATCTCACATTTGTTTTTTCCAAGCCCCTTAAACCAAGCCAAATAAAACAAAATTCCTACCATAGCACTACCTCAACTGTAGGCATGGAGTTTCAACAGGAAATGTCCTGGTACAGAGATAACCAGAAGTGGGATGCATCACTGCATCAGCTCATTGTTATTGGATGGGAGAAAAATATATATCCATTAAAAATGTAATATAAATCACTGAAGAAAAATATTACCAGAGAAATATCACCACCATTAAGATAAGTTTGTCCTTGGCAATTCTTTTTTAAATACAACTGTTTTAGGGATTCTGGTATACAAGAAAAATTAGTTAGCACCATAAGCCATCACAGGATTCCTCAGCAATAAGTACAGACAGAAGCCAGCAAGGAGTTGGAAATATCAGTGAGAACATTGCAAAGGGCAATAGAAAAGCTCCCGCTGACTTTATGAGCCTGTGGATCAGGTAAAATGGTCAGCAAAGGTTGGATGGTGGTGGTACACTGAAGTGGGACATGCTTATCCCTTGGTACTCTTGGAGAAATGATTTTCTTGTCTTGGAAAGATTGTATTGGAAAATACAAAATTCTTTAGCCACATATTTAAAGTCTTCTTTTATTGTTGAATCTTTCTGACAGTTTCAAATACATTTTGTTTTCATACAAAACTTCATTTCATGACGAGAAAATCCTCCCCTATGCCCCTCTCTTCTCCCAATATTATGGCAATAAAGATCAATTAAAATAGGTGATACTAATTCTGCTAGACGTTTGATCCCCTCCACACACAGTACCACATTTTAATTCATATCCAGTGTTCCTGATGTGATTTTAAAAAACGAAAATCCCAAGTCTGTCATATCTGCTAGAGTTGTCCTTTGTAATGGTATTCATTATTGCTCAAATCACTGTAAGGAACAGATAATACGTGTTTTGTTCCTTTGACAACTATTCATTTCATTGAGAGCATAGATGTGTAGGCCTGTGTAGACACAGGATTTAAGCAAGCAGTGTTTAAATCAAATCTCATTTTAAAAAGCTTGATTGACATGTCAGTATGCCATGTGACTGTTTTGCAAATTATAACTTGTATCCACTAGAAGAAAAAATTAGAAAAAGTTTGGGTTTTCTTTTAGCCATGCCAAATCAGGCAAAAGAGTTTCCTACTTTAAAGAGATTTGTTGTAGATGCCAGAAGTAGGACAAATGCGTATTTGGAAAAAATCAATAAAAATTTGAACATAATGCATCACTTGTGAAATCCAGAGTGCTCTCTGCTCTCCCTTGAAGAGTCACTCCACCTGATCCTCACACAGCTTCTAGTGAACATAGCAACAATAGTTAAAGTCATTTTCTCTGGGGCAGGATCTGGTGAGTTCTGGAGTATAAATACCAAATATCACCAGTTACATTTATGGGATCACTGAGCTTCTTTAGGTATGACAACAAAGATGCCTTGTGGTTGCAGACTGTGACCTGGGTGAAAGGTTTTTCTCAGAATGTTGCTTTGCCACGGGGCTTCCAAAATTCAGCTCAATTAGTATTTAAAATAGTCCTGCAATATAGTTTTCAGATTTTAGCCACTGAAGACAAACAAGCAAATGTCACATACAAAGATTTAAAAAGGAGTCAGGCATCCCAGATGTGAGCTTGGCCAGAAGAAACAGAACAGGAAAAGTTTTATTCCCCTGGTAATTGTATCATCCTCTTCCAGTAGAAAAGTTTGACTTTTCAGGCCAGTCAACCTAGCCCTCACCCCAAGTACCTGGCTCTTACAGATGGCATGAAGCAACAGCTAAAGTGACTCAGTTCATGACTGCTCACCCAGACCACAGACTGACAGTCTTTGCACTTAAGGTATGCAGCTCTGACCTTTCCTTGCACTTCAGGGAAGGCAAGAACCTCTGAACCTCTGCTTTCTCCCAGAATGTCTCGACATCTACCACAGCAGGTTTTGTGCCTTCTGCCAAGACGTCTATCTACTGAAGGATGTGAAGCAGCAGCTTCTTTCAAGCTTTTTCAAGCTGTTTCTGCTTTCCCCTGGACAAAGTAAATCATGCCATTACATGGTAGTTTGTTATTTTTTATGGGCACCATTGACAACAGAAGCCTTTCACACTCACTCTCCAGTAATTTCAATATCACATACCTACTGCTATTCTGTTATGGCACCTTAATTCATAAAATAATGAATTTTATATATGTATGTGTGGGATGAGGATTTTTGAGACTGGCTCCAGTTTTGTTGGTTTGTCTCTCCTCTGGTGTTATCCATATCTTTTCCCCCCACTGTATTAGATTTTAAAACACAATTTTTAGCACATATGCCTCGTTACTCACTCTCACTTCCTCTAAAACATTTGCACCTTCCTGACATACTGAGATAGGGCCTTGACATATGGGATTTCAGGTGAGATGTCACCAGCTGAGCAGCTACAGGTGGGATGACAGAAAGACCACATCCTCCAACAGTGGCACAATTTGCATGCTTGTGGCTGGAGACTAATGGATCGTTGGCATTGTGGATTACAGAACTAAAGTGACACCCTTGATCTTCACATCTTATACATGATTCAAAGGAAAGGAACAGGATGGTGTTTAGTTGACAGATTTTTCTTTGAAGCATGAGCTTCTCTTCAAGTTTCATGCTTGTTTGCTGGGTTTATCACCACAGCTGCTTTCTTTGAGAAAGGAAAGACAAACTAGATGGATCCCAAATCACTTCTCAAACTCATTATTACAGCTCACGCTGACTGTCAAGCTACCACACCTAAGAACAAACCTCTTTTCATCTCACCCGTAGTAACTGCAATTATTCTTGGTCTACAGCAAACCATGGTATCCTCAAGGAATCAAACACAATGTAGTCCTCTTAAACCCTCTTTCACTGCAAAGCTAAGTTGAATTACTTGGATTTCCTGAAGGTAAAGTGCATATGCACAGAGAGTAAGAGAGGCTCAGCTGCTGTGCAATTAGCTGACTGACAGTGTGAGCTTGTAGAATAATTTTAGGTCCAGATTCTACCTATGTCACTTAAATAGTGAAACACATTTCTGATAAACCTAAGCCATGCATTACTCCCATTTAGTAACTGTCTAGGATGATGATTTTTAATTTTAACCTCTAATAAAGAGAAACTGATAAGACTGAGAAACCCCCCATACTTTTTTTTTTTTTTTTTAAGTTAAAAAATTCTAGAGAGTTCTACAGTTCTTCAGAGCCTGATACAAAGTTTGGAAATGTAATTTCCCTTGAAATTTAAATACAGTGCCTGAATTCAAATTTTCCTCCTGCTCAAACCTGACAGTGACTAAAATCATGCTGTCAGACCCTCAGTTTTGGATTCAGACAGAACAGCTAAAACCATCTCTGAGCAGACTGTGGGATAACTCTCTGTCTGCAGTGCTCCCAGAAGCCCATTTCACTCTCAATCAAAGTTAGGGCAGAAGTAAGCACTATGTGAAGCTTTGCACAATGGAGAAAGCAGTGCAGTAGCTGAATCAGAGCCAGGCCTCTTCCTACTTCTGACAGTTTTCTCTCACCATTAACACTTCCCGAGCCCACAAATTTCCCTGACATGTACAGTATTTAACATATATCCATGACAAGAAATTTAGCTAATAGTGGGGAGAGCAATTCTGCGCGTTTTAATTTGTGCAATAGATTTGGGAAAGAGATTTTTCCACATCACAGCTGTTCCCAAAACAAGACTGAAAATCAACCCAATTATATCATAAACCTGCAGTGAGTCAGTCACACAAAAACAAGGGATGCGCCTAATTAAAGACTTTTACATGCACTTTTTTCCCCCATGTCAGACTCAATCATTAATGCCTTAATAACCATTTTCTTCCAGCTGACATTAAAGAAGTCATTGTACTTATAGAAGAAAAGAGACTAAAACAACTTAGAGACCTACAATCTACCCAGAGAAACATCTCAAAGGAGGACAGGAGAGTTATACCGTTCAACCAGGTGATATAACGGGGCTTGTACTCAGCAAATGCTGTAGGAATATAACACTAGAACCAAAGAAACGGGGCTGATCTGAGTTAATATTTTAGGTTCTTTTCTTGATTGTGTGTATGTAAAATGCCTAGTTATTAGTAGAAACTGCTAGATTGCACAAGAAATGATCCGTCATATAAATAAATAAAAAACTTCACTTGATTGTGTAGTTAAATTTTCCACTTTGGAAAACTATGAGTTGTATGATCATGTTTCTATTTATTTCACCAGAATGCTTTCTTCATGCTGTGTGGATCTTATAAGGAAGAAGAAGGCACAGAGAGTACTGTGAAATGTGTTTAAAATCACATGTGCTACCCTTAGAATTACTGAATCAGGATGAGTATTTCATGTGAGCACAAGGCTTGCCACACTCAGCAAACTCACAAGTTTCTAAGTGAGCTTGTGAAAATGTTTGGATATGATTATTGCATTGCTTTTAAAAAAAAAATAAAACCTCCAATATTTAAGTATACATTGAGAATAAAATCTATTTTTAAATTACCTTTACTTTGATTAATGATTGCCAAAGATGACAGATCATAAAATATAAAATAATATAAATTTTTTTTAGGAATTTAATAGAACATTAAACCTTAACATTTCTAGTCTGCATTCAGACTAACCCAAGACTACAATTTATTCAACATATGTTCTACTGTAGAGTGCTTCAGTAAGAGCAATTGCTTGCTGCAACTCAAGTTTCCAGTCAGCAGACATCTTTGAAATATAGCTCTTCGGTAAAGATAGGATCCTGGCAAGCTAAGTGTTCATGTTTGCAGCTGTCACTGCTTTCACAATCATTTCTTCACTTGCAAGCCTGGGCTGCTAAAGTCTTTCTCAGACAAGCAATCCACAATACTACAAAAATACTACAAAAAATACCTGGTTTAAATGCTATTTCCCCCACATCTAATTTGGAGACAATTAAATAACTTAGGACTCACTGCAGATTTTTTCATAGCAGCCTTTCTACAAGCAGTTTTATTACTATGTGGATCCCTAACCATTACGCTACTATGACCACACTGCTACTAATCAAGGGACCATAGTTTATGTGCCAATGCAGCAGTGCAATGGTAAACACAAAGATAAACTCAATTGCTCTTTTTGCCCTGTTTAATGATGGGTAAATTGTGTTTACCTGTACTCCCTTCCATACCACAACCAGTCAAAGTTTTGGCAAGGAAGTGCTTTGAAGACTGCTCTTACCAGGAAGTCTTTTAAATCAAATTACCTGAAACTTTTGTATATTCTATAGCATGTATAAAAATGCCTTAACAGTTCAGTTTAAGCAGAGAAAAAGTTAAATCTTTCCTATTGAAATTGGAGCAAGACATGGTTTTAGCAGTTTATCCAAATCTGTATTTAACAGAACTCTCTCCTTACCCAAAAAGCTTAAGAATATTAGAATTATTAATGTTCTTCAGGATAGTTAGGTGATTGTGGGGCTGGAGGGTCACAGGGAGTGGTCTCCGTACCATTATATTTACCACATATACTGGAAAACGCCTTGTTTAAAATACCACTTTTAACTCCCATTCGGCAAAATAAGCACCAGTGACTTTCTAAGCTTATTTTTAAAGCACGTTTTTAGAAGAAAAAAAGCAAACCTTCTTCACCTGCCACTCATCTGAGGCCTTACTACTGTAATGCTCTGTGTAACGATTCTCACCTTAATCATATTTTGTTTTCTTCAGACCTTGAAAGTTTCCATCCATTTTACATCCTCTCATCCCCAACCGGACCCCTTAGCACAGCTCCACATCAGGGACTGCCCTCCCAGTCCCCTTTTCCCAATGGTGGCTCTCCCTCCTGTCCCTGCCTTGCTTCCCATGGCTGTCACATCTTTCTCTCCCATGCCGCGGGTCCACTCTCAGTCCATCCCACATCTTGCCCCCCGCGTCATCCTTTGCTTTAATAACCAGTGTATTTTTCAAACAAATAGTCCTGAAACTAACAACACGTGATTCTCAAGGGGTTTGTGTCTGATGGATGAGTGAATTTTAAACTGAATTATATACTAAGGCTGCAGCATGAGTCTATCCCTTATTAGACACTAGAGACTCTACTCAGAGAGAAATACCACCTGAGTGGCTATTTAGATAACTAGTAAGGACATAGCTTTGTTCTTTTAGGAGTAACAAAACAGAAGCCAGCACATACAGAAATTCCTTAATTCATATACAATTAAAATGCTTATATATAGCCAATATTTTTAAGTGCGTGATAAATAAGTCTGGAAAATTTCAACAGAGAGAACAATAGGGTGTTGGAAAGCATATATCTATTTCTCCTAATTAAATGACACCATTGCAGGCTTGAGCTAAAAATGAGTCTGGGTGAGGACGTATGGAAGTGAGGCATGCTAATCAGTCTATAAATGAAAACAAGAAGGGTGTGGAAATAATAGCAAGGAGATTTTTATCTTTTTTAAGTGACAGGTCAATTACCTTGTTTGCTGCAAAAAATGTTTGTATTTTTCTGCTAATGCAGACCAAGCTCTCAAAGTGGCAAGTAAATGGGTTTTAAAAGCATCAAATATGTTTTGTCTTATTTGTCAAAGGTAAAATATTCTGCCTGAGAATCATGAAATCACGAAGTCAGAGTTTTCCACAAGAAATAAATATACAGGCAATTTATCAGTTCCCACAGGAAATTAGTCATAATATTACTTGTAATTTTTCTTATGTACAGTTAATAATCATGTATATTAAAACATCTACTTTGTAATTCATGAGATTTGGACACTAAAGAAGTTCTGAAATTGGACATACAATTTTAGAATCTCATAAATATACATGACTAAAAAGCCATAAATAGCAACATGTCTATCCAGCTAAGAAATGTGCTACTTTTGTGTTTTTATAACCATGCATTGAAATGAGATCAGCCAACTATCAGTAGCTGTTGGAAAATGGGATATATATACACACACACCCTTGAATACCAGAAATGATGGCCAATGTGCAATGTTAACTAGTCGTCTGATTCAATGCCTCTTAAAATCAGTAGAATGAGCCAGACTGCAAAAAAAAAAAAAAAAAGGTTCAAATGGTTTCTTCTGTGATGTTTTGAAAAACAAAACAAAACAAAACAAATAATAACAACAGGGAAAAAGCAGGTTTTGGAGTACTATTATAACAAGCCAGTCAAATTACAAGGTAGGGTTGACTTTCAGTTGCTGTCTCCTAGAACTCACCTCACATATACAGTGGCGTATAAACAGGCTTGAACATATTGAAGGTTTATTTGTGATTTAAATAGTTCTTCTCCCTATGTACTAAGAAGAAAAATTAACAAAGATTTTAGAGATTTCCGAAGAAAAGAAGCCACTGTTTTTATAACTCCATCCCGAAATATTGCAGTTCTGGTGGAATTCTTAATGAGGCTTTTTAGCACATTAAATGTTAAAAGATATAACTTTAAAAAGCCATTTCACAATGAAATGGGATCTGTTTATTTTTTCTCCTAAAAAAAGAATGTCCGGACTATACATTTCCAAATCAGTGTTTCCCAGGAGAGAAATATGCTGCCAGAAAATTTCTCAAAATCTCAACTAAAATGGACCCTTTGAAAATATTATTTAACAAGCTTTTAGGTTTTGCTCTCAAATGAGATATTTTAGCTATTTCAGAAACAAAAACAACTTGAAAATTACATCTTCTCCATCTATGTATTATTTTTAGCTTATTTAAGGATCTAATCTTCAGACTAACTGAAGATGTCTGTCAACAAGAAGTAAAGATTTCTGTGCCCAGCATTTCTGTCAACTCAGAGAGGAAGAAGTCTGTGCTACCTGTGTCACCTGCTTCCTAACTGCAACCTGAGGCACCTCAGTCACTTTAGCCATCAACAGACCAACAGGACATGCAGGGTAAGTTCACTGAACCTGGGAGTAGCCACAATAAAATCTTTGCATATAGATAACTGTTTTAGATTCCATCTGATTTTAATTTTGCTTATAAGAATAAACAGGCACTTAAAATTATTATTGTTATTTATGCCTTTTTAAAATCAAACATGAAATTTACTATGAGTATACATGAACAATTTTATCACTTTCTTTTCCCGGGTAATGCATCTATTCACACCTGTCACAACAAAAAGCAATTTACCATGCAACAATAGAAACTTTATGAGCAGTGGACTCTCAACAGAGAAAAGAAGCTTTTTTTTTTGCTTTTGCAATTGTTTCTGAAAAGTAACAAGTCCAAATTCCCCTATTATGTTTCCCTGCTAGCACATATCCTTTTGCTTTTCTGTGCCTTTTAAGTAAGTTATACTCCTCTTCAATGCAGAGCTCTGTTCACAGTACACAAAGAATGCTTATCCAGGGCAAAAGTCAGCAAGATGACCCTATGGCATGTTCTAGAAACCAAGACAAAGAAGCATACATTTGAAAACAATAAGAGGCAGCGATGCAACCTTAGCAGGCAGTTCCTACTCATGCTACTCTCTAAGTTGTTCCTATGTGATTTTTATTGCTCTTAAATTCTGTCTTTTTTGATTCCTGATTGTGCGTTGGTATAGACTTACCACCTGGAATGCCTTTGAGACTGCACACAGGAACAGCTCTATGAGGTTTTTTCAGGTAAAGTTGAAGCCTCTTCAAGGCAATGCTTTTGAATCGTTGGCTCTACTGAAATTCTTAAGAGTCCAATGAGCTTCTCACCAGACCTAGGACTTCAACCAGCCACCATGAGTCTCTAAAGCGCTATACTTGATAGGCAAATGATTTAAGCAGTAACAGATCTCCTCCAGAACTTTCTGCTGTTGTTTCATGCTCAGTTTAAGCTTGTATGCACAATATCATTGCTGAAAGGAGGGTCCTGCAACTCCTGTATTATCTGTACATTGCTGCCCTTGGAGAACTGGTTCAAGCATGCACGCAGCGAACTGATAAACCAGCTTGAGGAAACGCGCCAGCTGAAAAGTAACCCAGGAGAGGGGGGCAGTTTCATTGAGGAAAGTGTCTGCTTCTGCCAGTAGAGGAAAGGGATTAGTCTGGAGTGGGAAATAAGCAGCACCACATCAGCAGGTTTTAAGACTTTAGTGTTGTTTCCTACCTCAAACTGTTTCTTCTACGTTTTACTCCTCCCTTGACTTCATGATCCAATAGATCCCTCTTCCAGTGTTTCTGCCTATAGAAATTAAAATTAAGAAAATGTATACAGAAATAATCAATTTGTGAGCTTGTATTTCTCAGCAACTCACTGTTCTCAGAGCTTTTCATTCCTTTGAATCTCTTCTTGATGAGATACAATGCTAGAGCATGCAGCAGAA
Source organism: Platalea leucorodia (assembly GCF_965183815.1). Taxonomy (NCBI): domain Eukaryota; kingdom Metazoa; phylum Chordata; class Aves; order Pelecaniformes; family Threskiornithidae; genus Platalea; species Platalea leucorodia. The sequence continues at coordinate 14,803,805 of NC_138832.1, read as the reverse complement.
TAAACTATTTTTATATCTTGCAAAAATGTTCAAGCTAAAACTCGGACCATGTAAAGGTCTTAGAAAAATCCTGTGAGACAACAAAAAATGTTCTGAGAAGTCTGACACTAAGGTCATGCACCCAGCATGCTGGAAGACTTCAGTTCCAGTCTCTCTTCTAAATTAGGCAAAGCATGAAGCTGGATCTGTAATTCCAGCAAGTCAGGTAAGCGCCATAGCCCTATGCTCACGGCTGCCTGGGGGAAGGATGGGCCCTGCTGGTTTTTTTCAGTGTTCCCCACTAGGGAACTTTTGATGAAACTAATATATTGCCACAAAAGCTTTTCAGTTTAAATGGATCTTTGCTTTTTGATGAAAAGCCACTCAGGAAAAAAAAGAAATACCACCTTGTTCTGAAAAACAGGAGATGCTGTTTATTGCTCAGGCTTGACAAAGCCTGGCTTGTATGGAGTGTGGAAAAAATGAACACCCAGAGTGTTTTCATATTTCACTGGGAAAGAGAAGTTTATTCCCCACAGCAGCAGCATCCTCTGCTCCATTTTGGCTGGAGCCAAGGGAAAAAAAAAAGCAAATGGAGAAGACAGAAAAGAAAAGAACTCTTCTTATTCTGGTTTTGAAACAGATACAGGAAACTTGTGAGGGACCAGCTCATCAGGAAGAAAGATTTCCACCCACACTGCTCCACACAGATCAGCTCAGTGAGTGCACAGCGTAGCCTCTGTGATGGAAAATAACACAGCCTCACAACAGCCAGGGCTTGTGCTGGAAAAGAGAGGAAGAGATTGAAGAGGAACTGCAAAGTATGTGGGGAAGGTGGATGACACTCAAGGCTGCTGTCTACTGACAGGTTTTATCGCAGCCACTCCACCTACTCCTAGCAGGAGTCACAGGCAATAAGCTTGCACAGGGAGGATTGACACTATTGCAGTAAGGCCTTGGAGGATTTGAGTCTTGCCACTGCTGAACTTTGCCATGATGTTGCTAACCATTTTGGCTAATGCCTCCTCCAGGAGCATTTCATAACGCCCTTGGAAAGGATATCCTTGGTAGGCTCTGGGGTTATTCTAAGTTCATGGTGTAATCTAGCTCATGGGTGCTTTTCTTGAATAGCTAAATCAACAATATAATCACATTTACCATTCTGAGGAAGTGTTTTGTGTTTTCCTGAGGCTCTGAAATTGAGAATCTTGATAGCTGTGCTGGTTTTGGCTGGGGTAGAGTTAATTTTCTTCATAGCAGCTTGTATGGGACTATGTTTTGGATTTGTGCTGAAAACAGTGTTGATAATACAAAGATGCTTTTGTCATTGCTGAGCAGTGCTTACACAGAGTCAAGGCCTTTTCTGCCTCTCACTCCACCCCACCAGCGAGGAGGCTGGGCGTGCACAAGAAGCTGGGAGGGGACACAGCCAGAACAGCTGATCCCAACTGATCAATTCCAGACCATATGACATCATGCTCAGCATGTAAACCTGGGGAAGAAGAAGGAAGAGGAGGACATTCCGAGTGATGGAGTCTTGTCTTTCCAAGTAACCGTTACGCATGACGGAGCCCTGCTTTCCTAGACATGAGATGGCTGAACACCTGCCTGCCGACGGCAAGTAGTGAATGAATTCCTTGCTTTGCTTGCGTGCACAGCTTTTGCTTTACCTGTTAAACTGTCTTTATCTCAACCCACAAGTTTTCTCACTTTTGCTCTTCTGATTCTCTCCCCCATCCCACCAGAGGGGAGTGAGCGAATGGCTGTGTAGTGCTTAGTTGCCGGCTGGGGTTAAACCATGACAATAGTTAAACGGCATCTGCAGTCTGACAGTTATTTTTGCAGGCGTGCCAGACAGTGAGGGATCATATAGTTGAATTTCTGAAGATTAGATAGAGGGAAAAAAAAAATAAATAACAACACAAGTGAAAGTAGTAGCAGGAACTGTGTTACTACATGGCATTTGGAAATGACCCTTCAAATCAACAGTCTGACTAATGCATGAGTCATTATTCATATTAAAAATAATTGCTTAAAAAAAACAAAAAAAAAAGTTCTGTGGAATTTTGGTAATATATATATACAAGTTTTCTGTACAAGCTAGAAGTCACTTATATTCTTAAGCCTTATAAATTATTGACTTTTGACCAAAAAGCAGGCATAATATATTACCCGACTGTATACTTCAACCATCATTTTATAGCTTGTGCCCAAATTTAGATCTTGTGTATAGATTTACTCTTCTACTAATGCATCCTAATATCACAACCAATTCCTCAGAAAAGATAGCTTAGAGACTTCTGCAAACAGCTGGCTGAGTTAAATCTTAGCAGTTCTAACCTCAGAGCTTAATTGATTACAGTGAAGATTAAAGCAGACATATTTCAACTCCAAGATTTATTGGTTACTGTACCAAAGATAGGTTTCTATCACGCTAAGGTCAATAAAGACTTTCTACACTTGCAAACAGCAAGGAAATACAATATAACTGCACTTCAGAGTTAGACGAATATCAGCAAGAAAGAAATGTGAATCTGTGTAGCTAGCAGAAAATATGTTATAGGTTCAAAAATTGAACAGTGAATTGAAAGCACTACAGAAAAATGATTCTAGATCTATAGATTTCTTTGGATTTAGAGCAAGCATGATGCACACAGGTGAGCGAGAAATAACAGAATTGAAATTACTTTGTTGGTCAGCTACTGTTTAAAATAGCATCCATTTAAATATTAAAGAATATAATGATTTGGCAAATATGAATAATTATCATGACTTTTAGAAACCAGAGAAATACTTGGAAGCTTTATGCTACCTGAACCTTACTGTAATGCTTTTGCAACCAAGAAATAACCTTAATCAGCTGAGAAAATTCTTTCAGGAAAAACCTACCTGAAAGCAGTTTTGCAGAAGCAGATTAGTAAATTATTTCTTTGCCATTCTCTCAGAGGTTCACAGTGCCTTCATCTGCTTCTTGGGTCTTTGCAGCAAGTGACTGTTTGCCAAAAATATCTGTGTAAAATTTAAGAATTATTGGCTGTGTTTTGAATACATCAGTCTGCACGCGTAAAAAACAGGGTCAAGTTGGATTTTTACCAGTGCAGGAACAACAGAGGATATATAAAACCCCTTAAGTGCCCATCTGACTGAAAACACATTAGGATGACAAGATGGATGAAATTTAAAGGTGTCAGATTATCTAAAATCACACACACACAAAAAAAAACCCCAAAAAAACAGACAAAAAAAAATCTGTAGAAGCCAGTCTTTTAAAGCAGAGGTAGGGTGAAAGACTGATAGAATCTCAGAGAGAAGACCCCAGAAGATGCCAGTGGTTTCAGAAAAGAGCAGCCATGGCTACGAGCATGGGTGGAAGTCCCTAATCTAGAATGGTCACACCCAGGACAGGAAGATACTGTCCAAAGAACATCTGAATGATGAGAAAACAAGCTCTGAAAATTGTATGCAAGTCTGTTTATAGTGTTTCACCCATCTTCCTATTTCTCTTGAGCTAATTTTTTTTTCTTTTTTCTGTCGTCTGTGTTATTTCAATTCCTAGATGGCCTGTAAGAGATGAACAGCAAGTATGCAGCCTGTGGGACCAAAAGTCATCAGAGGAGCCTGTACCAGGTCAGAAGTCTATGCCAAAAGTGTGCAGGAGGAGCCATGAGAGATGGAAGAGTCTCACACAGGGAAAAATCTCAAATCAAAGAGGTCTAGTGGGCTGGGGCCTAAAAACTGCACATTACTAAGTGTTCAGCTTACATGCAACGTTTCGTTGCAATATTAGAGATGGTGACACAATTAAGTCAAGTCCAAAACCAACATCACTAAGACCAAGCGTTTCTGGTCTGAGCTATTGGTAGTTCACTGAAGTAAGCAGAATGACCTCGATTTACATCAGCTCATTGCCTTGTTTTGGATAGGTCTAAGAACACAGGTGTCATTGTAGAAAGGAACATGGAGAGATTATTCTGCTCACAGAAATCTGGAGTTTACACTGGGATTATGTGTTTGTTGGCCTCTTCAGTGCAGTTATGCATGTAGGAGAACCGTTACCTGTTAACTTTGAGATATTATTACTCCCACAAGCCAAATACAGTGTGACAAATCTTTCAGGTGACACAGAAGATGATGAGATTAGGTGCAACTACTACACAGACTTTTTGTCTGAGGTCACTACTGGCAGCTATTTTTACCTTTCTGAGAGATTTAAATTCCAATGCATGATATTTAATGGTAAATTCTTAAAATTCATGCATCTTTTTCACCTGTACTTTTTGGTTTGGGTTTTTTTTTAGAGATTTTCTTTGAGTATGTGAAACCTCCTTTTGCTATTTTCCCACTAAAGATTGTCCTTTCATAGTTATGGTCTACCTGTAGTACAAAAAAAAAAGGCTAACAGCTCTGATTACAGTCCTTAGAGTCCCAGAATTCCCATAAAACAAATCCAATCCCTGTCAAAAGGCATTATAAATTGAGTGAATGGTAACAACAATCTTAATATAAACCAAGGCTTCCATAATAATTGCTAGTGTTTTCTAAATTAAATTTACACAAGCATATACTTTGTAGGTAGTTTTGAACTAACTCTCTCATAAGAGTGTATCCCCCAGGAAACTGAAGAGCTGAGAAGATATGAATGATTCAGTTGCATCATCAGGAACAACAAGATCCCAATGCATTTAGTCATATTTCACTGCCTCCTACATAATTAATTTAATTTATTTGCTATACTCTCGGTCCTCTTCTCCATTAGTACCAAAAGAACTGAGGTTTGAAAATCACCGTTGTATGCTATCTAGTGGTACATCTCAGTACCCATGGATTTAAAAATACATTATGACAAGAGAATGTGCAAAGAGTCATGGTGTGGTGAGATTTATTTCAGCTAGCTGTGACCACCCACTTTTTTATACCAGCTATCCCGGCTCCCTCTTTAGTCAATGAGTCTCTCCTAGGAGAGGAAGAAATGCTCTCTGGCATTGATTGTATATTGTTTTTGGAACCATTAAGTCCCTCTAATTCCCATTGGCTAAGCACGCTGAATGTAAGTCACACTAGGCACAGAGCCTTTGGTAAGATTTAGTACATTGGAGTCCAGGCCCAAAGGCTTTAAAGTATTAGATTCATTCTTAGGGACCAGAAATTGTGTGGCTTAGGTAAACAAATCTCTCTGTATTCCTGGAACTGAAGGCAAGCAAATTTCATTTTCTTTTAGACAGCTTAGTTGCTATTAGCACCACAAATTCCATTCATCATTGAATATTCCTGTGGGACAGCCAAGACAGGGCCTTTGTCTATGTGGCACACGCTGCTCAACACAGCAAATTAACCTGGGAGCTCTCTGTTCTCCATTGCTCTAGGATACCTGGCAACTGAAAGTCTTAGAGTTGAGGGTCCTGAATGAAAAAGTATTTCTCAGTTTAAAATAGGTGTTGCTGGCCATGTGAATGTGTTATTGACAAACTAATAATAACTTCCCCTGTCTGTTTTTTTGGGTTTGTGTTTGGTTTTGTTTGTTTGTTTTTTTTTTTTAAGGACTACAAAAAATTACTTTGACATCCACCTTGATTATAAAAAACATTACCAAACTGCATGATGGCATAGAAAATACACTTATTAAAATCACATGTGACTCTAAGCAGAGGAGGGCCACAAGCGTGTTGGAGGACAGGTTTACAATTCAAAATGATTTTGACAAACTCAGAAAATACTCCATAAAAAAAAAAAAGACACCATTCGATAAAGACAGCTGTAAAATTTAACACTTGGGCAGGAAGAATAAACCGCAAAAATACTGGATAGGGAACAATTCACTAGACAGTGGTAATGCTGAAAGGAAGCTAGGAACTGTAATAGTTCACAATCTCCAAGCTATTGAAAAAAAGGAAAAGGAAGGAAAAGGAAAGGAAAAGGAAAAAATTCTGTAATATGGGACAAAAGCCTCCCCTTCACAGGCTGGGACCACAACACCAGCTGTGGTTCATATTGAGAACCACACTTCAGGAAAGATGAGGATAATTGTGCCCAGTGTAATTTTCTTAGCACAGATATTCTCTTTATTTTAAAAAAGTCCAGAATGTGTACATTTTTCTACAAAATACCATTGCTAACTGTATTTGGGAATATTAGAAATAATTTACCTTCTGATTTATTGTTTCACATTTAGTACAGAGATGACCAAAAAAGAAATCTGTCAATTTGGAATTTGACATGTTTTTAATAAAACATGAAATAACTGTATTGCTGTATCCATTCTATACATAAAATAACATTAAAAATGCATGTGGAAATACTGAAATATTTCATTCTACTTTGCTGACCTGAAATGAAATGTTTAATTTCAGCTGGCCATTAGCTGAGCTGGCCTATCTCAGCCACTTTGCTGCCCAGTGGGAACCACAAAAGTGTGTCCCTCTTTGGCCAAATTTCAGTTCTCATTACTTATTGTTGGCTCAAACAGACAAGAGCTAAGGTTGGTCAGAAACAAATTATTTCCTGACGGAGAATTCTACTGACATAGTTTTTTCTTTTGCATAAACTCTGGATTTAAAGGAAAACCCATTTAGTAGTGCAAAAGCATTAGAAATGAAACCAAATATCCTCAGATTTTTCTCTCTGAGGAAAAAAAAAAATCTTCCATCATGACTAATGTTATTTATCATCTCCCAGAGCCAGAGGTCTATCTTTAAATCCTCATGTATGCAGAGTATCCCACATGAATCTCAGACAACCCAACACTGCTAGACACGCTTTGTTGGAAAAAGGTCCTCTTCCGTATCTTCTCTTCATTGTCCTGCTGACTCATTAAAACAGAAAAGGTCATGCTTTGAGTTTGACTCTGAGTATACCTACATAGTTATCCTACATAGTTTCGGAGATTTCCAATCCTTTTCCAGTAATATTTAGATTTTGCAGCTTGAATGTGAAAGAGAGCTCTACCACTGACTTTCAAAGGTACATTTGCAGATCAGCTTATTATAATTTGCACTGAATTATTAACGCTGAGCTGACTGATTAATTCAAAATGTGTGTGCTGGTTCTATCAGAGCATACTGTGCTCTACAGAGCAAATGAAATGGGAGCAGATTGAGAGGGGCAGAACTTCTGCAACTTCTTTGCTGACCCCTGCAGGCACAAGCTGATTCTGTCAATTTTTACCTTTGACTACATCTATTTTGTACACTTCTTACGCAACACAGAGCTCAGGAGGAAATTAAATATGGCCTAAATCTACATTCTAATGCAATTCTAATGCACCACATTATTTCTAGTAATAATCTCCCCCCACAGAAAGAACTGATGCATATTATCAAGCATGAATATATTTAATGATTTAAAAGAGAAATGAGTTCATGAAAATATTTGTCCACCTCAAAACAGTACTAAGTCAGAGGAACAGATGAGGAAATAATTTTACCGGGTTTTTCAAATAGCACAAATAGAAATTAAGGCATTTGATATAAACAATAATATTCACATTTCAGTTTTCAAAAATTATAACAGATTTCTTTTTCTTTAGACTTTGACAGATCTACCCTTTTGGGGTGCAGCTATATCATTCATACCTAGCATCATCAAGGTTATTGTTTTCCAAACTCTGTTGCCTGGGTTTCTTCCCTGGCATCCTCCTCCTGCTTGATTTGCCACCTCCTCCAGCCTCTCTGGGCTGCATCCTGGGCTCTCCAGCCTGGGAGACCTGTTGATGCTTCTTCCCCCCTCCCACTCCCAAGCCAACTCACTCATTCTCTTCCTCAGATTTGCGCCCCCATTTCTTAATTTCAGACCTCTGCTTTTGCCTCCATGCTCAGATATATCTTCCATGACTCCTGCTGTTCCCTTCTTCTCCACCTCCACATTGCATTTCCTTCCTCTTTCTCCTCTTCAGTGAGTTTGGCTCTGCTTCAGCTCCTCACATCTGCCTCCCACACCTTGCCTTGGGCTGACGTACCCAGTTGAACTCAATGCTGGGCTCCCTGCTCAGTCCCAGTATACTCCACACTGTTATCAGTACCTAGCACCCTTCCCTAGCAAGCAGCACCTGTCCACTGGGGAGAGCTCAGCAGTCCTTTGATATTACCATGAGGGCATCATCCTCTGCTGTATCCATTCTATGAAAGCTGCTATCTCTGAGTAGAGGGATCAAAGTAAAAAATGGAACATTTGTCAATTTTCTGAGCTGTTAAAGATCGAGAGTTCCTATTTATGGAAACACCACGCCGTATTTAGAGTGACAGTTAAAGACAAACAACCAAGAAACAAAAAAAAATCTAATGTACTCAGCTTGTTTTGGAAATCAGACATACAGTTTTACCAGAGTGAAGAACTGGTGTGAACTCTTAATGATATATAAATATTCCCTGTGGGAAAATAAATAAAACAATGTCCTTTTTGCAACAGTAGGTATGAAATATTACAGTATGGAAAAAAACCCTTTCTTTTTTTAACCATTTCTATGTTTCTTGAAATTGTTTACATCATGAAGTCTGTGCCTTTCTGAAGCACGTGAGAAATAAAAGATGATTAACCATAATTCCTTTCTCAAGTGATCAGAGAATAATGCATGCAGACATCAAATAAGTTAGATTTGAAGAGCATTAGTCCTGTATAGACAAAACCACATGTTTAAGACAAGGATGGATTACATAAATGGGTAATGGTCTCATCAGCTACTTGAAACTTGGACTGTTGTTCCTTGGACACTTGTTCTTTCAGTCTAACAAGATCACGAGATTTTAGGACAATTATTAGCACCCTCTGTATTTCAACTAAATTTTAGTTGCCCCATTAAATAAGTATAATGGAGGGGAGGGGAATCCATGTAACTATCTAAACACAGTATTTCACTGAAGAACAAAATAAATCAATTTGTCTTACTGAAACAGATGATTAATACAAATACTAGACAAAAATATTCTAACTTTAATCAGGCATGTTTTTAGAATTAGATTTTACTGTAGTTACAAAAGATAAAGCCTTTAAAAAAATAACCCTATCACTACACCTAAGAAAAAGTAAGTCTCCATGCTTCCCTCAGATATACCTCCAGGTGAGATTCTCAGACAGAGGAGGACCAGTCAGCGCTCAGACTTCAGTTGGCATTTTCTGTCTGGTTATTCTACTTATTTCCTTAGACATAATACTGAAATCAACATAACGTTCCTGGCATGTATGAAATTATAGCAAATGAAAATTTCAGTGACAATATTTGGATCCATCTTCACATGAAGACAAGCCGAGAATTCACAGCTTCTACAAATCAGCCTGTGCCTGAGACTCTCTGACTGTGGGCAAGATTTCTTGATCTATGCAGACTGAAACAAAGGAGAATAAATTAATGGCTAACTGGAAAGCCAAAAGGTTATACTTAGTTCTGAATTAAAGCTATGAAAAGGAAATTTAATTTTGAATATCAGGAAATATTTTTTAATTATGTTTTCTGTTAAACAACAAGTGCACGTGCACCCATGAAAACAGCATTATGAGGTGAAATTTTATAACTGGGTGGGCAAACTGATTTTAAGTATCCTTTAGGGTATAATTTTGCATTGGATAACATATAGGAACGGTATTTTGGTTTCAATTGTTTCTATTGAATTCTAAGATGAACTGAATAATTATTGGTCTTTAACCACTCCCTTCTCTATTAATAATTTTCTATCAGGTTATTGTTCTTTGTCAAATCTCCCCTTTCATCAAGTATTTCTGATAAGACAGGACCTGCTCTGGGTTTCCAAATGTACAGCAACTTTTAGGCATGCAACAGACAGCAAGAAGATATGCAGACAGGTGAAAGTGCTTTTTAGAACCATTAGATACCTAATGGCATCCTTATGTAACTAAAACCAGAAAAATACAGATCAAATTTTCTTCTCCAAACTTTCTAGTGACATCTATAAAACTGCAAATATCCCTTCTTCAGAAATGTCTTTTTCTAAACAGTATTGTTATTTCCAGATTTATTAGCTGTAGGGCATGAAAACACAAACAAAATAAAGTTAACATAAAATAAGGCAAACACTCCAGACTTCGATTAGGTAACTATCACTTGCCCATGCTCCTCCTCTATCATTACTGCCATGGGTCTTAATCCTGACCTATGGCAGTGAACTGAAAAAGTCCTGTTAAAGGAGTATGACTTGGCCTACAAAGACGAATCAACAGATAAATGCTTTCAGAAATTACGTTTAATATGTTCTCTGGGAGCATTTCTATTGTCTTTTCTCTTTACACGTGTATTTCTCATTCATTCTAATTGTTCAATTTTAATTTGTCCTCTCTAAGCATGTCATTCATGCTACATTGCTCTCTTAAGGTGAAGAGAAAGTCCTCAGTCAAGTAGACTCTTATGAAAACAGACAGTAGAAAGAAGGAAAATTACAAGGCAATAAGACAATGTTAGGAAAAATCCACAATTCTGTGAGAAAAATCTATATACTCTTTATCCCTGTAAACAGCCGCAATATCCTTAGGATATTTCCCATTGTGCCTATTCACTCATACAGATGCAACATATTCAGTTTCTCTATCTGAACAGAGATTTTTATCTAACCACCTAATTAAAGTAGTTTGGGAAGCGGTGGAGAGAATAACTTATCCAGTTCACTGTTTTTGCCCAGAGGGCAGGTAAAGAACAGCCTGTTTTCTGTAGATACATAAGTAATATAAACCAGAAAAAGTAAACAGATTGAGGTTCCCTGCCTATATTTATATCAAAATTGCTATAGTTTCCCATTTCAGATTAATTATTTTTCATTATTTTGGCTATTTTTATTTCAGTATGTTGTTCTTCTGTTCATTGTTAATTCAAATACTTTGAAATTTTGACTGGGGTTAATTTTCTTTAAATAGCTGTAAAATTTCCATTGATTTTGATGGAAGCAGAGGTAAGTCAATAATGAGAGCTTCAGAAAATCCTCATTTCTGTCTCAGGAGCTATGCATTACTGGACAGAACTGGTACAATTTGATGTTATGCTCTGTGTCAATTCAGAATAAATTATGCAAAAGAACTGAGCAAAGGTAAAAAATTTCATTACAACTTTGCAAAGCTACAGAATATTAAAGAATTAAAAACCCTTAAAAAACAATGGCTCAATTCTGTAAATCTCTGTTCCACAGAAATTAAGAAGCAAATTACTTTAACGTGAACAATATGCAACTACTCAGGTAAGTGTACCCAAAAATAAGAGTGTGCATGCATACCTGATTGAATAAATCCTCAAACTAAAGATTTTCTATTATAAACTCACCTAGAAAGTGTTATTATGAACAATTTATTTCATAATTTCAACTCAGGAAGGCAGTGGTTCAATCCTACTGTGCCAATCAAAATGGTGATCTGTAACAATTTCTTGCAAAAATGTAGAAGGTTCAGAAATTGGCAAAATTAGTGTACTATTCAGTTTGATTATGTTGCCATAATGTAGGTATAGTTAAATAATTGAATGAAAAATGTGTTAACTGCCCCACTAAATTTTGATGGTTTAATTAAAGTTATAGCTTAAATTAAGAAGAATAAGATATTTCAAGGCTTGTGGCCAGCAAGTCAGAGGCAATGGGGTAGTGACACATCAAGTGAAACACTTCTTTCTCTAGGCTTTCCCAATAATTTCAGGACACTGAATGAGCTAAATCAGGCAGGCTGGCAGAGATGATGGAAGAGGTGCTATAAGCACTTGTTCACTGACTAAAGCAGCTTTTCTGGCTTTGAAATGACCTGATCCAATATACAGAAGATTTTTCTATTCCAACTCAACCAGAATTTTAAAGCTACCCTCAAGCATTCTGAATCAGAGGTAACATAAAAACTGCTTTTAGCAAAACTGAGGAAAAGAGCATCAAAACTTCAAACCTCTGCCAAACAAAGCAAACGAACAAACAGAAATCCCAGAGCAGAATTATACTCAATGAAATCCTACATTAATGCTTAATCTGTTGAGCCATAGGGTACCTTTTAGGCAAGTTAGTTAATTTTTTCTGTACTGTGATTTCCCTGCATATAAAATAGGACAGCAGCATTTGCTTAGTTGCAGTGGTTGTGGGAATTTAAACCCTGCACACATCCACATTTTGCAGACAGTAACAAACATCCGTTTGCATAGTGCTGGGCTGGGGAAGGTATCATTAGTCATAAAGAACATTAATCATAATGAAGAGATCAAGCAGTTCTCTGAATAGTTCTGACAAAGGTTATAAATATGATAAAGGTTATATATATGATAAAATCCAATATGGGACTTCAGTCTACTGGCACTTCCTCCAGCTTTGGGCATCTAGCTGACTTGCCTAAATCAGAGGCCTCATCGCTCTCAGCTCCCTCTACAGCTTTTTGGAGTGAGTGATGCTCCAGATTATGTTCTAGACCCTGCCTGGTACAAATTGCACTCTGCAGCTGCCTCCTCTCTGAGCACACAGCTTAAGGTGAGAACTTCAGGTGCCTCAGTTGGAAACTACAGTTAAGCAGGAAGAATCCAGGTGATAAATCCAAAATTTATGGTAGGTATCCCAATGTAACTGGGATCCAATCCAATTTTGTGATCTCCAAAACATGTGCTTCATTCATAATAGTACTGATACTTGCTTTGCTGTACAAATGCAAGTTCTTGAACTAACAATGTATTACAACCACACACAGAATTCTGTGTAACAATCCATGCATCGAAAACTCCAATGCAAGGATGGTTTTTGCCCCAGCTTTAGCCATGCTATGTGTGCATCTCTTAAAGCACAAACATTTACACACATCCATGGTGCATTCATAAACATAAACAAGGATGCTTTTACTCTATTTCTTAATATTACATATAATGTGCTTTGAGGACTTGGACAATTCCCTTAACACTATTATGCTAGGATACATGTAACAAAGGTTAGAATTTTCACTGTTACCAAGAATACAATTTAATGACCCTACGCATGGACTGTAAGAGACACTCTTACACTAGGTTGATGGTGTTTTCCTGCAAAAGCCTATTACTTCAGGCTACAACTATAACCTATTTAATAGTAATAGGTCAGGGTTGCACAAAGATTTCCATCTTTTATAATTATATTTAGGAAATGGGTGAGGGGAAATATGAAGTGTTGCTGACAATACAAGGCATCAGAAAAAAAAGAACGAAAACATAGATGCAACTGCTCTAATAGGCTGATCATTGCTAGGAGGAGGATGTCTTTACTATTACAAAACCCTCTTCTGAAGCCAGAGATGGAGGAAATAAAAATATTTCAATGGCCACTTTAGCAAAACAACTAAAAATAGCTTTCAAAATTCTCCCCAGCTTCAAGTATTGGTAGCATGGTAGGGTTTTTTTCTCTCTCACCTCTCAATTGTCTTGTTTTTTATTACTTGGTTATTCCTCTTTCAAAACTTGTTCTAAGAAAATATATTTTTTTTTTTTTTTTAAATCGACATGTTCTCTTCTTTCCTAAAAGGACAGTGATACTGAGGAAATCACATATATTTTCCATTCAGTAGAGGTCAGTTAAATCCACTGACCCATTGATTTTTCAGCCACCAGGTAACTATAAAACCTCTAGGTTCTTAGCAACACATGGAAGAAGAAAAGAGTTTTATTCATATTCTTCTCCAGTGAGATGTTCTACTTGGAAATAGATTTTATTTAAAGGAATACTGTAAGAAAAGAAAAAAAAAAATAAAATCACACTTCAATCTGTTCTCTTCCTGTCTACTATTGTTGAGGCAGCTTCAATGGTTCCCCAGGGTAGTTGATCGACTCTCCCATCTTCTGCAGCTCTCTGTAACAGCTCCAGAAAAGAGAAGCAACTTTTTTGAGAAACAGATTTATGAAGCTACAAAGTGGCAGGACAATCAAAAGCAGATGTAGTATTTGAAACTACTTTTAACCTTTTTAGCTGACCAGACCTCAAGTTGACCTTGGGCCTTTAACTTGGACTTGCTTTAAATTTTCTAAGGCAATTACTATTTCCATTCTATTAACGGGCTAAAAGGATAAAATGCAATACATACTTGAGCTCCTTTTAGATAGCACTGTACCTATAGAATAGTACCCTAATATAAAATATCTGAACAATAAAATCTTGGCCTCACTGGTGTTATTAGATTTGCCATCAACTTAAGGAGTCCAGATGTGCTGCAATAATACAGAATATAAGATGCATGGTGTTTTAAAGGTCTGTGTAAGCCAGTGACTTCAGTAATGACAGTGTAAGCAAAGTTGACAATATAGCATATATCTAAATAGCATTCACACAGTTTCTGACTCCATAAGAAGTCTTGCAGACAGAAGGAGTATCAGGCAAATTTTATTAGGTAATTATATATGATTAATTGTGCTGTTCTGAATACATGAAGATTATTCATCATCTTTCTCATGATTCCTTTCACAGCTTGCTGGTATAAATCTATATTCTGGTTTTATTTGCCATTTCTTTTATTTGTTTTTTCAATCTATCATCAGAGGAACAGGATCTTTGTCTGGTCAGCAGACTTAATTTTACTTGTCTTTTAGTTCTTTTAGTAATGAATGGAGTTGAGCTCAACCTTGGGAATTATTCATCACATCCTATATGTGCCCATTTTCGTCTTCTGATTACAAAACTGTTAAAGAGAGAGTAGAAGTGACTTGTGCAGGACATACGGTAGCTGATTAGCTGGCTGGGAAATACAATTCAGATCATCTGACTTCCATCCACTGACCTACATGCTCAATAACTGTCTCTAGAGTAGATAATGGATCCTATACCCAAGGAAATGAAAGAGGATCTTTTGCCATGAAGTTCAGGTCTTACGCAGGAGGATGTTCCACTGCAAGGTCTCACTGAGGACTTAGTGAGTTAGTAAAAATAGATTGAACTTAGTGAGTTAGTAAAAATAGATTGAATAGAGGATTCATCTATGCTGCCAAACAGGCAAATTTTCCATATCTGTCATCTCCACTGGGCTTCTGATAATATGCTTAGATTTTCTTTTCATTTTCTTTTGCATTTGACAGGTAAGGGAAAAAATGGGATAGGGAAATCTGGCCACTGAAACATTGACTGTTCCTGGCCTTTCATTCTTAAGATTAAGAACTTTCAAGTAAAAAAAATGATAAGAACTCCCAAATTTTCCACTGGAAATTCAGCTTCCACATAGCTCTGACCTTTATGGTATGCAGCTTGTACAATTCTATTCTCTCCAAGAAAGCTATGCGAGACTCAGAACATTATCTAAACAAATCATCAAACAACAGGCTCCCCAAGCAAAATAATTAACAAATGTCTGTCTAAATCCTCTCTCTTGCATTGAGGGGGGATGGGGGAGAGAAAGAAAAATACAAGAAAATCCAGCCACATTCTTTAATGAGTGGAGAAACACCTCATATAACAAGATGACCAACCTGTTTATTTTATCAAAAAGATCTATGCCTTGATTAGACTGGGAGTAAACAGAAGCTTTACAGGCTCCTTAATCTCAGGGAAAAAGCATAATTAGAACCAATGACTAGAAGCTGAAGCCAGACAAATTTCAGTTTGAATCGTAGCTGATCACAAGTAAAAAAAATCACTTTTTACCTAAGCCATCACACTAAATGTTATTTAACATCAGCAGATGTTTTTCTTTTAATGTATTTTGCCTTCAGTTAGTAATAAATATCTATAAATAAACAACTCCCAAGGCACTGTTTTATCCATTCACCTATCCAAATTAAAGCCAAACTGCAATTCTTCATTTGAAGGAAGATTTCAAATGTATATATATTCAATGCTGTCAGATCTGAGTGAATAAACACAACTTCTGTTCTCATTAAGAGAAGGTGGGGCAAAAATAACTGGTGACTCAGCTACTGCAACAAGATACAGATTTATACAACAGTTATAGGTAACATAACACTGGAGCTATACAAGAAGGTTAGAAGTCTTAGCAAAGACCTGAATAAGTAATTCCATTGAATTTTCAGGAATTGTACATGATTATTACTGGTTTTCCAGGAAAAGTATGAAAGGGAAAGTTTTCAGCACATTATTTCTGTGATATCAGCTTTTTGGAAAAACAAGGACTTATCCGAAGGTATTGCATTGAAGATGCTACTTTTGTATGTAAAAATAAGGCTTACTTATTGTTGTTGTGTTTTTTTTTTTTTTTTTTCCTCAGGGTTAATATTCTCAATCACAGATGCCTTGTGCAAAGAACAGCACTAGAAAACTCAGAAAACTCATAGATCCCAAAGCAGAGTATTTGCATACAAACTGGCCTCTAGAAACAGTCCCTGGAAAGCTACACTAATATCCATGTCATGCCCTGGAATTATTTGGATTGTATTATTTGATATGGACCAACAGCCTTCCTGGGGCCCTTTGAACAGGTTAGCAACCCAGGCGAATAAGGTCCAGCACCCAGGTTGAGCGTTTCTTAGGCCTGCTTAGGTCAGTAGTACTAGATGAAACTCAAGCTCCATCTCCTCCAGCACACTGTTTCCAATCAGATCAACTATATACACATCAATTCTTTCTATGTGCTTGTTTAACTTGCTCTTTAAACTGTTTTGAAGATGTCTCAACTACCCTAGATCATCTGCTTCAGTGTTTAGCTATCTTGCAATGAAGTTTTCCTTCATGGAATAGAGTCCACAAGGATACATGAACAGTCACGTATTCACAGAGATTAAGGAAGCCCAGGGCAAGCAAGATAACCTCTCAGGACCTCTGTTAAAATGAGGATATAAACCTCCTCTAGCCAGTTATGTGGGGTTTTTTACTCTTCTCCACAGCACCTTAGTTTTTATTCATTGTGTGAACAGGCAACGTTACTTTCATCTTCTAGCACGATGAGACCTTTTTTCACCTTTTGGTCTTAAGTTGCAAGAAAAAAAGAAATATATTTATTATCTATTAATTAATGATCCACTACCTCCAAATTTCTGCTTCATCTCATGCGTTATATTATTGGATGCCTTAATTTCCTGTTTTGGTATTGAAAAGTTTATGATTGTCATACCTAAATTAATTTGCAAATTTGCATATGTTCATGGTTTACTTTAATAAGTATCAAAGTGAAAAATCAGTACAGTAAATTCATTCCCTACAAACAGAATCTCATTCTCATACTTGAACCATTACTAACTCTGGCCAAAATAAAATAAGATTTTGTGCTTCAAGAGCCACAGGTTGGGATTTATTCGTCTGTGCTCTCAATTGTATTCGGTATATCTTAGGAGAACCGTCCCTAATGCAAACATCAAGAATATGAAAGCAGCAGTTGCTCCCCTAAAGACATTTTCATTGAAATGCAATACAGTAATGAATCATGCAGAAGCTGCATTAAAAAAAAAAAAAGTCCATATTTTTCACAAAATAGAGCTCACAGCTAAACCACTGATTCATTTTATAGGGGGACAAAGGCAACTTTTTGTCCTACTATTCACTTTTTCCCTGAGCTGCATGTTCAATTATTTCTTAATCAGGGAATGCATTTCTGCTTCCAATAAAGTATTTGCTAACTTCACACCTTAGATATTTCTGTGTGCTGGCACATAGCGCAGAGATATTAAAGTGGCTTCTCCCCATACTCCAGAAATGTCACAAGTAGCCTGCTTTATGTTTTAGGTGTGATGGTTTAATTATGAATGAGTTATCAGAGTTGCCTGAGGATTATTCCTTTTTTTTTCCTAATTGGAAATAACTTGGCATGGAAACAGATATCAGAGGAATATGACTTGCTCCAACAAAAAAAAAAAAAAACAAAAAACCAAAAACGTAAATTTGCCTACATAGAAAAATCTTTTCAGACCATTATGTAAATATTAAGTGCATAGATGTGTCATTAAATGAGAAGCAAAAACAAGACAGTGCCTAACTGGCATTGCTATCAATACTACACCTGAAGATTTTAAATCCTGTTTCACAAATGATATTGCAATGACTCCAGGATGAAAATAAGTCTATATTTCAGAGCCAGCTAGAAGATGATGGCATTTAGAAACAATAAGACTCTGCATCTACCTGTACCAAGAATAGAAGGAACTGAGACTATTGAACATGGTTACGTTCCAGATACCATTTATTACTGCCAGATGCCCTGCTAGCATCAACTGTTATGCACCTACATATGAAGAAAGCACATTCCTTACATTGTCTCATTTTCAACTGTTTTGCCACAAGCAGGAAAGAAAACAAACTCAAAAGAAAGTGAAAGCTGAATCTTTTCTCTAGCCCAAGAGGTTAACTATCAGTTATACTTTTTTGCCAGCAGCCTGTGTTCTGTGTTAGAAAGACAGAACCAATAAATCTAGATGGTGTATATGCAGGGGAAGTTATTTTTCAAATTGGGAAAGTGGTGCTGAGGCCTCTTTCCTTACGATTTTTTTTTTTTTGAAAGTAATTTCCAGTAATACATTAAACTGAAATTCAATTACAAAGCAAATATATCTCAGCTAATGTGAAGACTGGCTGGGCTAGCAAAGAGAAAGAAAGGGAAGACAGACTTATTGAACACCAAAAAGATTGTCTGTTGTGAAAAGGCTTATTTCTAGATTTATTCCCTGATACTTGAAAATCTAGGCGGCACTTACGTGGACAAAGCGGCACTGAAAACTATTTCTAAATTCTTCACAGTAATCTCAGAACTAAGAGAACAAATTTAGGTGGATTTGTTATGGTACTTAATGAGAGAGAGAAATAAAAATTAAATGCCTCTTCATAACCTCAGTAATATGTTATAAAATAATAATTTGTTTTTATTGTGTATTCAGAAAAGACCATTCATGTGTGATTTTCAGTTTTGAAAAATAGAGAAACCTAAGTGTACATGAAACACAGCATGCTTGAAGAAACATACAAGTATATGTGTGTGTATCCAGGGTTAGAACAATGACTTTTTTTTTAACTAAATGGTTTTGAAAATAAAATATATTTTCTGGAAAAAAAAAAATAATCCAAGTATATTGCTTTTGGAGAAATATATAGGCCCAAAATAGGAAAGTTTAGAAGGGGGAAAAATAAAAAGGATTTGTTGTTCCTCAGAGAAGCTGTAATTTGCTCTTTGCATCCTATTACCTTCTGTAGGTGAGGAACTTCAGCAGAACGGTAAGTTCCACAGCACCCGGTCCTGGGAGCACAGCGTCTGACTGCTGTCACAGACTCCAACATGTACTATGAGAAACTACAGAAGAAAATAACAGACATTTTGTAGGAAGTTCTCAAGTTCTAATCTCTCAAAGTAATTCTCAGATCACATGTAACCAACATGAAATTTTGTCCCGTCCTAATCTCACACCCCATACATACAGGAATAAGCAATGGCAGGTAAAATAAATCATAACTCTCCAAACAGACAGAGATTCATAGATCACAGATTTACATGGTAATTCCTTCTTGTCACGACCTGCTTTGTATACTCAGTGTAATAGGTACACACCATGACAACAGACTCATAAAACTTAGATATTTGGACAGCAATTAATTTCAAAAATATAATGTGAAAAAAACAGGTAAATTATGATAGCATTTAACAGCTTCCTCTTCTGAAACAATTTATCTATCATTCTTCTGAGACGTTCACCATATATACCTCCAGTTTCTGATTTATAAATTTCCTGAATATCTGTTTTCTACAATGCCCACCAATCCAGTCAATACTATCATCTTGGTCAGTATTAAGGATGCCTAAATGTACAACAGACAGATTCCACGGAAAGACAAATACATTAAAATGTCATCTGGCATATACAGCTGAGATTCAGCCAAATTCACTTTGTGCAAATTTAACTTGTGTTAAGCCAACCAAAATGAATTATTATCACAGAACAACTGACAGATGATGAAAAGGTGAAAATAAACATGAGGTTAATTAAATCCTTGACTGGTAAGAGAATGGATAATACACTTATTTGTTGGCCATGCTGTTCTTACTAGAATAGGAAAAGCATTCAACATATTCTGTTTCCAAAGGAAGAACAGAGGTCATAAATTTTAAGACAGTTATGAGGTAGTTCTAGGAACAGTTAGCAGATCATATCAACATCTAAGTAACATGAATTGGGAATCTTTTATCATTATGATTTTCTGACATAAAATTCAGTTTCTGAAGGAACAAAAATTCTCCGGGAAGATGTTGATTTTCCACCAGAAATGAATAAAAATGTAGTATTTTACTGGGAGTCTAATTGACTAGGATATTTTGACTACCTAACTGCCTCAAAATACCTCACTTCAGTCAGATTAAGCAAGTATCAAACACCATTTTGTTACGCTATATCTCCTAATATGTACAGTAATTCTGTCTCCCTTTTTTAGCTTGTCAAAGTCCTCAGAAGACATTTTTCATGAAGCACTGCACCATTTTTCTTGCAACCAAGCTCTGCTATGCTTCATGGAAACATGTCTCTCAGATGCATTAAAAGAAATAGGATCCCATTAGATGAGGAGGAAAAACAGTGACTAGATCTACATTTTCATGAAGTATTAATTGTAATGTGATAAAGGTACATCAAAGTACATAGGAAGACAACTTATTGCTAAGATTAATTTAAATGAAACCTCTTGGGTCAATCGGCATCACTAACCATTTAGATTTTATGAATAACAGAACATTATACTTCATTTCTGCCAAAATATTTTTTTTAATTATTTTCTTTTAGAAATTGATTTTCCCCTCCCAATTACTGAGATGTTAATATAGTCTCCAGAACAGACAGTTCGAATAATACCAAGTCTGGTAGCTTCCAGTACAGCTCCTTACTGATCTTGGATAGAGCTATCAGAAGTATGTTACAGCCAGTGCTACCCTAACATATGGAAACAAAATGTTGGCTCTGAAGTGCCCAATGATAGCAGTTGATTTCACCTGAATTTACCAGCATAATAGTATCTGGTCTATGGGAACTGTCTAGATTCCCTCTATGGTTAATGAAAGGAGGTAGTGGGAGGCTCATTCTTCTGGGTGAGACTTCTCTTTTTTTCTGTCTCTCCCTTTCCACAATAAGAGAGCACCTCTGTGACCTCTCTACAAAATACCAGATTTTTTGGTTGCATCCTGGGCTGCATTGAAAGAATTGTGGCCAGCAGGCCAAGGGAGGCGATTCTCTCCCTCTACTCGGCTCTTGTGAGACCCCACCTGGAGTACTATGTTCAGTGCTGGGCCCCCCAGCGTAAGAAAGACAGAGGAGGGCCATGAAGATGATCAGGGGGCTGGAGCACCTCCCATACAAGGACAGGCTGAGAGAGCTGGGGTTATTTAGCCTAGAGAAGAGAAGGTTCTGGGGAGACCTTATAACAGGCTTCCAGTACTTAAAAGGGGGCTTACAAGAAAGCTGGAGAGGGACTCTACTCTACTCTCACTACATCAGGGAGTGTAGTGATAGGATGAGGGGTAATGGTTTTAAACTGAAAGAAGGTAGATTTATATTAGATATTAGGAAGAAAGTCTTCACCATGAGGGTGATGAGACACTGGAACAGGTTGCCCAGAGAAGTTGTGGATGCCCCCTCTCTGGAAATGTTCAAGGGAAAGATTGTATGAGACTTTGAACAAACTGATCTAGGTGGAAGGTATCCCTGCCTATGGCAGGGGGGTTGGAACTACATGATCTTTATGGTGCCTTCCAACCCAAACCATTCTATGATTCCATGGTTCTAAACTAAGTCTAAGCAATTTCTGAAATAGGACACAGGCACTCTGAAATTGAACACAGGTGCTTTTGAAAATATTGCCCTTTATATCTTTTGAGAAAATCATTGTCTTCCTGTCAAACCTAAAAAACAGATGAAAACGCGAAGTGCTGTGTTAGGTAGCTAACATAGTCAGCACTGCAGTCACTTGAACTGAAATTTCCATTTTAATTTGCCCAGAGTAACTTTCCTGAACTGTCTCTTTCTGTTGTTCTTCTCATTTTGAATTAAATAGCAGTTCCTCCTGAATGACAACCAAATGCTGTGTCCTGTAGAGCTGGCTGTATTCACTCATGCAATTGTTAAGTCACCTACCACTGAGGGATCCAACAACCCCGCCTCTTCTACTTTCATGTTCCTTAGTCACTTCAATTTGCAGCTGCACTTCTGTTAAGGCTTTCTATTGTTTCTTCCCCACTTTCCTTCTCCCTCCCCTGATGGTTATATTTATCTCTGACCTTCATGCTATTTGCTAGATTTATTTTTTATTCTTGAATTTCAGCCCTCAGTTTCTTTTTTTATAAGATGGTCTTTTCTGAGCCATACTGTGCAACAGCAGCTTTCTTTTCTGCCTCTTGGTTCAGCACTGCTCTTGCTTTACTGGGAGGGCAGTCTGGCTCTCCTTTCTGGGTTGACATTCTAATTCATACCAGGGTAATCAGGGGTAAATATATTGATCTTCCATGAAACAGATCTTATTTTCATGTGAAAAGAAGAGTCCAGCATGACAAAGGAACCATTTCAGAGCTGTAAAGGAAAATTTTGTGTCACTTGTCTTATCCTCTGTTTTTCATTCTATGAGTTTAAGCGATATGCCTGAGATGCTGTGTGTTAGGGATCTCATGCCTTTCCACCCCTGGCACAGAAGGAACTAAATCAGTCAGTCAAGACTATAAAAGGTTCTGGGGTTTAGATATGAGCTAAAATCAAATATCACTGAACTCGCTAAAACCCCAGATGAAGCTGCATAATACAACCTGTCAAAATGCCTGTCATTTAAGAACTGACCAAAAAAATTACACCAAATATTAATTGATTGAAAAAGGCAAATTCCCATATTTTCAGACTCCTTTTTAATTTTTTCCTTTTATAACCATAGAGTGAATTTGTCAGGTTTTTAAAAGGTTAAGATAGCTAGCATGAAATGCAACTAGCTACAGATGCTCTGGGAAAGCAAAAGTAAGCATTAGCTGCTTCCAGACAATTTTTACCAACAATTATATGCTCAAAACAATGTAATTCCAGTCAAGACAGAATCTACTGATTGTGCTTCTAGTGTCTTTTGTTAAAGAATAACAGCAGCTTTTCTCTCCTCTGTCCCTCCTTCCCCCTTTTCTTGCATGAGTCAGATTTTTGGCAAAGGGGCTGCACACTCCTCCTATCTAAAATTTCTCCCCATATGCTGAACAAGATTTAACCTTCTGTACCCATTTTGTACCACATCCACTGTTGTACATTGGGAAAACAAGCAGTACAACGCTGAACAGAATGGTAATTATAGCACTGGCTCCCACCCCAAGCCTTTCTACAAATGTGCCTGTGCATGCACACACACACAGTATCAGAAGGAGGGAGAGAAACATTGATATTGAGAAACCAGCTACAGTTTAACAGAAGTGATCCATGGAGTTCACTTTCTTTTGAACTGTTTCCTTCAGAGGGAGATACCTGCTTTGCCTAGGATGCACTTGGTGGAGATTTACAGAGTGATGAGACTGCGTCTCATACACTAGCACTACCTGCTCTTTTCATGAGGATTGCATATCCCCATGTATGCACGATTCACAGAAGCTGTTGCTCTGTTATAATCAAAACACACAAATTCTTTGTGGTAGATCAGACTGAAGACCACCTGTTCCTTGCAGGAGGCTGCAGCCCTGAGTGAGCTGCCGCACTGTGAATCAGATCATGAGTCAGTCAGAAATTCAGTCAAAGAAGTCAGGTTGGCAACTGCAACCCCAGACAACCAGAGGCAAGGTTTCCAGCAGACAACTTTGAGAAATTCTACAGTAAAAAGTCATATCATATTTCAGTTGTTTGCGTGACAGCCAAGAATGTAGATATCACATGCACTCACTATTATTTGAACTGTATTGAACCTCCATATTTGTAAATTTGTATCTTTAATAAACTGGAAATATGTAACGCGCTGTCTGTCCCACCACTCAAGTCTCTTTTTGTAAAGATTTATAGAAACTTATTGCCTTCAGATACAGAGGTTAACTACTTATAAATTTGCTGATACAAGGGCTTCTCTCCCAGTCCATGACTCCAATCTTGCAAAAATGGTCATATCTGAATTCCTTGAGAGTACTATCATGCTCAGAAAATGAGGGCTTATTTATTCCTATAAAATGCTTTGCATACTTTTTAGTCCAACGCAGTATGTGATTAAGGCATGTGATCTACCTAACAATGCAAAATTCAAATATTCAATGGACAAATCTCTTTGGGAAAGAGATAACTGCCTTAGACAGACATTTTGATCATTTAAAAATCAATTACAAAATAAATCATATTATTTTTGTAATTTGCAAATTGAAGATGTCTAATTTTTGTGAATAAATTTGTTTCAGTAAGGAAGAGAAACTTTGTTCTGAAGGTACTGTCAAAAAGTTAAAACTTCATGATGGGAAACTTTGTTTTTTCTAACACATATGTCTGCCTTGGATACCAGTATCTCTAAAGAATCCTTAAAAAAAATAAGGATTTTAGCCCCAAACTTTCATTTTAACCTCAAATGTTAGCTGGAGAGTGGGACTAGGAAGCTGTGAATAACCTAAACCATCACTGTCTGTCATTGTTCTTCCAGTAAGGGAGGAAGAAAAGATATTAGGGAAAATTTCAATAACAAAACTTGACAAAAAGTAAAATTGCACTTTATTATTCATGAAAATTAAAAAAACACAAAGCAAAAGAAAGTAAAATCAGATCGTCCTGGCTAAGCAAAACAGTAAAAGCTTCACGCATATATGTGTATACACGTACACGTATAAATAAATTCTCGAATTAATGTGAGGCCTTCTGGTGCTAGATAACTGCTGCTTCTACACACAGAAAACAATTGGGAATACTTTGGTATAATTAGGGACAGAATTTAAAGATTATTTTCGTTCATGATGGTATTAATTATACATTTTAAACAAGAAACAGGATTGTTGCTCTTAAGAATCATGCCCTAAAAGTTTTGTAAAACATGACTTTTCAGTGATGAGCTAAAGCTCTTCCTTTCTACTTTTTTGCTGCAGGATTGACCCAGCCTAGTTTCCTTGACTTGTTTTCTCATTATATGGAATATCTATTGCCTAAAGGGGCTCCATTCACCACCTTTTTTCAGCCCCCCACCTGTGAGCTCCAAGCTCAAAAAGGGCTATGTGTTTCTAACACATTACACTGTTTTAGTTGTTTATATCCAGTGATTACGTACTTCTGCTTGTGTTATCTGTCTGCTTAGGTCTTCACTAATGAGCCAACAAAAACCCACCTAAATCTTCACACCATAGAGCCATTTAACACCCACCTCTTACATGCAGTCACTGGGCTATTCCCAAATCAGCATCTCCTTCCTAAATCATGCGGTCTCATAGGTATCTATTGGTTCAGGCCTTATCCCAGACAACCAGGACAAGAAGAAATGTACTGTTGTCGTGGTTTAACCCCAGCCAGCAACTAAGCACCACTCAGCTGCTCGCTCACTGCCCCCTTGGTGGGATGGGGGAGAGAATCAGAAGGGTAAAAGGGGGAAACTCTTGGGTTGAGATAAGAACAGTTTAATAATTTAAGAAAAACAAAATAAAACAGTTAAATAGGCAAAGCAAAAGATGCGCATGCAAACAAAGCAAAACAAGGAATTAATTCGCTACTTCCCATCGGCAGGCAGGTGTTCAGCCATCCCCAGGAAAGCAGGGCTCCATCACGTGTAACGGTTACTTGGGAAGACAAATGCCATCATGCCAAACACCCCCCACCCCTTCCTTCGTCTTCCCCCAGCTTATATACTGAGCATGACGCCATATGGTATGGAATAGCCCCTTGGCCGTCTGGGTCAGCTGTATTGGCTGTGCTCCCTCCCAGGCCCCTGTGCACCCGGCAGAGCAGGGGAAGCTGAAAAGTCCTTGACCAGTGTAAGCACTATTGAGCAACAGCTTAGCACTATTTAGCACTACTTAGCAAGACCCAAAACATTCTCATCCTAAACTCAAAACACAGCACTATACCAGCTACTAAGAAGAAAATTAACTCTATCCCAGCTGCAACCAGGACAACTGTGCATCTGTTGCCTGTTTACTCTGCAGGTGAATATATGTTCTGAATTACCATCCTGCTTGGCTGGAAGTAGAGACTTACAACTAGATTTCATGCAAACCACAGTTATCGCCTGACCATGAAGCTATGAAGTAGCGTGGACTGGGTTTCTTTCACTGTCTCCTGCTTAAGTTATTATGGTACTGCAAATAAATAATTTCTTGGACTTGTCTCTCCCATGTCCCAGCTGAGCGCCATAACTACGAGCCTATAAACTCAGTGTTTCATTCTTAATCTTTCATTCTCATCTGTGGTCCAATGAATGCTTAATTAAACACACAATCCATAGGAAATTACACTGGCAATCAGACTCAGTCTGAAACCACTGGGAGCCATGTAAGTCTGTTATTGGGGCTCAGATCAGAATAACTTTGAAAAGTGCATTTGTTTTCTCTCTCGTACACTTGTATCCTTTCTTTACCAGGAATCTCTCTAGAAAAAAACACGCAAATCAACCTTGCCACTGGCAATTAATAATGTTGATAACTATAAATTCATAAACCTTGTCCATCAGGACCAAACACAGAAGCATGTTCATGTGCAAGATGTTGATGCAGAGGAACATGTGTATAAACTACTCAGTAACGGTAAGAAAAAATGAGATATTATTTTTAGCCTCTATTTAATAATAAAGTCTGCAATAACCATTCCCATACAATAGATTATCTTTAATGTGTAGAATATTAGCAGAATGTCTCTTTATGCTCCACACCTTTATCTTTTTAAAAGGAGGAACTACATTTGAATTTCTCAAATTACATTTCAGATGAGAGATATCTCATGCAAGTGAGTTAGATCTTGACAAATGAGGCAAGGTATTAATTACTGCAGTGTTTTCCCTATTGTGGGAGAAGTATTAAATCATAGCATCAAACATATTATCTAGCAATATATGAATAAACTTAGGTAAGAGTACGTGCAGGTTAATTAAAATAATTCTCTAATTTCTTACTTAAACTTTGATATTATTTAAGATACTATGAAAACACTACCTAGTTTAAGTATGACTACCATGATAAACTAGCCAGAGATGCTAGTGGCAAAAACTTTATTTACTATCAACCACTCCTGCAAGCTTGGATTTTTTGACTCAGACTGCACATTTAACAAAAATTTGGTACAACATTCTGGTCCAGAGAAGTCAACAGGAGGCATGATATTGATTATAACAAGGCCAGGATTTTACTTCCTATACTTCAGGGAGGAGACAATTTAAGATGCTTTTTGCAGGGATTGATGAAACTTTCATCAAAATCAATATTTGCAGCTCATTCCATCAGTCTGTGAACTTGCCACAAATTATTTATCTGCTTATCTTTGCTCAATATGTTTAATAGCTACCTGAATTTCTGATAATACATCTTGCAAATTATTATCTCCTTTCTTCTCTTATCAGTGGCTTATTAGGCGACCCTCTCAGTCTCCACTAAATAATTTCTTTTGAAACTGTGAGAGGGGAGCAAAGGAAGAGACTGTCAAACAACAGATGAAGTGTTTTGCAAATGCAGAGCTTGTGCCTAGGTCTTGTCAAGAGGAGGATTCCCCCATCTTAACTGGGATCATTTCTACATGTTTGTCAGAAAGAGAAATGACGAGAAATGTTGGTTTAATTAGTTCAATACAGTTAAATCTTAGCAAAAAAATCCATGGTCCCCAGCACTCTGCCCAACAGAGGAATTTACAATCAAGCACAGACATCTATGCAGACTACCATTTTAGTTCAGTAATTTCCCATACCCACAGATACTGCAGGCTGTGAAATTCCCAAGAGTATTTAGACCTTGAGCTCATTTCAGTAAGGTATGACATTTTGTATAAATGTTACAGAACAACTTTATGTACTTCAGAAAAGTTAATTTCATCCTCCAATTTAAAAAGAAAAAAACCCACTCTCTCCTTATAGCAGCTGACACCAGCAGGACTAATCGACCTGGTAATTTTCTAATCTGCACTAATGACAATGGTGATTAGCTGCAGGCCAGCTCGGTCACTAAATAGTTGATTTATATCATATTTAAAATGAGAGCTCAGAAAACAAAGGGCTTATACTTATCTCAGTCTCCAAAATTAAAGGTTGAATCTGACCTTGGGAGTTGGGTTTTTTTTTTTTTTGGTTGTGTTCTTTACCTAGGATACTTGAGGCTCTTTATGTTCATTGACAATACCATATGGAAGTCCAGTTCCACTGAAAAGAGGAGCTGTGTAAATTAAAGAATAAGGAAAACAGGGAACCATTTTACTCCTTTACTAAATCTGTTTTATTCTTTTCTTACTGAAATACAAGTATTTCAGCTACTCACCATGTAGTGGCATTCCTTCACTTGTCTTGTTCAATAAACAGAATCCCAAGTTAATTGATTTCATATTTTCATGACACTGAACTAAGATTAATAGAAAACACTGCAACTTTAAACTGCTAAAAAGCCCTCTTCCAGTTAGGCAATTGTAATTAGTACTTCGATTTTGCAATAGGGTGAAAATCTTTATTCTGTATCTTGCAGAGACTAATAAAATGTTCATTTGGATAGTCCAATAGTCACAAATTGTTTATTTTACCTTACTATATTGGAAGCTTATGGCATTAATTCAAACTTATATAAAAGATCAATGAATTATTAAACTTTTTAAAGGAAAATAAATGGAAAAACAATGACATTCATCTTCACCTACTGAATGATCCAAGGAAATGAGACTTCATCTGGTTATTTTAGAGACAGAAACTAATAATTAAACATTTTACTTAACAGCAGCCTCTCTCTTTTAAGAATAGGGGAAAAAAATGGGTAAAATTTTCCAGAGAACTGTAAATATTAAGGCCAAACGACACAACTGCGAAGGTGTTTGGTTTAAATATTTTGAAGTTCCATTGGATTGAAGGTAAATTCCTTTTTTCAGTATTTTTTACACACAGTTGTAGAAAAATCCGTGGTAGCTTCTTGAGAGAAGTGACGACAGTATCGGCAATAATCCAAACTACATGACCTTTTTCAAGTTTCACACTGCTGAAATGAATTAACAAAAAAGTTTTCCCCAGTGTTCCACATGCTAATAAAATGCAGAAAGTCAGCACCTCTCCCTCTCTCTCTGAAATTAAAACCGTCTATAACTCTCATTCTTCATCTGTCTGGTCAGAACAGGAGTGCTGTTAATTCAAAATAGAGAACAACCTCTATGACGAATGATGAGACACTAAGTTGAAATAGTTTTTTGCATTTTTCAAGATGCAAACTCTCATTTTTATTTTGTACTAATACATTTTACTGCTACAGTATGTTCTTCCATTAATGCACAGTTATCAAATGATGTGCAGGGAAAACACAATGATGGCTTTTGCATAAGACAAGAATGTACTGTAGTGCTTTAGTATGTGTAATAGAAGGAAGACAGGTCATATCTCTGCTATAACTGTAGCAGTAAGAAAACCACCTGACAAAATTATCTGCCTAATTTTACATGCCCACAGTTAGACAACCACATGTCTGCTGAGTTATTTGCAGACCAGTTCTGCAAAGTACTTGATCATTTGCCAGTCTGAAGAGATGTAAAAAGCCAAATGGCCTATTTAGATGTTTCAGTGCAGTTACAAGCTTAGGTTCTCTGCTAAGTAAGATCATTACATCCTTGTCTATGCTCAGTCCTCAGTCTTTACTGCAGCTATTTCATTCCACTGAAACTAAGCTACCTATTTCTTTGCCTAAGATTTTGGTTAGGAACAGAAATACTGTCATACTAGACTGAGGCAAGGTCTACCTACTTCGTCATCTCTGCCAGCACCCAACACTAGAGAAAAAAAGGGAAGCAACCAGACTTGAAACAATCATCTTCCTCCATTTATTCATCTACAAAAGCCTCTAAAGGTTGAAGCTGGAGGTTTAATATCGCTTCTATATTTTTCTTAGCATTAGGTTTACTCTGAATACTCCTACTTTTCATCTACATTTTTGCATCTTGCTATTTTTTTTGCCCTCAACAGCTTCCAATACCAGAGTTCAACACTAATTGTACATTGTGTGGTTAAAGAGAAACGTATTTTCTTTTTCCAGTGTTAAGCTAAACTCCTTTTTGCCCCATGTGAACTTTTATTGTTTCTTGTCGTCTTGACCACCCAAGACAAACAAGTTTGAAAATAACAGCATAGACATAAATAGCATTTACAATAGTGAATCAGAATGACTTGCCTAATTCACAGAGATATTTTCATAATTAATTATCAGTGTATGTATTCATAGACATGGTATGCTGAAAAGCCCAGTCCCACTTCACTGAATTCAGTGAACTTGAATGCACGCTTCTGTGAAATACTTTGAAGATTAAAGTCTAATATGATAAAAATTAAGTATTAATCAGCAGCATCTAAACCTTTTTTTAAAAGAAAAAAACAATGCCATACATTAAATTAATTCCTGTTATCAGAAACACTAACAGTGGTAACAAGCTAATGCCTACCTTCTGGAAAAGGTTGATGTTACCATCCTACTGTTAGAAGAGATGAGGTCTGGGACCTCAACAAAATATTCCTTTTACTTCAAATTACATCCCACTAACATAGATGTAGACACACTCTTCCTAACATTGCTAAAATTAAAGATTGTTAATGGTATTCCAGCCCTCTCCAAAAAATTGAGACTCAAGGGTGGTATAATCACATAAAAAGAAAACAACCTTCCATCTGTCTCTGTGGCTGAGTAGGAGGCCGGAAAAACTGCATCAATTAAGAATAATAAAGAAGAAAAACATCTACCAACATAATTGAGGCACTGGCACTATTATAGAGAAGATAATCCAATATTATCTTCTGACTGTCTTCAAAGAAGATGCTCTTGTCCGCAGATATTTTAAAATAACTAAGTGCACTATCAAACCACAAAACCATTTAAAGGAGAATGCTGAATAAGCCTTTTGGGATTAGAATAAGCTACTCCGGGATTCTGTGGCAGTCACAGAGCATTTTAAATTATGCTCATAATATTTTTTTTCCTCAGGAAGGTTGTGCAGTGTACCTTAATGGAGTAGAAATTTGCATACCTAGTATAGAAGTCTGATGAACTGAACAGTACTCAAACTTTTTTTCCCTGCGAGCGGTAACGTTGTCTTTAAAAAGAGCTACAACACACTACATGCAGGTTCATCTACTAATGAACATATATTCTTATGGAAATTTATCTTAAATATATATCATAATAGTTGGCGTGGCAGGACATGACATGTCAGGAGTTTTGTGAGTTACTTCCAAGGGTATGAAACTTCCCCAGGTCTCAGAATGTAGTATTGTAACATCGAGAAAACTCTCTGAGGAGACCCCTTTCAAATTATTTTTACTGTAAATAAGACACAATTTCATTGAGAGTATGTCTCCAAAATTACCCCATTGTGATAGAAACTGTTATTCTATGAATTCTGAGATAACAAAAACAGATAGTGAAAAACCTCTAAGACAGGGGAAAAAACCAACACCATCCACCCTCCCATCCCCCAACACAGTTTCTAGTGCTCTTCAGTACTCGCTATTGTAACATCCAGAGATCCTCTTCAGGTCAAGTAGGGGTAAGATGTTCATGCTGATCTCAGCTCTTCAAAAGTTAATTTCACTGCTGCTGTGTCAAACTTTACAGCCAAGACAAAATATGTCACAGTTTTTAAAAGCTACTAGCAATATATATCTCTTCACTTACTACTCCAAAAGAAGATGTTGAAAAAACAGTTGGGCAATCTCTATTAGGAATATAAACATTTTTCTCATAACAATAATCATACATCATCACAGAATCCTGCAATAATGCAGGTTAGAAGGTACCTCAGGAGATCACCTAGCCAACCCCTTCCTCCTGTCTAATTCAGATGATGTAGTTTAGGACTTTGTCCAGTTGTGTATTAAAGAATACTTTGGAATATTTTAATCCAGACTGAAACAGAGAAAAATATTCCTGTATGTGTCAGACAGAGTCAGCTACGGACACTGTTAGTGTGTCTATGGGGTTATCTAAAATTTAGCAAACTCAAAAAAATATAATTTTAATTAAAATTTTGTTTATGCACTATGGGTCACAGATGTCGCTTCTTTAGTTACACAAATAGTATACTGGATATAGGAGAGATATAGAAGAGCATGATCCTAACAACAATTCTTTTTCTTTAATGAAAGAGAATGTACTACTTAATCGTACAATAAGACAATATAGAAGTTAGGTAAGAGGATCGATAAAAAAACTGTGGAAAAACCTTTGATCAATAAAAATCAATCCCCTAGACAATGATGGACCACCCATGGTTTTAAACCCATGGTTTTAGCTTTTGTGTGAACCTTTAGGTCAAGTCTACCAAACCAACTATGTTTTGATTCACATAACAAATAAATCTTTGAGCCCATGGATGAAGCTGAATTAAAACATATACTCCAGAAGCCTAAGTAACATCCTTATCACTAATTGCCATTCAGGACACAGGACTAGTCTAGTTTCAATGCTGAAGACTTTCAGATTACAACATATTAGACATAGAATATGATTAAAATAACAATTTAGCAAAGCCTACTTTAGTCCTCTGACAATTAGAAAACTTCTAATTTACAGTCTGAATTTATCTATGCCCAACGAAATGCCTATTTGCTCTTGTGATAACCTTGTTCCTTAGTTTACATAGCTTTATCTGTTACTTACCCCGATATATTTGTGGAAAACAGTCATGTGCTCTCTATATTTACATCTAAATTTTTGTAACATCATTAAAGTTAACTAATAATCATCAGTTAGTACTTATAAAATCTTCTGAACTTGAAAAGGCATATATAACTGTTGAATACCATTTTTTAGCAATAGCCATTATTGTAAGTAAGCTCCTTACCATTTCTCTCCTGAAGCAAATCACAGAGGAGAAATCTTAAGAAATTATGTTCTCACTTATATATCTGACTAAGCTGCACAACAAAAATACCAAGCTTGGACTGTTGTGCAAAACCTAGTTGGAGGCTATACTATCAGTAACATTTGCAATTAATTGTAATCATTATGGAACTGATGTTAGTGCTTTGCCTTGGAGTGATGAGCAAAGAGTAAACGCCCTGTTTTTAAAAAAGATACAGATATAAGCGAAGAGGAAATAAGAAAAAAAAGTAGTTCCTCAAGAATTTTTGCAGGAAACCCAGTCATCGTGAGTAGGCCTGTTTTCATCTTCTCTTTGACTAGAGTTTCTCTTTGCTACTCTCACACTGCTCTGTTCCAAACAGCTGAATGAAAGGGTTAACACACATACTTTCAAAAGCACTTCATCATATATGTATATATTTATTTATGTGTGCCACCATCCTAATGAACTGTCATAGAAAATACCAGCAATAAATAATCTCAGCCAAGAAAGCAGAGTGCTCATGTTATGGTTTTCAAGTGACATTTTCCATACTGTTTATTAACCTGTCAAAAGCATAAAGTTATTTAATAAAGTAAAATAATTTCTCATTCATGACAGTAATTATGTTAAAAGAAATATTTATATTTGAAGTCTTGATTGATTTTCTTCTAAGAGGACCATCTATTAATATATTTATTCTGGAAAATTACACTGCCACCATCACCCACAATGACAATGACCTTGTGGGGAAAAAAGTGAAGCTCAAGTACCTTCTCTTTTCTATATATAACATACATTATCACAACAGAAGTTAAATATAATTTCCTTAATGGAAAAAGGATGTCCTTAATTGCTTTATATAAAAATCAATTTAAATAGCAGAAGATGGAAAATGTCAAACCCTTAAAAACTTACTAATTATATTTCCAAATATGATTTACCATTTACAGTTCTGTTATTGACAGATTTAGAAGACAGAGATAATTTCGTGAGTCCAGGAGGAACACTAATAACTTGTGTTACAAAACATATAAATGGTATATAATAGCATTATATTTTAAGAGATACCACAGTAGAGTCTATCTAAACTAAGGCGTTTGTCAAAGTTTTATAAAACTTTTCCCACTTAAAAGGTACTTTGGAGCTAGATGAAGTACCAGATTTGGGTCATGAGCTATTCACAGTTTTTTAAGACCAGATGAGAGTATAAAATTATCTGGTTTGGTTATATACCTTTGTGGGTTATAATAAATATGTGCATATTTGGAAATACAAACACACATCACTATTAGTGCTGACAGACTCACAGAGGATGACATGCAACTTTAAAATCCTGGCATTTAGCTTGTCACAGAAATACTGAGCAGCTCTGGTAGCATAGCTTTAATTCACTATCATTTTAGTAGTCTACAGATTCAAATAAATTAATGTTTTCTGTTTAACTGTACGTACCACTGGTAAGGTAATGACCTTACTGGCTTTTGTGTTGCCAATAATTTCAAAGTTCTGTTTCAAAAGGAAGATATATTGTCCTGCTTATTTATATTAAAATGCCTTGTTGTTTTCCTATAACAAAGGCATTCTCCTTAAAAGAAAGACATGTAAAACCACTCTACAACACAGCAATCAGCAACATTGAACTCATGACCAAATATACTGCTTTGACAAGCAAAGGTAAAGAAATGAGGCGTGAGATCAAAGTTGGATTCAGACAAATTTAGATCTAACTATCTGTGAGGTTAAGTCCAGTTAGACCATCTTGAATTCCTGGCAAGAACTGAAATAGGTCTTCGAAGCAGGCCCTTCGCTATGTAAAAATATGTATGTGGCATTACAAACTGAAATAATGTGTATATTGGAGCTGGCATGGCCAAAACAGAACTTAACACTGAAGAACCGGTTTTCTCCACTGTACAGTTCTTCTCTGGTTGCCGAGAGTTCCTTCCATAATTAAAACCCCCCAAAACCACCCCACACATCCTCCCCATGCGTTCTCTATGCTTGAAGAACTCAGGCTATGGGCTGAAGAAAGGCTCAATATCTGTGTTATTTGCATCATGTGTCTTTTCCATCTGATACCAATTCTACAAGGAAATTCAAAGAAATTAAGAATACAGTGCATCTAAAATTAAAATAAAGGTATGCTTTACACAGCACAGTAGGAGTCCGAGTCTGCTCTTGGTCAGAGCTATGAGGGAGTTCATGCACCTGAATTGGCTGTTTAAATAACAACTGATCGTCAAACTTCCTATTAAAACTAACATCAAGCATGCATCCTAAGAGTTACTTTTTTTCATTCTCGCTTGGGTGGCTCATTTACCCTTCTTCCTTCAACTCCAACTGGATTTTGCCTCTTCTGAAGCACGCTAAGGATGTCTACTTACCTCTGCATGTGACTTTGCAGAACTCTTTCTCCCTAAACTTGATTGATGTCTGCCCACTTTTGCTCTCAGTGTCACAAGCCTGAAGCTAGAGCAAGCCCGGTGTCATCAGTGCCTTCCTTTTGAATGTACGTCACAGCTAGTGAGTAAATACTATAATTCAGTCAAAGATGGAGGAAGAAGTGCAACATCAAGTTTTAATTAGAAAATTCAGTGATAGTCAACTTTTCTCTTATCTAAGGTTACCATTTGAGCAGCCCTGCTGACTGAAAGAGTTTCTTCTGACTTATACTGGGGGAGATGAGGCTTACAATATATTTCATGAGAATGAAATAAGCGAGGAGGCTGAAATCAATCGTAAATCTTGTCTGGAACAAGAATGAGAGCAGATCCAGGGTACTAAGGCTGAAATATTATTCTTTTAACTTGATTGGTTTTGTGCTCTAAAAGCTTTTGGGTGAGGGTTGTTATACTCTTGCTTTACTAGATGCTCTTCTATAACACAGACATGCCATTACACTCTATGTTCCCTACAGCCATTTTATATAGTGATTCAGTTGCAACACAAAAATGCTCCCCCTCCTCCCGATTGATTATGTTCTTTACAGCTGTTGATGGAAAAGACT
Source organism: Platalea leucorodia (assembly GCF_965183815.1). Taxonomy (NCBI): domain Eukaryota; kingdom Metazoa; phylum Chordata; class Aves; order Pelecaniformes; family Threskiornithidae; genus Platalea; species Platalea leucorodia. Next base: position 14,768,040 of record NC_138832.1, on the reverse strand, counting down.
GTCCACCTAGTGATACCCTGAAGGTTGCAAGGCACTTCATAACACCGTCAGTCATCCTGTCACACCCTGCTATTAGAAAACCTCCTTTCACTTCTGCCATAACTGGTTTCCACTTCACTTCATGGCACAATGAGTTTTCCTCAAGTCATTCTTGTTAAATTCAGTTCCACAGCTGAAGAAATTAAGGTATAAGCACTCTTTACTTTAATCAAAGAACTCTCATATTTTCACCTTCACATAACATCTCTAATCAGATATTATCTTTCATATGGATTAGAATAAAAAATGTCAGGAAAAGGTACCAGAACCACAGCACAGGAAAACATGGGAAATTAGTCGATTCTCAGAAAGCTTTCTGTTCCCTGCCACATATGGACTGAGAGAATTCCCAGACATACTGACAGAAGTATGTCTGGGAATTTCTAGACAAAGGTGAAGATATTCACTGAACACTGAGTTGTTGGAAATTAGTCAAGAAATGCCCCCTTTGAAATTAATAAGGTTGAATGAAAAAGCAACAGAAGGGTAGCAAATCATGGCTCTTTACTCATATACTTGTATGACAAATGTTACACTATACCTTGAAATGTCAGACTTACTGTTCAAGGTAGAACATTTCTCTTGCAGTGAGCTTTAAGAACTACATCTGTTTTCCAGGCTATTCTGTTTCTGGCTTGTTAAAAATGAAGATGAAATTTCATGTGACTACTTAAAATAAACACCTAAAACCTGCAATGTAAAAAGTTCATGTTTGTTTAGAATTGCAAAATGGCATATTTAAGTTATCAGAAAATTGGACTGTGTGAAGCTTACACAGACTTATGCTCTATGAGCATTATTGCCAGACAATAGTATTTGAAAATAAATATTATGGGTAGAAATATACAATAAAATAATGCTATTTTTTTTTCTACCAAAGCAAATTAAAAGCTGATATATTAAATAAAATGAAAACAACAGAGCTGACATTTATGAAGAAAATCTTTCAGCTTGGAGCATGAGAACTGATACTGATGTTTTTCAAGCAAAGCAGCACGTTACATTGTCAAGAAATACCAGAAGCAGTTAAAAATCAATGCAATTCATACTATATAATATTTTTAATTACTTTGATGGAAATAGATTAGAGATTAGATTGCAAAATGAGCCTAAACAGGGAAACAGCTTAAAACAGGAACTATGCCTGTTTTCCCCTTTTAAATCTTTTTTCACATAAGCAGGAACAGAAATGAAAAACATTCAAGTACATTGCATCTACAGAGTAACAGAAAACAAAAATTTACTGTCACTTCTAATGCAAGTACTAAAGTGTATTGGATGGAGTCAGTGTGTGACAGGGTCTCAGTAAGGAGGTGGTATTTCTTTACAGAATGTTACACTGTGAAACTTTTCAGGATATTGTGGATGCAAAATATTTTTATGAGTTCAAGAAGCAGTTGAGCCTGTTTATAGAACTATCTGTCCAGGGTTATTAATACAGAACTATTACATCTATCTTGGGAAGTGCCTAGGCAGCAAATCACTGGAGATACTCTGCAGGGTATGATGGAAGAGTATCACTAGATATTTGTCCTGTGCTTACACTGTTCCCTTGGCATTTGCTTTTGGTAACCATTGGAGATAAGACGCTGGAATAGCCATACCTTTGGTAGCTGTTGGTGTTATGTTTTTATGAGAAAGAAAATGCACTACATTCCTGAACTTCTAGAGGCAATGCCTACCACCAGTACCAACTCATGGCCATGCTCTGCTGCAGGGCAGTGTCAGGCAACTGGAATTCCCTCTGCATTCCACCTTGCACACCAGAGAACTTCCAGCCAGCAAACACAGGAACATGGAGACTCTCTCTACCATGTGGCCTTTCCAGAAATAGAAAGACATTGCCTTGATTATCTATGGGCAGGAAGAATAAAAGAAAGCAAAGGATGAGCTGATAAAGTCATGTTCAAGATTTCCAGGGTAACAAAGAAATATTTTGAGCAGGGCCCAAGTCTTAACAACTTTTACTATTGGAAATCCTTTGGCAATCCATGGATATTCTCCTTATTTAGTGGTTAGTCCATGCACTGATCAAGAAATGATGAACAGATAATTAAACAGTGTGTTATATGGCACAAATAGGAAATCCAGCTTTACCAATGGCATCTCTTCATTATCAAGTGTTTCCTTTCAGTACAGTTTTTCTTATTTCTTTGCTGCTTAGCCATAGAAAGTTCAGTTAAAGCAGGATGTGCAACAAATCCGTCTCCTTAACAAGCTCCTGTACAGCAGGAGTCTTTGCCGACTCTGTTTATATGGACAGCAGCATTTTTAGTTAAGCTCACACTAGCTTTACCAGTCTTCTATGGAGAAATCCAAAGCACAGAAAACTGAAAGCATATTGTTTGTGAAAACTTCCATATGCTGAGAGCAACTTATTTCATAGAGCAAGTGGAAAAACAGTTGGACCATTTTTCTTAAAGATGTGACAGACAAATGCTGAGACAGAACAAAGACAGTGATTAAAAAAAATGATATAGTGAGTGGGGATGAATATGGTCTATCATTATGAGCTAGATTCACACTGTGACTGGCAGGTGACATTATTTTGCAAATGTTCGTGCCAATTTATGTTTTTTTCCTATTACTGATGTTATTAGAGTTGCAGTATTGTAGCTAAGTGTTAAAATTAAAACATTCCTATTTCTCTTTATCGCAACTAGACCATGCCTTCACTGTTTGGACATGTGTAGAATCAGGGAAAAATCTTCCCTTTCTTCTTCCTCCTCCTCCTCCTGCACCTTTCCATCCCGCAGTTTCAAATGCGAGATTTGTAATTTAGGAAAGAAAATCACAATGTCCATTTACATAAGCAGGTAGAATCTCAGTTAGCTTCTCCTATAATGATATATATATATATATAGAGAGAGTATATACATTTGTATATATATGTATATATAGGTATAAGTAAGTATAATACATACGTGTATATATATGTATATATATGTATAACTGCAGTCAGTATATTCGGTGACTTCTTGTTTCACTAAACATAGGTTCAGAGGGTTAGGGACCCTAAAGAAAAATACTGAACTGAGCTTTGCCTCAGTTAATTCTTCCTTTCCAAGTTAATTGTAATTTTTCTTGTTGGTCAAAATTAAACTTTATATAAAACTGTGATACATAAAATTATTAAGAAATTAAGAAGCTTTTATGCTGAAATAGTAAAATGCAAAAAGTCAGGTCAGGTTCTCAAAACTGAAAGCCACAGCTCATTCATCAAGAATGTGTCTTGATGCCTTATCTCTAATTCAAATATATTTACCTTGTAGCAAAATAAATGCAATACAAGCATTAATTGACCATATTTACTACCATGGAAACAGCACTTCTTGCCTTTAAATAGCTTTGCAAACATTAATTAGCCTCCAAAACTGCTGGGGAGACAGGAAACCACTGTATCTTTGAGGATCTGAGTCAAAGCAGTGAGATGACCAAAAAAGGCAATTAAATTCTTAATAGTAACTATAGCCAATACAGAATTACTTAGCTTTAAAATACGGTAAAGTGAACATTACATAGCTAACGTGCATAACAGGTTGTGTCAGTCTCGTAAACTTACATCTTAAATACATATGTCAACATTTGGAACAAGCCTTAAGTATTGGAATAACACTAAAATAAATTGATTTATATTTTCATTTCTTGTGTAATTAGACTTCTAAAGTACTGCTCCACATTGGTATCAAACACAAATGTTCAATTACTCGCCTTAGACTAACTATATTTTTGGAATGCATTTTATAATAGCATTACAGTGTGATTTTCTTTTCTCAATGTCACAAGCATGAACAGTATAGGAACAGCATGGAAATATATCCACTCAAGAGCACAAGAATTGTGTTATAAGAGAAAAGCTTTAGTTCATTTTTGTCTCTAACACAATGGCTGTTAGGGGAAAATCAAAAGATCCATGAGCAAAGTGGCCCTTCATTTCAGATAGTGTCTCAGCTGACAAATATAAACTTTAGGGACATCTGCAACTGGAGATTGTACCTGGACCACCTTATTTTATAGTTTCTGAATGATCTATCCTCCACTAATCTGTCTAATCTCTTGCTTTGAATTTATTTGTAATTTTGGCCTCTAAGACTTCCCATGGCAATGCAATTTAAGTGTTATGTGAAGTAGTATCTCCTGTTTGATAATTTTGGAGGCATCCAATTAAATTACTGTATGTGACAACTCTGTTCCCTATTCACTTTCCCTACAGAATTAATTGAAGTCTGCTGCATCTCCCTGTTGCATCTTTAATCCAGGTCTAGCTTGAAGCGTAGTCAGAAATAACACATCATAGGAGCACAGAAGACACAATTTTAAGTCCTAGATCATTCGTAATATAATTCCAGTAATGTTTACCATTGCCTTGGGAGTCTTTTCAGTCTTTCCCGGCAGAGCAGGCTACATTAGTTGCTCAAAGAAGAGGGAGCTGATTTGCATAATGCCATGCATTAATATGAAAGGTTTTGCAGTTCATTGGAAAGTTACTATTATCATAAAAGCTGGTTTTTCTTTTTTTTTTTTTTTTTTTTTTGTTGCTGCTGGACTGTTAGCCAGATATCAGCTTTGGTGGTCAATGTTTCCTTCCTGTGCATGCAACCGAGATGTATTTCTCGTCTTGCCTGTCCCATTCTGTTTCTCCCAACCAAAATTCTAGAACATTTTTGTAGGCAATAATTTTATGAAACTTCCATTTTCTAACACAAATAAAAACCAAAACAACCCTGAAACTTTTTGATTCATGAGTCTATCTTTATGCAGTAGTGATGAGAATGAACAAATCAACAAAAAAAAATTGCTTTTCTATCAGTAGAAGAAATGAGGTTTTAGTTCCTTTCTCATTTAATCTCCACCTTTAGCTTTGTAGATCCATGTGAAATTTGTCTATTTTAAGAACACTAACTTTGGGGTCAGACCAGGCAGGAGACTCAGCTCTTTTTGGGAGAAGGGTCAAGAGAGCATAGCATGATCTTGGGAATTCATTTCCAGTTCCCAGAAAGCTGCTTCTCTGTGGACAGGAAGTTGATGATATGGAAACTAAAAATTCTATTTCCAAATGAAAATTAAAATTTGTTGGCAGAGAGGAAACCGCAACATTAGAAATTTCAAGTAATTAAGGAAATGACAGGAAAAGTCAGTCATTAGATAAATCAGTGCAGGATCACAGGGGAAAAAGAATTATTCAGCATAATTATACCAGGAAAACATAAAATTTTATGAGTAATTTTGCATATGAAAGTCACAGTGCTGTGGAAGTCTGGGAGAAAAGATATCATGGCTTACCAGTTCTATTGGCTTTTTTTTTTTTTCTTTTTTACTCTTCTCTGCTTTCACAAAAGGCATGAAACTAATTTACTTTAAAACATTTATTTGATCTGATAGTGTTGTATAAAGAGGTATATTGGTAACTCTGAAGGAAACTTCACACTAAGAAGTTATTTTTTTCCTTTCTTCTTAGGTTCATACAAACTAAGAAGATGATCATAAAGTGAAAACACTTTCTGTTTACTGACTCACTGAGGTTAATACTTTTCTGCATTCTTCTCAGGTCAGGCATTATGATAATCATAAATTAATTCCCGTATCTACTAGCAAAAGTATTGAAAAACTGAACATGCAAAGGCAAATAGAGGAATTTTACCTATGAACCAAGACATTTACCTGTGGATGTGATTAGGCTCATAAAAATTTATTTGCCAGCGACCCAGTGGCACATAAAACATTGCTGTGAGAGGCATTTTTTTCTGACAGCATGACTAACTGGTCACCGTGGTTTCACTTTTAGTTATCAGTGGTCTGGTAATGACCTTTTGACCCTTACATTAATAAAGGCTTAATTAAATGTTACATTTGCATATTGAGATCAAATTTGGCTTTAACATGATACTCCGTTCCAAAACACCGTTATACTGGGCACCACAAGTAGTGTTTGTTAATAATGTGCTGATGTAGATAGTCAAACTCAAAAGCAGCAACAGGAAAGTTAAAGCAAATTAAATATTTGTCAGCTATAACAGCTATGACTGAATCCAGTCTCCACAGTAGTATGATATGAATGCACTACAGCTAAGCAAGGAGCCAAGCTTCAGGTCATAGAAAGCTCTGGCTTCCTGTTTCCTCCTCTTCCTTCTACCGAAGTAGACAGTTCTGCCTCCTGTTTGCTTTTAAAAATATTATTATACAAAATAACAAAATTAAACACTGCACGTCTATCCTTACCCATCAGACAAGTGTTTTCTCTAACAAAGCCTCTAATAAGAACTTCATGTTAAATTTCAAGTCCTCTTCTCATATATTTAACAGTACTCTGAAAGAATGGAAGAATACAAAAATGCTACTTTTTGGAAAAAATATGAAAGTTCAAGTAAGCTGAACTGGTAAAGTTAGAGAAGCTATCACTGAAAAAGCCAAAGCCCTCTAAATATGGTTTACCCTGCATCAGGGATGGACAGGATGACCTGCTAGACTCTTCTACCTTTTCCTCAGTCCCTCATGTATCAAGGAAGCCATTTGCTGTTCACAAGTGGTGTTGGAGTTGTAACCCCCGGCACCATACCACAATATTGAACGCCATCTCCTGGCAATTTTCAAGCTAGGTGCTCAGGCAGGCGGACGTGCACGGGTGTTCTGTACTGGGGTGGACAAGAGCAGCCTCTTTGATCCGCAACTCCTGGAAGCACGCTGGCTGGAACAGTGACAGCACATCCTGTCCCATGCAGCTTGTCCCATCCTACAATCAACAGTTTCTCCTTGGTCACTCAAAATCAGAAATAAACTTGCTAGCTAATATTTTACATCTTTAAAAGTATGTAGATCAGTTCCAGCAGTGTTTCTGGTCATCAGTGGGTTAAAATCCTCTCAAATGCATGCAATAATTCAATCCAATTGATAGTTTTTTCCACATAATGATTAAAAAACCTGAATTTGCTTCTCTGGTCTTCCCACCTCTATTCATCTGTTCAGAGCAAACATTTTTGCAAGCAGAGGAGACAGCTTTGTAACTCAACCAATCATGGAAACAGATCTGTCAGCTTCCCATGCCTACATCCCAAAAACTCTCCAGACCATATTTGAAACACTTGCATAAGACCTACACTTTCCAGTCACCAAAGAGTAGGCAACCAACAGTCCTGTTCCTCAGTGTGTGCTCTCCCAGTCTGCACATATCCTTGTTTTCATACTCTAAATCATTGTGTTTCTAAAAAGGGTCAAACTAGCTCACGACAAAAAAACCCCTCCAAACTACCAAAAAACCAAAACCAGCTGCTGCCTTGCCATGGATGTATTTGTTGCCGTGGCACAGAGCAACAGAATAAAGCTGATTCCTTAGAAGTGAAAATCTTTGCAAGTTTTGAAGCTGGCAGCTCTATTTTGACCCTCTGCACAATCCTGTGGTATGAAAAATTTTGATACTATGCCAGCACCTTCGGTATATGACAATAATAAAACATTGTTCTGTGGAATGCCACACTGGTATAAGCTCTCCCACAATCTTAATTTTTTCCACACCAAATAAAGTTTGTTTCTCAGCTGGAAAATGTTCTGATAATAGAAATAATTCTTTCTTTATTTAGTTTCCCATGTGAGACAGTTTACTGGTTCAGTGCTTCTTCCAGTGGTCAGTCTGGTCAATGCACACCAAGAACTCCTAACAAAACCTCCCATCTTTGGACCGAGTTAATATCATTACACAGTTGCTATGTGTCTGTCTCTACAAGACAGGCAAAGTACATCCATTAATTTACTTTCTTTTAAGTATTAGAAAATCATTAACTCATTGAACTGGGCTTTGTTTAAGAATCTGTAAGGGTGGTTATGTAGTGTTTTCCTTGGCCATGCTACAAAAACTCATTCAATTACAGTTCTGGTCCCTAATGGTTTGCCTCTTATCAGAGCCATGCCAGGAATTTGAGTGTGTTCAAAAGTCTTTTTGTATCTCTATTTACACTGTCTCTCAAGGCTCTAATTTATACATTTTGTTTTGCCTTTTTTAATAAGTGTTGTGTTCAGAAATGCTGGGGTAGATGAATAACCAGATTTCACCCAGATGCTTGTTCTCAATCATGTAATTCAAAGTGCAGTACATGAGAGGCACATCCGTTCAAAAGCAAACCCATGTCTGCAAGTGTTCCTCTAAAGCAGGCCTTTAAAATCTACCCCAGAAATCTGCACGGTCCTCCTGGAGTAGAGTCTCCCTACCAACCACAACATTATTCCAATTTGCATATTCAGTCCCTCATGTTATCTTTTCTTCAACTTTGTATCTTACTGTTGACCCTCAGAGATCTATGCTAAAACAAAAAAATGCAAAATAAAGATTCATATATGGATCTTTGTCCTGTATCATTGCAACCAATTACACTCTACATAAGATCCTGAAAGCTGCAGAGCATCTACCACCACGAGTGGTTTCAAGTGGTCTCCTTGGACTAGGGAGAATTCCTGGATCAAAAGGACCGTATCTTGTCCCAGAGAGCATTGAGACCTGCAACTAAGTAACATGAAACCAACTCCGACCTTGACATGCTCTTCTCTGGCTCAAGTTCTATCGCTTATTAATGTCCTTGATTTCTGTCTCCTTAGGACATACTAGAAAATAGCTGGCTGATCTTTGGAATAGTTTTGCAAGGCATAGAAGAGTAAATCCAGAGAAAAGCTGTATTTTTACTGCTCATTTGCTCTTCAAGAGCATTTCCCTGAAGTCCTTAAAGATAATACCTTAACAAGTAATTCTGTATAAATTGCTTGCATTCCTTAATGTCTTACATCACAACTGCCCAGTCCTGTCTCCCAGCAAGGAGTTTCATCAAAGACAGATTCGGGAGGAAAAGTTGAGTATATAGGGTCTGCTGTTGTGCATATGAAGTCTAAAATTGGAAAGAGAAATCAGAGACAGAGTACTAATTAAGCTTGGACACTTTCAGCTAAGTTAAAGAAAATATGCAATTATATTTATCCAGAAAATAAACACTTTCAGAGTTTTACACAAATATTTATAAGGACATGTTGCAATTAGCTAAAACATAGCAACTCAGCCTGCAACTCAAGATTTGTAAATACAGTCTTGGAAAGTGAGCTGCATTTGCTAGTTAGTCAGACGGCCTGAACCCTTTGTGACCCAATTTATAGTACTAGTCTCAACATCTAGAAGCACCAACATTCATACTGACAAAGTGGCAAGGCAGAAAGGTAGTTGTATATATATGTACATAGATACATTTTTACAAGTGTAAATTAAAGCAAAAAAATTTTTCTCTTCAGGACTGAATTTACCCTATTCCTAATACACAGATATTTATATCACTTACATAAAATAATTAAGAAACATATTAGTTTTTATATGCTAGTTATGTAGCAATTTTAGTTGTTATCTGAAGGATTACTTTGCATGTAACCTTAAAATGTTAATCCTGAATCTCAAAACTGTTCTCAGATTTATAATCCATCTGCAAATATGCTGTGCTTTTCAATTTAAAAAAGCTTCTAATTGCATGAGTTGGAGCAGATTTCCTCAGTAAGGTTACTAATTAATGCAAAAATATTGCTGAGAGTGAGATTCGGAGCTTCACAAAAGCAAAGCTAACTTGAAAGGAGTTTGTTGAGTGTTCTGCTACAGAACTGTGCCTTGTCCCTGGAATAGGAAGTTGCATCGCTGAAAGATGCCAAGAGCTTGTAAAGTAACATGAGGGTGCCAATTTTTCTTATGGATATTTGTTTCTTTTATCTTATACCTATGTTGAGATCCTCCAACAAACCTGCACATTAGCCATTTGCCAGTGTAAATAGATCTAATTGCAGAAGTAGGGCGGTAATCAGCAGCTTATAGTGTCCTGAAATTAGGAAGCTGAAAGCACAGTCATAAAGCTGTATGCTCTGCCAAAGAACTAGTAGAATTCTTGAATATTTTTGTCCTTTTACCCGCTATCACACAGGTCAATTTATTCCTCCCACAATTTCAATTTTTAAAAATTTGCAAACAGGTACCTTTTGTGATGAAACACTTTTATCCAAAGTCTCATAATGTTGCTGCCTTTTCCACTTGATGGTATAAGTGATAGATAGGGTTCTCGTCCCTATAAAGCCAGGAAGTTGTCAGCACAGAAAACTGTCGTTTAAGACAATACATGCAACTTCAATACAGTGACTCAAAGGAACAAAATTAAGCACGTGAATACATGCTCACAAGATTAAGTCCTAATCATTTTACACTAGGGGGCCAAAAATCCATTAGAAATTTGGTATTGATACAACTTCCTGTATGTGTGTGTGTTTAATTCTAATTTTTTCTCTGCATGAATAATTTTACTACACATTTATATCCCTAGAAATGGTGCTTACTTCTGTAAACATCTTGAACCACAGCTGCATAATGCCATTAAGGAAAAGTCCTAAGGAAAATTGTATTTGTTAATCTTATTATAAACTTTTTGATCCAAAAAACATTTTTTACTAGGCCCATACAAATTTTCTTAAACTCAATATGCTGTTACACTATTTCCTGCAGAATCATCTTCATTTCTCCTCCTCAGGTTTCATAGAGCTCTCTCTGAACATTAATCTTAGATGTTGTCCCTAATTAACTGACCCTGCAACCCAGTGGATCCACCCATAGAGAAGCAGCTGCATAAGCAAATAGTTCCAAACTTGATAATGAATATAGTAAGTAGCTTTGCCTTATCTGAAGCACAGCAGTTTCTAATGCAGTATTTGCCATTCATTGTTTCTTTTCACCACTTCTAAAAATTACTTCTGCTGTAGTTGCACAGAATTTTCAATCTAATTTTCTTTTTCCATCAGAGTACTTATAGGTTCTCAACTGGAAGTGCAGGGGTAATCCAGCTGAACAGTACTAGTTGCAGTCTAAAAGTTAAGAGCATGTAGAAGGATCTTGCTGAATGAGGATAGATGAGTACTCCCACTGAGAAAGCAGCACAGCTCCTGGAATAAAACCTGAGGCTGGCAGTGAAAGCCAGCTGGAAGACTGCGTTTGCTGTTTGTATCAGAGAGACTTCTGCTCTCCAGAATACCCATGCTGCTGATCTTATTCAGACTAATAGTCCCAGCAGCCTCAGTGCCCCTACTCATGTAACTTACTCCTCGCCAGTGACACAGTCTGAATAACAGGAACATGAAGAAAGGAGAAGTGAAAGTAGCACAGATAAAATTCTGTCCCCTTGGAAATGACTGGTTGCATTCTCAGTGACTTCCATGGGGCCAGGGGTACTTTTTTCCTTCTTTTTTTTGTGATTAGCAGAACATAACCAACATAGTAAACCTGCAATAAAAGACATAACTTGATACCACACTATTTTGCACACTTTAGGAAGACCCTCTTATCCCTCTGTCTCTAGTAGCGATGCAAACGAGTGCTTAAACAGGCTCCTAACTGAAGACACCTTTATAAAGCATATTGAGGTAAGGTTCTACAATCCTAAATTGCTGGCCATTCACTTGACTGGTTTCATCTACCACTTGATTACCTGGACCTTAGGAATTACGGTTTTTAAGTCTTTTTCATTATGCAAGTTTCTTTATTTTTCTTGAAAGAGCAGCTGAGATTCTTATCCAAAAGCGTATGCTTTAAAACTGGTACTTAAAAATACCAATACTTTTAAGGGGTTTGCAACAGCCACAAGTGTAGTCACTACTTTGTGTATTGTCAACTGGTAATTTGGTGGAGACAGGAAAGATGCTTATTTTTGCAATGATGTAGCTCTTAGAAGTATGGGCTTCTCCATATAACAAAAAGAACCCAGTCAAGAAATCAATACATGAATCATACTAATAAAAATCTATTTAATATAATGATACTGAGTTGCTATCAGAGCATAACATGGTTATGTGATGTGAAATACTAAAGGTGATAAACATAATCTATATTTGCTTGTTTACGGGAAACTCTTTTGCTTGTTTGTAATTACTGTTGCTTGAATAAAGAATAGTCAGAAAGCAGTGTGCAGCTGTTATGTTATCAAATTGTACAAACCTGCCAGACAAACTTCTAAAAATTAAGTTAATGTATTTCAAATTTTGCTTAGCATATGCATATTTTTGCTTCCCTAAAAAACTATTATTATTTTAAATTCAGGCACTTTCCAGTAAGACTGGAAATTTTGTAGTCACTTACGATTACATACCGAGCCTACATATTTTTGTAGCAATCCAGAGATGCAAGCATAAACAGTTTTTGAATCTTGCACAGAAATGGGATGTTTCATGGTAATGAAAAATGAACAGTAGAAGATTATACTGGCAGTCCTTCCAATGGAAGTAATTGTCATAATGGCATGGCCCACCTGATATCTAGCCTGAACAGATTGTGGAAGGACATTGAAAGAAAGGAAAGGGGCAAAGAGTACAGACATGAAACTAGCCAGAGACATTCATTACAGGACCATAACCATGCACGATTTAAAAAAAAAAAAAAAAAAAAAAAAAAAGAAAAAGAAACTAATACCGTAAAAAGTGTCAGAAATGCCTATGCTCCAATAAAACATCTTCAGAGCTAGAATAATATAACATTAAACTCACATAAGCATATATATGCATTTCTAACAACTGTGCTACATAAACAGCTATTTAAAACATGCTACTTTTGCTCTAAAGCAATTTTAAAAAAATCTTGCAAGCACTAAGATCCTTTAAAATATATTGTGCTAGGTTAGGGAAGAACAGTTGACCAGTACTTTTTCCTCATTAGCTTCATAGGATTCGGTATAGACAAGAGAGAATGTGCATAATTGCAAGCTACTTAAATATTCCACACAGATCTATTTTAAGCACTCATATTTCAGTCAATGGTTCAGAAGGAAACTGCAGTATAAACACACTCCATTCAGCCAGATTTGCATATTGGTGTCAGTAGTTTGAATCAAACCAATTAGACCATGTAGTTATCTATGGAAAACATATGGCAGACTGATAAAAACCCACTTCTATGTTCAAAATCTACAGTATCCCATTTGCATAGCAAAAAGCAGCTGAAGGAGGATGTTATTATTCAAGGACTAGACAAACTGATACAAGGAGAACTCCTTGGACTGGATCCTCAGCTGGTATAAATCATGCTGAATACACTGGTGAATTGAAATGGAACGACTCTAAAAGCAAATGTGCTCATATAGACACTGAATCAAGCACTGATTTCTTTTTGTTCTCAGTTCCTTATCAGTAAAATGGGGCTATCCCATTTTCTCACCCATTCTTATTTCAATTAGAGCAAAAGCTTTTCAGAAATGGGTGTTGTCTATTACTTTGTGTTTAAAAAAAAAAAAAAAAATTCCAAGAGGGTCACCATGTTGTTTGAGCTACTGCCCTAACATGAATAATGGCAATGGTACCTCAACCTTTTTATCGCTAAGTTTTCCCTTTCATGATGGCCTAAAAGCTTTTCTTAGCTCATGTTTATCTTCAGCAATAAATCATGTTTTTATTGCGTCCCTGCCTTATTGGGGTGCAAATAACAAAACAAGACAAATTAAACTGTAAAGCAGTTGCCGAGGAAAGAAATAAAGGACAGATAAATGAATTTCAGTGGGAAAGACAACTCTGCTTCTAAACATCATAATTTACAGTTGATGTTTCTCATATTAAAAAGAAAAAAAAATCAACCCCTTTGAGCAGTCAGTGATTTAGCTATAAAAATATCTGATCTGCACGACATGACTAATCATCTCATCAGTGCCCTGTTCAGATGACCAGACCTGTATGTTGTGCTAGCAATATCTGTATGCTAAACATTTAAGCCCTTCTTAATAATATGTTCATGGCTCCTAGACTGCTCTTTTACTGAATGAAGCACTTGCGTGATTTGTTGAGTGACATCATTTACAAACAATGACATTGCTGTCTGGAATGAATATCAATAAAAAAAAAGAATGAATCCACTATCATCTATTTGAAATTCAGGCTTAGCACTGTATGAAGTGGCAATATATGCTAATTTCTCCCCTCTCCTACTCATTCTTCAGAAACTAAGCCGCATTCTTCAGTAAGTCAGTCAGTTCACTGCAGATAAATTATTCCACAACTACTGAATCATGAAACGCCAGGGGACATGGCCAGAGGTCAGGACAACACAGCAATTTTTTTTTTAATTTTCATATCCCCCCCCAATATATATGTATATATTAAAAAAAAGGAAGATCCTGGTATCAAAATCATCCACACCTAGACAGAAGTTAAGAGTTCAAGGAGAAAACAGAATGTTGTATTTTTCTCATTGGTATTCTGATACCAAATGCTGAAGCAAGGAACTCTGCTACATGTTGTCCTGTCTGTGAATCCTGAAATAGCTGGAGTCCCTCATGAAGATTTTACTAAGTTTCTATGAATTACGTTCAATAGCAAAGTTAGTAATAAAAATAAGTTTTGGAAGTGTTAAAACATTTCAGTTAAATAAAAAACCTACATCCTGAATGCCAAAGTTACTAAGAATCACACAAATCTCTGCTGATACCCCAGAAAAGAGTGTCTCCTTCTGCATATCCAAACAAAATACTTCCCCAGACTAGGTGGTTTCTTTTATCGTAGAATCATAGAATCATTTAGATTGGAAAAGATCCTTAAGATCATAGAGTCCAACTATAAACCTAGCACTGCCAAGTCCACCACTAAACCATGTCCCTAAGCACCGCATCTACCCATCTTTTAAATACCTCCAGGGATGTGGACTCAACCACTTCCCTAGGCAGCCTGTTCAAGTGCTTGATAACTCTTTCTGTGAAGAAATTTTTCCTAATATCCAATCTAAACCACCCTGGTGCAACTTGAGGCTGTTTTCTCTCTGTGACAGATCCACTTGATTCCTTAACCAAGCTAGCAGTAGTTTGGTACAGGCTCCAAAGGAGGTAATAGCCTAAGCTGTAACTGGGCCAAGAACTTCTCTAGTTCCAATCTGTTCTCTGAAAACCCACAAAGGAGCAGAGTGACACAGTGATCATCAGTTCATATGAGCTTGGAACACCGATCATGCGATTAACACATCAATTTTCCAAGACTCACTTATCAAGGATCAAAGAAAGTTGTGGGTACAAGGAGTCCTACTGCATACCTTTTCCATCGCATGCAATTTCAGTACAAGCCAACCGCTTTTTTCCATCAATATGACAGCCTAAGTGAGCCTTCTTTGAGCTCTCCCAGCTAAGCAGCCTGGCTGCATGACAGTGGTCTCCCCTTGAGCTAGGACACCTCTCAAGGTTGCTCCTCGAGGCAGAGAGACCTTTCACCACTGGCAGATCTTTGGTAAGAAACTGATACTGTGTATAACCTTGTGTTATGGTAAATTTGATTTTTGTCTTGGTAACTTTGACTCTGCCTTGGTAGTTTTGAATCATTGCTCAAATGATTGTGCAGTACAGTAATGCAGTGAACCTTGCCATTGACCTTTGTTAAGTCACACTTTTGCAACATCATGTTAAAACCATTTTTGCTAATACCTTTGACAGCAGTTCTTCAAGTGATCTAAGTCACCCATTCATGACACTCTCATCCTATCATTTGTTACCTGTGAAAAGCGACCAACCCCCACCTCGCTACAACCTCCTTTCAGGTAGTTGTAGAGAGCGATAAGGTCTCCCCTCAGCCTCCTCTTCTCCAGACTAAACAACCCGAGCTCCCTCAGCCTCTCCTCATAAGACTTGTGCTCTAGACCCTTCACCAGCTTCATTGCCCTTCTTTGGACATGCTCCAGCACCTCAATGTCCTTCTTGTAGCGAGGGGCCCAAAACTGAACACAGCATTCGAGGTGCAGCCTCACCAGTGCCGAGTACAGGGGGACGATCACTTCCGTAGTCCTGCTGGCCACACCACTTGTGACCGTCCGCTAACTGGATTTAACTCCATTCACGTCAATGCTTTGGGCTTGGCCATCCAGCCAGTTTTTTACCCAGCCAAGAGTACGCCCATCCAAGCCACGAACAGACAGTTTCTCCAGGAGAATGCTATGGGAAACAGTGTCAAAGGCTTTACTCGAGTCCAAGTAGACAACACCCACAGTCTTTCCCTCATCCACCAAGCGAGTCACCTTGTCATAGAAGGAGATCAGGTTAGTCAAGCAGGACCTGCCTTTCATAAACGCATGCTGACTGGGCCTGATCCCCTGGTTGTCCCATACATGCCGCATCATGGCACTCAGGATGATCTTCTCCATAACCTTCCCTGGCACCGAGGTCAGGCTGACAGGCCTGTAGTTCCCTGGATCCTCCTTCTGGCCCTTCTTGTAGGTGGGTGTCACATTTGCAAACCTTCAGTCAACTGGGACCTCCCCAGTTAGCCAGGACTGCTGACAGATGATGGAAAGTGGCTTGGTGAGCACTTCCACCAGCTCCCTCAGTACCCTTGGGTGGATCCCATGCGGCCCCATAGACTTGTGTGTGTCTAAAAGTGGTGTAGCAGGTTGCTAACCATTTCCCCTTGGATTATGGGGACTTCATCCTTCTCCCCGTCCCTGTGTTCTAGCTCAGGGGGCTGGGTACTCAGAGAACAACTGGTCTGACTATTAAAGACTGAGGCAAAGAAGGCATTAAGTACCTCAGTCCTTTTCCTCATCCTTTGTCACTATGTTTCCTCCTGCACCCAATAAAGGATGGAGATTCTCCTTAGCTCTCCTTTTGTTGCTAATGTATTTATAGAAACATTTTTTCTTGTCTTTTACACAGGTAGCCGGATTAAATTAAATTGTAATTTGGCTTTGGCCCTTCTAGTTTTCTGCTTGCGTAACCTCACGACATCCTTGTAGTACTCCTGAGTTGCCTGCCCCTTCTTCCAAAGGTCATAAACTCCCTTTTTTTTTTCCTGAGTTCCAGCCAAAGCTAGGAAGGAAGGATAGGCAAGGAAGAAGAGGCAGTGGGGTAGCCCTGTATGTTAGGGAGTGTTTTCACTGTCTAGAGCTTGTAGAGCTTGATGATGGTGATGAGAGGGTCGAGTGTTTATGGGCAAAAATCAGGGGAAATTTTCAACCTCAATGATTCTATGATTCTATCCCTTCTGAAGACTTTATAGCCTCTAGGATCAACCTCCATATTTTGATTTTAATTCACTCTTGATACCATATCATATACTCTTCATTGTATATTTTCAAAGTGAAATTTGACACAGAAAGAAAGAAACAACAATGTAGCATTTCATAGCGAGTGGTTCTATTCTTAAATATAGGAGTTTCAGGATTGAGTTTTTGGTTTCAGCTAGGTAAAAAACTGGAAGTACTGAACTCAGAACAATCCAAAATACTATATGGAACCACCTATGTGGTTCAAGTGCACTTGTCTGCTTAACAACTTCCCAAAAAGCAAGCTTGGATACTTATTCAAGGATGTTTTAACTTTTTGGCTCTAAAGCAATTGATTCTCAGCAAGAAAAGTGCTATATCCTCTGCCCCTGAGTAAAAAGCATGGCAAATTTTATTCCAGGTGCTTTATCCTGCTTATTGTTCCGATAGATTAAATACTTACACAATTTATTTTTGTGTCACTGAATAATGTCTATCAAACTCTCTTGCAACTTATCAATGAACATTAACACTATCTCTTCCTTAGTTATGAATTATCCATGCAGACCCTAGGAATTTGGTTTTGCTCTAAACAAATGATTCTTCTTGTCCTCCACATAACCCTAATCAACTTTTTGCATTCAGCTTGGGAAAACAAAGCTTGTCTCTTGCCTTAGAGTCAAATCCAATTTTAGCTGATCTAAAAGGAACTTTCTGTTCTCCTACCTTCCAATAGAGCTCCCAAAGCAAAAACTAGTCTCTATTTTCCTTTAAGTTTTTGTTAGAATATGCAGAAGAAACAAACCTGAAAGAAGCATCATTTACTGTTTTAACCTTTTTTCTCTGAAAAGTTCTTAATTTTTCATGAACGAAATAACAGCTTATATGCAATTCATTTATCTTTTTGAGAGTGCATAAAAATTATACAGGTAGACAAAACATCAAACTCCTGTATGCAAGTAACTGAGTCTGTAGTCAACCAGTAAACTTTGTTTGATCTCATTAGTTTTCACTAGACACAGAATTTTGATCCAACTCTCTATGGAAACTCTGTCCTCCTCCTATGTTCTTACTCCTGCTAGTAGGATATGTACAATGAAACATGTTTTAACAGTAGATGTTATTACTTTTCTTTTGATTTTCTTCCTACATTTTATGCTTTTCTATTTTTCATTTGTTGAACAGAATTGCTGATAGCCAAGAAATTCCATTATTCCATTAGGAAGATCTACCTAATGTTGGTAACAACTTCTTAGCAGCACTCTTTGTTTACCCAGAAACTATCTTTTCCCACACAAAATGGATATTTGAAAGCATGCTGAGAGCTAAATCATATTAACTATTCATAACAAAAAAAAAAAAAGATTCAGCTGTTTATACAGCCTTGTTCCATGATGACCACAGCAGGGGTTTCTAATGTAGGTGTAGAACAAGATAGTACCAAAGTAATGTCTAAGCATTTTCTTTATTCAAGTCCCCTTTAAAATTCACTTAACACTGAATGAACTGAAAGAGCAGAGTAATAGTCACCTAAAAAGAAATTAACAGTGACTGAGGATGTATATATTAGGGTTCTGGGGTGATCCACATCTCTTTTATGCTATTTAATATCTTTGAAGGTAGCACAGTGATGAGGAATGATAACAAAGCTGCTGCATAGATTGGCTTGCATCAGTGGTTAGGCTGTGACCATTTTAATTTCGCTAGATGAAATGATATACAGTTGGAAAAAGGGAAAGTAAGCCACATAAAGAGGACTGAATTTGGAAAACAGTAAATCCAGAAGTGAGTCTTGGAAGTTGAACCTAGATAAATTTAAGTTAGGATTAAGATAAAGGTTTAAATGTGTTGTGTCTTCAAATTTGAAATAATCTTCCAGGGAAAGTAGTAAATTCTTCCTTGGGCACCTTAAAATCAACATGGGCTCTATTTGGTATTCATGCTTTAGTCCAATACAAAGTACTAAGCCTAGTAAAGGAGCAACTAGGTGGTTTAGACAGGAGGTCTGACCCAGTCTCATGTCCTTCCAGTTTGATTTTTTTTTTCCTTAAAAAAAAAAGACTGGTACAAGAAGAATGAATTTATTATTCTGAAAACTCAGCTAACTGCTGGACTGAAAACATTTGAGCATTGAGATCGCTATATGCGTTGTTCTACAATGGGTGAACTACTGCATCTATCCCATCTCTGACTCTGCTATCACTCTGCATCTTCAGAAATATGTGGCTTAAGGACTTCAAGAGTCTGCCAGAACTCCATGCTCACAGAATTACCAAAACCAGTGCTCAGTAATAACACAGCTTCCCACCTCAAAAACTCTCCAATGTCTAATGGCAACAACTTTACATTCTTACATAAAAAAAGGGAAGCAAGACTTTTATTAGTTCAGCTGAGAATGCAAAGAGAAAACATAATTATATTTAAACATATAAGCAGGCAACAATTCACATGGAATTATTTTAAATGTGTACCTAACAAAAGGAGAGGCACAAGTTTTGTAAATTGTCTGGAATACAGTAAATATATATTAAGAACAAATACAGTTATTAAACTGAAATCATTCTTTCATAATTTGGCACCAAGAAAACAACAGAGAAAACAAAAAGGAAAAAGAAATCCAAGAAGCTTATAATTTCTCCACTGCATGCTTTGTCAAATACATCTTTCTAAAATCTTAGAATCCTCAAAGCATTAACACTTGTTTACTTTGGGTGGTAGTATGTAAATACTTGCAGCGAAGGTGAATTTATTTGAGACTAACATTTACAAGGCCATGTACTGTCCTTGCTCTCTAGAAGAATTCTCTGATGTCAATAGAAGTTAGATTGAAGGTCACTTATGGCTTAAATTGCTGCTGATGCTACATTGGAAGGATTTACTTCTACATTGTTAACCTTTGCTTTCAAAGCTTTATTTCTTGACCATAAAAAAAAAAAAAAATCAAGGCTGTTACTTTGAAATATAATGTACAAGGTGTTAGGCTACAAAAGTTATTCTTTAAAATATTACATTAATGTAAGGGAAGGAAACAAAACAACTCCCCCCCCTCCCCCCAACCACTGAAGCAAGTCTCAAATGTGATTGATTGACTTTTATAAAAAACGCAATGGCTTTAATTTTGGTTTCAGAAAAAGATAAGAACATTTTGTAAATTTCCACAACTGGTCATAATTTGTCTCAATTATGGTGAAGTACATCATACTAAAGCATCGCTTTACCTTTCATTTCATGGATTCTTGGATACAGTGCATTCTTGGATACAATGCAATGTCACAATATCTTCTGAAAATGTGACAGAGGGGTTGTCAAGTGACATGTTTTCAAAGAAACTAAAGCAAGCAGTAGTTGACACAGGTCAGAAAGAGCAATTGTCGGGATGGCGGAGGAAATTGGGAAGACAAGATTCCTAGCCATGTTGAATGCAGAGTTTGAACACTGCTACTCTATAGGCTCTGTTTCATGAAAATAGCTTCGTATATCTGTAGTAGTTGCTGCCTTGAAGTGTTTCTCCAACTCTCCCTTTCTTGGAAGTTCCCTTCCCACCCTCTCTGTTAGAGATCAGCTCTCTGTAGAGCAGCTGCTGAACTGCAGAATTTATAGCTAAGGACATTAAGTTAAATCAGAACTTATTTCAGATACCCTCCTGTTCTATGCTGCAAGTTGTGGCAGCTCAGACATGTTTGGAAAGGAATATAAATAAACTCACAGAGGGCTGCCCTCAATAGGATTAGCAAGTCACCAGCTCCCAGAGCTGGTTTCAGATCCACATATGAGGATAACATTGGAAAGATGAGTACACTCCACTTTCAAGTGCATCAGTGACATTTGATTGTCAGCTGTGACAGGCTGAACTTATTGTTATTCACCATTAGAATATCTAGCAATAGTTAAGTATAGTTTAGAATTGAATTTATAGGTTTTTGTAGCCCTTTCCTTTCTGTTTTGTACATTGCCTTGAGTCCTACATATTTTCTTTGATTTACCCATTAATCTTTTTTGTTTTGTTTTGTTTTGTTTTGAAAGGAAAGCATATCTGAAAAAAATGACAAAGTTAAAATATAAATATAAATGAGAGAGTGAGTTGTCTCATGGGAAATGATCTCTGATAGGTTCCTTGAGATAACCTATGGAAGCTGAATCAGCAAGACCTACTGCTGCTGTGCTAGTCGGATACAAAATGCATCAACAGAGAGCATCATCATCTGCTGGCTTTGGAGATAGTCCTCCCAGAACAGAGTTAGCAGTAAACTCCTCTATATTTGCAGGCAAAACCATTAGATAGTTCAAAGGTAAGAATAAGTGAAAGATACCCTTACTTTATCTCTTGCTCTACCTATAGATTCAGAAAAGTTAGGAAAACTGCATATAATGTTACTATTTACAGTAACCAGAGAAAAGGGTTCTATGCTATCCTGTTAACCTGATGAAATGATAGCAGTCAATGCATTAAAATCAAAACAGACATGCAATTACATTCTTGTTTCACAGTATGTCCCACAGTTTTAAACATGCACTGCATCTTAAACACGTATACCAGAATTTAAAAATGAAACATCACCAGCTAATGGTTTTAGGACATATTATACAAAATGTCCAATATTCATGATGCAAACAGATTAGACAGACCTAAATAGAAGGCAGAAATTGCCTGTCCCCCTGTCAAGGGGACAAAGAAGCATAACAAACATTAGGAAACTTCCTGGAAACATCTTATTTCTACCAACACAAACAGGCATGTGCATGAATCTTCCTAAAACACCCTAGCTCTGGGTGAATGTGAGAAAAACAGTGGGTATATGTTGAGTGTGGTACAGAGATGACAGAAAGCCATTAAGTACTGATATCTTAATGCATTTTTTAAGCATCTGAACCTTTGGAACTGACAGAAACGTATATTCTCCCTCTTGATGTTTTATTTGGGAATTGGCGAGGGATGACAACAACAATGAAACAGCTGTGGCTCAAGCTAATGAATATTAATTTTCCAACACAATCACTTGTGAATATACATCCATGCTTTTTGTTACATTGCTTTATGCAATATTATAAGGTATGTTTGAATAAGGCAATGACAAATACAGCATATGAAGACAGGATAGGAAGTATCTTTTAAATCTCAAACTATGAGCTACAGGACAGAAACACAGCAAGGGATTCAAAGAAAAAAACCTCTAGGGAACCACTATCATGCAGGTACTCAACGTGCTAATTATCCACCACACATCCAGATACTAATGTCATTTCAAGGGTAGTAGGGTTGTTCATCATTCATCAACTCTACTGCTCCAACAGCCTGCTTTCCTGACACAAGGTAATGTAGCATAACCAAATATGACAATTCACAACACTGTATTTTAGCAAAGAACAGCATGAAAACGCATCTCCATCTGAAAGGCACTTCTAAACTGAAGGACTCTGAGATTTCAAACAGTAAAATGTCACTTGGCATTTTGGGAGAATGCATATGTATACAGGGACACGTGAGAAGAACTAGTTCCAAACTGTGTGCCGAATTCAAAAATTAGCAGTTAAATTTATCTTTAGTACCTACGTACCACCTCTACCTACCTCAGATTTAAAGCAATGTATTTACAGACAGAAACTTTAGATAACTAAAGGGAATCTGATTGTGAATGCTGATTTTAACTTAAAGGAAACAAAGCAAGTATATATAAAAATTATTCCCAAATGATATGTGTACATATCACTTCTATTGAAAATAAAATACATTTAAAAAATGAATGTTAATGTTATGTATAGCTAAGAGAGCTGTAGAAACTTTTTTCATTGCTTAGCTTAGTCAAACTTTATCCCACAAAGATTTTGAAGTTGGCCAAATCCCTAAACATTCTAACAATTTAGAAGCAATTCCTGTTTGTTTTTTACTCAAATCACTCTATCCACCCTGTTCTTCAACCTTTTAATTAGAGTATCCTTACTGAGGGGTAATTCCTACTTACATAAAAAATATAATTAATTTAGCTATAAGACAACATGGAATTTGTATGGGTTTCCCTGTTTGCTTGCTTTTATGTAGTCCTCTACAATACTCTGTGCTCTGGCTGAAGAGGCTACAGGGAAAGCTTTGGGTCTAAAGCACTACCATGAATAAAATTAGAAACATCCAGTGAAAAGACACCTGAGTGAACATGTGCAGCAAGCAGTGAAGTCTTTCCTGAGGAAATCGCTCTGTGAAGAAGGGTGTTCTTCACACTGTGTTCCCTATCAGATAGCACTGATGGAGCCAAACTGCTATAAATATTAATGGTAACTATTTAATAACATTAGGGCTTTGCTGAATCAAAATTATTCTAATAAGGTGGCCAACTGTCAAACAATCAAATATAACTGACATAATGCTGTTTGGGTGAACAGTTTCCATTTCCCTTCTTAGATCTCATGTTGTTTCTTCTTGCATTTACCCCCTGAAGAGAGGGCGTGTAACAGAGACATTCAGCAGTGATCAAAGAAACAATGTCAGCCCGTATTCTATTTTAGTGAAGAGGTTATGATAAAAAAAAAGGGGGAAAAAGATCAAGTGTCTCCACCAATAGGATCTTGGCATACTTCTCTTTCTCTAACTTTTAGGTTTTCCTGGAATTCTTTTTACATTATTATCCATTCCCCCATTAAGTTGCATTTTTTCCCAGAAATGTTTTAAGACTCCCCTCAACAAATTATCGAACTTCATTAGCCTGCTGTTTCACCCTTTTTCCAGTTTATTGATGAAAATTTTAATTAACACTGAAGGCATTTCTAGATTATCTGACACCTACTTTCCTGGGCCTGTATGGAAGATTTTTTACAGCATGTCAGGAACATCTCCTGGAAAAAAAATATTTCTGCCTTGGTAAAAACAACATCAATTGTTGGAGGTCTACATCTAGTAGGAGTGGATAGCCACAGCATATGTTCAGTTTGATCATCACTGCTTTGACCTTATTATGCTGTATCTCATTATTAACTTAAAATGCAGTACCATTTAGCATATGGTACATTAGGGCTTGCAGCAGAGATAGAGTATTCAGGACTATTTCCCCTTTTTAGAGCAGTACATTTGTAACACCCAGAAGGCACAGAAATGAATCACATTCTATTGCAACAGCAGCTTAACACGGATCTGTCATCAATGCATGCAACGGACTTGAATATAGACATTTTTGCCTGAAGTCATCTGCAAGAGTCATGGAAGGACTGGAAGTTTGTATGCAGTGATGCAGCCTTTTGGGATATAGGATTAACATTGGGCAGTGTTCCAGGGACAATACACCTCTCATCTTTTCTGTCTAATTTTCTGTCTACTGATGATAATAAGAATTAAGAAAAAAAATCCCCTGAAACAAACAGCCCCACCACCACCACCTACTGAGCTCTAAAAATAACACATGCAATGAATACAGGCATTTGTTCATTAACTTCCTTTTCATCCAATGCAATCTTCTCCCTTTGATATTGTAATTTGGATGAATTTATCATCACTGACATGGTTTTTAAGAACAGAAGAAATAGTAAAAAATATTCTGCTGGTTATCCTGTTTTAAATACAGCGATGATTGGTAAGGTGTCACTGATGCCCTTCCACCATTTTAAGTTTTGACAGAAGATCCTCTACGTGCAGAAAGGTAATTCATTTCCAAGCTCTATCAGTCCTCAGTTTCTTGCCAAAATTTCCATAGAGACAGTACACTATGGTACTGATTTTTATTACATGAATCTCTTCCACTAGTAACTACACTGAGAGCACAAACTTATTTCACACAGCCCATTAATCAGTCTTTAGAGAGCAAAACCTTATGGTTACTGCTTTGCTGGTCTGGTCTGTAAGCAGTGATTTAAGGAAAAAGTTTTGGAATATCATTACCAGCTCTCTGGGCCAGTCAGTCTTCTATTCAAAACAAGCAGAAAATATTTCCTATGAAAAAGCATTGATCAAGAATTCAGAAGAACTAGATTTCTCGTGTCTGTCAGTTAGCCATACAGTAATTTTTATTTATCTTGTCCATTACAAAAAGTAGCCATTCACACATTTCTATCAGCAACAGCATTACGTGATTTGAATAAACCAACCCTGACCTTTACCAGAGGATACTGGCAACAGAAAGTTATTTTCTAGACATTTAAAATATTGAGATTGGTATCAATAAAGACATATCCCTAATATTCTTTTTTAGTCTTATGGGATGTTCGACCATCTGCCAAAGCATCGGCTGGTATAAGCTGATGTAGCACAACTGATTTAAGAAAAGAAAAAATTAAAAAATGCAATTTGCAGCAGCAGAAGCTCCAACAACATTTTGGATCAGTGCATTTCTGTCTTGTTATAAATCTTGTGTTTCTATAATTATGAAAGTCATTGGCCAGACTGAACAATATACAAGTCCATGCAACCCGATGCGATGCAGCTGAAGGTCCTGAGGAAGCTGACTTTGATAGGGCACGGTGCTCAGGGACTTTCCTGATGACTGGAGAAAGGCACATAACCCATCTTCAAGAAAAGCAAGAAGGAGGTTCTGGGGAACCTCAGTCCATGGGAAAACCATGGAGCAAGTCCTCCTCAAAGCCATTTCTAGCCACAAGAAAAGAAACAAGAAAAGCAACAGGGAAAAGCCAAAGTCCAGCTGGTGCCAGTTGCTAGTGGCACCTCTCAGGGACTGATACTTCATCACTGGGCCCAATATTTCTCAAGGTTTTTACTAACAACCTGGATGGTGAGCAAGAGAACACCTTCTGCAAGTTTCCAGAGGATACCGAAATGGGAATAGGGGCTGATATATTGAGGGTTATTACCTTCTGTCTGGCATTTGTGAGACTACATCTTGGATATTTTGTCTGGAGTTGGGCTTCTCAGTACAAGAAAGACATTGACACAATGGAGTGAGTGCAGCACAACCAAGATGATCAGGGGGCTGAGGCACAAAATATGGGTTTGTTCAGCCTTAAGAATACATGAGCATGGGAGCACTCACACCTGTCCCTATATTGCTGACAGCACTTTCCCCAGTGCTTCTGCTTTCAGAGTATGTTTTCATCATTAATCTTGGAGGATCCTGCCTGACTATGAGCTATTTTGGTATCCACAGCAGCATTCTGTCCATCAAGAGAAATACCATATTACGGAGGAATAGCAGCAATTACAAATTGTGGGTAAGTACACACAGCAGTGAAAAATTGTAATCCTTAAACTAACTGCAACCAGAATATACTTCTTATTGTAACTAATAATAAAGGCACATCCTCTGAAATGTAAATATAGCCTATCTTAAACTGTAACAAACTTGGGGAAAATGCTATTTAGCCAAACAAGCATGTTATATGTCAGTCTTCACAGTTTCTAATAAAAGTGGGCATAATCAGGAGAAGACATCATTGCTTTTTAAATAGAATTGTGCTTAACATTGTTTAACAGACACATGATGATGATTATTATAGGTTGGGCAGAGTAAGCTAAATCTTATGTCTCGCTGCTTCCATACCAATTTACTTTAAAACTGTTATTGTAAGAGCCTTAACAGGAGCAATACCATGGAATCAGCAAGTCTCATCACTGTTGTTATACCCAAATATATCCAGATGCTGGTACAGAAGCATGAAGATGTTGTAAGTGCATGTGTTTTAGCCCTTTCACAAAGGCATAAATGAGATGAGATCATTCAGAATAAACCTATTGACTGTACCCAGCTGAAACGATCACTTGCTACCTCGCAGGCTGTGGATGCGAGTTTTGCAGACAGCACAGGGACTCCGGCATTCTCAGGAAGCAGGCAGCCATCTGATTTCATTATACTGCTGTCATCCAGCAGAGCCAAGGCTGCTGGACAATTCAAGTTTCTTTCACATGAAGATTTTGTATTTCTTTCTAAGAGTACTGCAGACAAAACTATAAAGGGTAGGACTATCAATGGATAAGCCTTAAAGGGAACAACTTGTAAGTTATAGCCTCACAGGTGAGGCTAAAACGACCTATAATTTGAAAGGCCTAATCCTGTAACATATAGGATATTTGCCTACTTCCTGTTACTGGGGACAGAAGCCTACCTAGATAACAAAGACTGTCCTTCTACAAAAAACAACCCTTAAGATATTCTGTAGGTTTGAGGGCTTGGGCACAGATTTCTTCTTAAAAATTTATTGTAAAAAATTCTAGATCTTTGGAAACTGTCTAAGCTCTAATTTTAAACTTTATATAATCTCAAATATGGATGACCTCAAAATTTCTTATTCCTTGCATTGGGCCACTGCTAGAGTAAGCTTTTCTGTAGATGAAATAGAGAAATGAAAAGCTGATATTTCCTTTGTTTACCAGAAGTTTTTACTCACTCAAAAATAGGTCTTTGCTTTTGAATAACCTCAGAAAATAAATATTCATAAAGCAAAGTACTGAAAGTATGGATTACATAGCAAACCTATATGTACAGCTGATTTTGGATACTGCGAATTAACTTTCATTAAAAAAGGGAGAAAATGGACATTTTGGCCTCAAATATGATCTTCTTCTACATTAATCACCGGTCTACCTCAGTTTCAAATTTGAGAAGTTGGACAGAAAATTGAATACCACAGGAGCAGCTTGTTACCTTTTACTGATGTTAGCACTTACCAAGCTATCTGTGGCTCTTAAATTGTTTTGTTGTGTTCTGCTCACTGGATCTCACCTCATCATTTTCATTGTAAAATGAAAATTTTGGCTAGTTTTTCTCTTTCAGTTTATTCTCTTTCAATTTTTTCTTTTCTTTTTTTTTTTTTTTTAACGTTCAAATGAACATCTTGAACAAATCAACAGCACTTTATCTTCTGTAGGAAGAGTAGTTCAGTGCAGTCACACATACAAACTTGAGGATAATGACAAGTCTGTTCCAATATTTTTGTCCCACTTGTTTCAGAAATGGGTAGTTTTCAGTTACGATTTAGCCTGCCAGACAATCAAAATTTTCACTTACATGCCTTTCCCTGGGTTTGAAAATCCTATTTTTAGAAGTGTATTTTTGATTTATACCTTAAATTCTGCAAATATAGGAAAATATGAGACTAATCTTTTATTTAAATTAGGATACTTTAGCTGCATTATCTTGGGTGATCAATAAAACTTTAGAAACCTGGATATCTGAACATTCAGTCTGTTCTGATAACTACCTTATTGCATAATCCTTGTTTGAATATTGTGCAATACCTATAATCCTGACAAAGCAGTACAACATGCAATTTTACACAAACATCATTTTCTAGTCATTCTTCACATCACTGTGAAGTCCTAAGATCAAACCCAGACCATTCAATCTGCAAAACTAGAACAAGAGTACGTGCTACATCAGGGCAGAGAGACAAAGAAAGGGGATCAGAATGCTCCCAGCTCTCTGGCAGGTGCTCCATAAACGATGTACCTGGGCTACCACGGGAAGCGAGGGCCAGAACCATTTATGTAAGAGCATCGATCAGCCACAGAGGGCTTCCTTCTCTTCTGTGCTGAGGTGACCCAGGCACAGAAGAGCTGGATCATCGAGTATAATAGTTAGTTGAGATGTCATCTATTACTTTCTACCATAACAACAGAACATTTTGCTTTCCACCCTGACGTTCATAATTCTCAGTTATTGCTGAGTTGAGACTCCTGCTGCAAGTGTTTAGAAATATTGCTTGCATATAATGGATTCTGAAACATTAGTGAGGCTCCTCTGGGACTCCCAACAATATAGCATGCCCTCTAGCAATTCCCAACAGCTTAGCAGAGCTACAGATCCTACAGTTTGCAGTATTTTATTCTTACCTCATCACTGTGTGGCCTAAATTAGTGCATTGGTACAGAGAAACCTGGCAGCTCCAAGTATAGATAACTACGCTGCAAGTGAGGACATCTTTACACTGTGGCATGGTGGTTCCTTCCACAGGCTCGAAGAGGGCTGTTAAACAGAGCTGTGCTCTTGCCACAATGCAGTTCCCTTCCTGATCTCTGCTGCCCTTAGCTACACAGAGCAGAAGAGTGAGACTGACACTTCTCTTGACTGACAGTTTACTTTCAGACTCCTGGATATTATTGTTTAGCTGTTTTTTGAACATAGTGATAAATCCCATCATTACTTCCTGAATTCAAAGGGACTGAAGGGGAATCATCCCCTCCATGTTCTAAGGACCACATCAGAGCTACATGAGACACAGGAGAGGAAGACAAGGAGAGGATACCCCCATAAATTTGATTTCTGTTCCATCTCCAAGATATCAAGCAGTGCTGTATCAGTTGCAGGGGAATGCAGAAAGCAAGAAAGAAAGCACAACCTGAAATTCAACTGAAAGACACTGGCACAAAAATGATTATATTTTATTGCCACTGGAGTACCGTTCTGATTTAATTTTTGTTTTATTTTGGAAAGCTGCTCTTGCGTATTGGAAAGTGAACATGGTGTGAATATTTGCTTTCTTGCCCTTCCAGTATATGAAGGTCTGCCACATCTCTTTCTTTTTGGAAAACATTTTAAAGCAAGAGTGCTATAGCACGGCAAGCCTCATCCCAAGAGGCACAGTTCTCCTTTGTCAAAATATGTGCAGGATATTTTTTCCAAGGTTAGTGAATGGAACGTAACCTACAACATCTGCTAATGGCTGGAAACCTGCTGTGCCTCTGAATTAGATTCCTATGACAGATGAGATGTGTCTGCCAGGAAAGAGGCTTTTAAAATGGGCCATCTATTATTTTTTAATTTACAGAGGTAACATACACAGCTCTTCAAATATATATTAGGAATTTATTCCAGGAAAGGAAGAGAAAGAGATGACATAGGCACAAAGAGGATGAAAAGCACAGGGAAAAGAGTCCCCATGACTATTTATCTACATTCACCGTCACGACCTAGCGGGATGTAGCCCTTGCGACAAGACAGGTGCTAAAAGACTGTTGAATCCCCCGGTCTTGGACACCTCTGCCTCCTTTGGTGGGCTCAGAATACTGCATTTCTGCACTCAGTATCAAGGCTACTTCCAATTTTCAAACCTATTCAGTCAGTAAAGTAGAAAAATTAAAGCAACTTAATCCAACAGTTGCCAGGGCTCCTAGGACCCCCAGCCTGCTGCAGTTCATAGTACAGACAGAAGAGGATTACTCTGCTTTGGAAATTTTCCTACATGCTGCCAGAATTACTTATTATGAGATTTTCACCAAAACCCCCTTGAACTCTAAACAAAAAACCAGCCCCCTAACATGCACACAAACAGAGTGCATTTTTGAGGGTGGCAGTAGAATTTGCTGACTGGGATTTGAAAAGAAAACCAAACGAACCACAAAAACAACCTCCTCCCTGTCCCGTCCCATCCTGTCCCCCCACCCCCAACCCACACCAAACAAATAAGTTCCTAAAGACTGGAACAAAGACTGTCCTAAAGACAGAACACTGTCAGCTTCAGTCATAAATAAAAACCGAGTGAGAGACAGACACAGCCTTAACAAAAAAATAACCCGCATTCCAAAAAGATCATCATGAGAGATCACAAGATGCCCTACACATGGATATTATGGATACAAGAAAGAGCATTCCTAGAAAATCATAGGAAAAAAATGACACAAGCAATGTTTAATTTTAACCAAACACTCAGAGGCATGCACTACTTCAAGTTGTCCTGTTTTTCCAGCCCCCAGTGTCCCAGGCTCGAGCCTTTCTTGTAGAGACCCACTCATGCAAAGGTGTAGCAATCCGATGTTCTACAAATATAGAGATGACTCCCATGCTCATTTTCATTTACAGCTCCCAAGTTTGTACCAGCAGAAGTACGTCTGCAATTTCTACTAGTTCAATTAATTTGGATTTCTATAACAAGCAGAAGATATGGCACATAAATTAAATATTTGAAACTGAGGGTTTTAAAGTTTGATTTTTCAGCTGAAGTAATCATTTTCATGCACAGCTGTTTGGTCTCCAAACATCTTAATTAAAACCTTTTGGGAAGATAATAAAATTTGCCATTCAATTGAACATTGGACAATTTTACAGCTGATACCAAATGTTGTATGATAAACTTATGAGATTCAAAGCATCATTGGCAGTAATGACAATTAAAGACAGAGTTGACCTAAAAATGTCAGGTAATAAGTTTCTCCTGCACTCATTACTGAAGCGGAAATCTTTTTATAAACCAGTGTGGGACTTTTTTCTAATGCCAGTAAAAAGCTAGTTCATGTGCAGTCCAGCTGAAATTTAGTGAGACCTTGGCATTAAATTCTGCATGAGCAATTCTACACACCTGCTATGGAAAACAAATTTTTTTTTTTTAAATGGCATTCTGAAATCTATCAAGCCCCACTACCTTCAACACAAACCACCAACATGAGGGTAGCTCTCGTGGTTTTACCCTAGTCAGCAACTAAGCACTACACAGCCGCTTGCTCAGTCCCCCCCCTGGTGGGATGGGGAGAGAATCGGAAGAGTGAAAGTGAGAAAACTCATGGGTTGAGATAAAGACAGTTTAACAGGTAAAGCAAAAGCCGCATGAACAAGCAAAGCAAAGCAAGGAGTTCACTCATTCCTTCCCATCGGCAGGCAGGTGTTCAGCCATCCCCAGGAAAGCAGGGCTCCATCACACATAATGGTTACTTGGGAAGACAAATGCCATCACGCTTAATGTCCCCCCCTTCCTTCTTCTTCCCCCAGCTTATATACTGAGCATGACGCCATATGGTGTGGAATAGCCCTTTGGCCAGTCTCAGTCAGCTGTCCCGGCTGTGCTCCCTCCCAGCTTCTTGTGCACCTGGCAGAGCATGGGAAGCTGGAAAGTCCTTGGCTAGTATGAACACTACTCAGCAACAATCAAAACATCAGTGTGTTATCGACATTATTCTCATCCTAAACCCAAAACACAGCACTATACCAGCTACTAAGAAGAAAATTAACTCTATCATCCCAGCTAAAACCAGAACAGTAGTTTAACATAGAATATACAAGCTATCAGCAATACCCAGGCTAATTACAAGATGTAAGGACGGAATTCTCCATTAATGTGCCTACCTTTCAAAACACCCTCAAAAAATTAAAGAAAGCTCTTAATTATTATACAATTTGTGTAACACATAACACATATACCAAAGCTTTTTAAAACCTGAACATTGTATAGTTTAGAAGAGGAACCAGTGAAATGAAAACTTTGCTTTCATAATGTTCTTTGAGTACTTCATTACTCCAAGCTCCAGGGTATTTGTCTTGAAGTGCTGCACCCTGCTGCTGCCCTGGAGAGTGGGCAGCGCTTCCCAGAGCAACTATCACCACCTTCACCTAGCCCATCTTAGAGGGGGAGGTAGAGGATCTAGCAGGGCAGACGCACTGTAAGACAGACCTTGGGGTAAAACATCTTTCTGACCTCAGCAGAAGGCTCATTTAATTTTCTATATGTTGCCTCTCCCTATCAAGGCAAAGCTAAAAGGAACATTACAGAGGTTTATGGATTCTTTCAAATACCTTTGCACCAAGCCGATGCAGCGGAAGTCTCCTAACACCTGGGCTAGTGTCTCAATTGCAATTCCAGTAGTGTGGGGTTTTTTGTGTTTGTTTGGGGTTTTTTTGTCTTTTCCATATCTAACAGACGTTATGCTTAGCTGTTTCATACTCAAAGATTTTATTTCTGGTGGTAGGTACTTAGTCATTTGACACAAAAGAGAAATTAGCTTTCAATGTTAAGAAGAAAGCTTACTTTATTCTTGGTTGGTTGGCTTTTTTTTTTTTTTGGTAACATTTACAGATGATTTAAAATCTGGATAAAATTGCTATCTAGTGCAACAGCAAAACAATGCATGTGAAACCATATCTGTTAATTCTTTCTGTGAATAAACGAATGATTCAATACCTCAAAGTCATACAAGTAACTTTCCTGCAGCCCAGTTCTTATTGGCAAGAAGAAAGGAGAAAGAAACTGCTGCTGCTGTAGAAAATGAGGTCACAAGGAAATTCATTATATGGACAGAAATCCTGAAAGCCCCAATTCTGCAATTAGATGCATGATATTGGAGGCCTGTGTCTCTGGAGAATCCCACTACTTTGAAATAGAGTTTCAGTTGACTGCCATGGGGTACCAGACTAGTGTGGAGGGTCTGTCTCCATCAGAAGAACTGATGAACAGGACATACTTGAATCACTATAATTTGCAAAGTTTTATATCCTGTTTAAATCAAGTAAACAGACTCTCTCTAAATTTCTGCCATAAAGAAAAAGTCAGGAAACTATTAATGAACAGGAAAAACAAAGACAGCATCCTAATTTTGTGCTGTGCAATAGGAAGAATTTCTTCACTTTCTGCATACTCTTTTTTACTTTCCTAAATTAAATTGTTATTTGCTGGAAGAAAAGCAAAACAAAACCACAGCCAGCCCTTTATACTTTTTCTGCCCTCTATATAACATATACTTTGAATGTTATCACCATTGAAAGCCCAGGGAAGTGTCTGTTCCTTCCCACAGTGAACTTAGTCAGCAATACGCACTGCTGTATGCAGGGACTCCATGAGACCAAGGACCACAAGAGAATCTATGTACACTGTAGATACTAAAACCTGTTATTTGAATTGTGTCATAGAATCATAGAGTCATAGAATATCTCAAGCTGGAAGGGACCCATAAGGATCATCGAGTCCAACTCCCTGCTCCTCGCAAGACTACCTAAAACTAAACCATACGACGAGAAGTGTCATCCAGATGCTCCTTGAATTCTGGCAGGCTCAGTGCTGCGACCACTTCCCTGGGGAGCCTGTTCCAGTGACCGACCAATCTCTCAGTGAAGAACCTTTTCCTAATGTCCAATCTGACTTCCTCTGATGCAGCTTCATTCCATTTTCTTGTGTCCTATTGCTGATCACCAGCAGGAACAGGACAAGGCCTAGCTAGTGGAAATACTTATCAGTATTTTTTTTTTTTTAAGAGCTTCTCTTTGCCCATGGTGTAGCCACAGAACTTGTTTCACTGTATGCTATGAAAAGAGCTTCTGAGTTTTCTCTAGGGTGAAAATCTCCCTCCCCATTCTTAATTTCACACATTGGAAAGAAAAAGGGTGATATTACTTGCACATTTTAAAGATGCAAGACTGAGGCAAGAAGTGTTAAGTGTTTATTGGCTTTGAAATAATCAGTAGCTTGAGCTGCTTAAGCTATCATTGCCAGAAAATGTAGCTTTTTATACTACCTTTTGGGCAAATGCTGATAGAGCTAGGTCCATCTGGTGAACAAAGGCTTTGGTGTATGTAAGCAACCCTGGGCAGAAGCAGTGTGCCTATGCTAATAAGCATCTTGTGCAAGCAAGATACTGTAGCAGGCACAACACAGTGCTAATATGACTGTTTGCATCTGGACCAGAGATGGTGCATGTCTGGCTAGGTCTAAGCTCATCTTTGCCTGCAGATGATACTCTGAGGACCTCCGCAGAGCCTGAATGTTCTGAAAATGGGACTTATAAAGAGCCTGAAGGCCCATATAATGAGAACTGCTCACAATAAGGCTACCCCAGCATTGCAAGGAAACCTGCAGAGGAAGGGAAAAAAATATCTCTACGTAACTGTACTATCTTAAACATAGGACTGTCCTTTTTTCCTTCTACAGTCTCCTGCTCCATATACTACCTATCTTCCACTTTCTGCAAGTGAGATGGCAGAAGTTAATATGACAAAAATCCACCCTAAAAACCAAACAGCCCCCAACAATACTTAAACTAAAGGAAAAATCTTGCAGTCTTTTTTTTTTTTTTTTTAAACAAAGATTAGCTACCTGAAAAATGCAATTAATCTTTCCTTAATTGTTTTGTTTTGACATTTGTAGCAGCTCTTTTTTAACAGAAGCCCAGCATGCATATGTCCTCTATGGAACAACAGGTTGTTTGCAGGTATTTTCTTCTTAGAAAAATTATACCATCTAGGAAGCTAACATAAAAAGGCAAGAACTTTGCACTTTTCCATTTCTCAGAGAATTGGAAGGAGACCACAAAACCATCAATTTCTGGCTAAGAGAATAAGGTATTACTTTTAATTTAAAAGGGAATTATTCTGGACTTTGATAAATCAGCTTCATAAGAAGGTTTAAATTAAAATAAAGTAAAAGGGAGCCCTCAAATGACATTCTGTTGAGAGAGAATTTGAAGAGATTAAATTCAGATTACTGTAGGTCCATATGCTAATTATTAAATTCAGATTAACTATAAAATCCCAAAGCATAATCAGGCTTCTTTATTTCAAAGTCATGTCCTCTAAGTTGCCTGATTCAGGTTTTATAAATTAGCTCACCTTGCTAATTCTAGTAAATGAAAAGAGCTCTGCCTGCTGCACTGGAAGTAACTAAGGGATCAGTCAATACTTGTGAATGGGAATATTAGAAATTAGCCTTGAGGGGAGCAAAGAAAAAAGCATGTAAAATCTTAAAGGAGATCTTGATCCTTCAGTTCCTCATGTGTCAAGCAAGAAGGATACCCTATTGATAGGAGACTATCAGGCAAAACACAAAACTGCATAAGCAGGACTCCCCTTCAAATCTGGTCTAAGGAACTTGAGTACTACTTAAGGACTAAACAGTACAGGTGACTAAATGTTAATTTCTTCAGAGAGGCTAATTTTCACACTAAAATAATGTTGTAGAGATATTATATATAAAATCTATGCAATTAAATACATACATGAAATTGAAATATACTTAATTAAAGTAAAACAATTAAATTTCCATACTAAAACTCTGACAAATGTTAAATGATTGCTCACAGGCTTCAAAGGTTTGCTTTATGCTAGTTCGTACATGAACTTTCTGGGAGTCTTATTAATTTAAGACAAAAGAGAAACTTCTTGAACTAACGACACAGGGGTAAAAAAGACTTTGTCCTTCAAAAGATAACTAGAAGCTGGGCAACATATTGGGTCACTACAGTACAGTAGATTAATATATAGTACTTTCAGTACTCAAGGGAATAACTAAGGCAGGAGACCTTGAGAGCAGAATATTTCTACCTAGTTTAGATTCCCGAGCAGAGAGTTTAAGCTGCTTATCAGCCACCAGGTAAGCTCCTATCTTTTCGGAAGAATACCGCCCTCTCCGCCATTATGCTACAAACAATTACAGGTCATACAAAATCTCAGTTTCTTCCCAGGATTATGATTTATTTAACCGCAAGCTGTTATACTTTTCCCCCTTTCCTCCATCCATCATAGACCTTACAAATTTTAATTACCTCTTCGAGAATGACTTTTTCGGGCCCCTGCATAGTGATGTTCAACAATAAAAGAATACAATCAACAACAATTTCCGTCTGTGGCAGTACATTTCAGAAGCTGTTACTGAAAGCAGTCAGGTAGACCTTGTGTAGTTCTGCCACTTCTTGAACTAGAAAATTTTTTTTTTTCATTTTTCCTTCATCTCTGTCACTGAACAGACTCACATAGTTGTCCAATTTTTCTTGTCAAAAATGTTTATAAAATACTGGTTTTTCAAATATTTTCTTTCCATAAAAGAGATTTTTCAAAGCTCTGGGGGTGTGCTTTGGAACTGCTGCCACTGGGCATTATTGTGGTTCCACTTTTCTTGTATCTTCCACAAATTGGTGTATTCTTCCTTCCAGTCAGGGATACCCATTGTATGTTGGCTTTGACCTTAAAGTCCAAATTCCTAATGGACAAGTCAGTCTAATCAGGTAACTCAAGTTGCAAAAGTGGAAAGAAATATTATTTCGCAACTTATTTCCATAATTCCTAAATACTAGAATGGGGCACTTCACAAATGAGATTTGGAGTGTCAATGGGTCTATTTTTAGTTTTATGTAGGAAACAAGATTACTAGGAAAATCTAATCTTCCTTGTTTACCAGATAACTTCATTTTAAGGCACTCTTAGTCTTATTACAAAATTTCTCCTTAAACTATCAGCACAACTTGGAGCCCCCAAGGGGGCCACAATCCATTGAAATTACTGGCCTTATTCCCAAACTCACCACAATAGCCCAAAGATCTGAGCACAGTGATCTGGGCTCTGTACAACAGTGGGAGGAACTAAAACAAACATCCATAAGGTATTTTAAAGAGGAATGAGAATCCAAAAAAGGACTTAAACAAGAAATAAATTGGAATAAATATTGAATATACATAATATTCCACTGTACTGATCAAGTGAGCACACTAAAGATTGTATCTTTCCTGTTTCTAACAGGATTACATTGAAGCAGGTCACCATACCTAACAGTGAGCACTTTGTACTACCCTGTGAAGACACTGCTGATCACTGTGCGGTCAGAATTGTCCTTCTAATTTTATTTAGCAACTGGAATACTGTGGCTTTTTCAGTTTATGAATATTTTTTTAAATAAAGTACTTGCAGGACCAAGATGAAGGTAAATATATTAGTAGCAGAACTTCACTGCAAAATACATCATTACATTTGGTATTTAGACTCTTTTATGACCCCTGGTTACGAAACATGCATAACATCCTTTGCCTCTAATCACATGCCAGGGTGGCAAAAAAACCAGAATATCAGGAACATGCTACAAGCTCATATTATTTCTCCAAATAAAAATAGTGTGAAAATATATAGCTATCTATCTTCACTCAGTCTACAGTTAAATCCTTTTATGGCCTGCAAACCTCACTTATATTAATGTGTATTTTGAACAGGGACAGTTAGTGCTAGTAAGAATAAAAAACAGATTCCTGTAAAATCTAAGAATTCTCTACTAGTCATGAAAATGTTGATTAAATTTGGCTTAGCATTCATTAACCTGGCATAATGAAGAGAGTCAAATGCAGGGAGAACATTTCATTAGCTGCAGTTCAGCTTCAGATTGTGTCATGTCCAGTTGAGCAGCTTGCCCACCTCCTCATTCTCCGAGGCCACAGCAGTCCTTTGGAGCACTTGTGAGGGGAAACAGTTTCCAAAACTAAGCCTACAAATTCTTTACAAGCTGTCTGTCCTCCGTCTGGAGTCACTCATGGCCAATTAATACTTGGTCCATTTGTCATCATGTCTGCTCTTCCTTCAAATAATCAATTTCCTTAAAAAGGCTGTATTCTAGCACAGGGTGGCAAACCCTGCCCCCCACTTATGCTACTCTTTAGGAGATGCAGCCCACCCAGCACCCACTCAATGTCAGTAGTTGTTGTTCTTTAAGACCAAATATTTTAGAAACTGCAGGAATTTGAGATCTGCACACAGAAAACAGGCAGCTTAGTGTAAAGGAACAGCCGGCCTCTTTCTGGCAGTGCTGCTATAAATTTCAGATTCATCAGTTTGCAGATGACAGCATGGAGTCCACAGAGACATCTTTTAAATAGTTCAATATAGAAGAGAGGTGAATTATTATCAGTATTCCTTTACAAGAGTAAAAAATAAAATTTTAAGTTGAATGGTTGACAGGATCTTTTCCTCTGATGTCATGGCAGGATTATCAAAGCCTACTTGAAATGCTGATACTGAAAAAAGCCTCTGAAAGATATATACAGGAAATCCTCACTGCCTAAGGTAATGTAGTGGGTTAATCCCGCTAGGCAGCTAAGCCCCACACAGCCACTCACTCACTCTGCCCAGGTGGGATGGGGGAGAGAATTGGAAGAGTAAAAGTGAGAAAACTCATGGGTTGAGATAAAGACAGTTTAATAGGTAAAGCAAAAGCCGCACACACAAGCAAAGCAAAACAAGGGTTTCATTCACTACTTCATATTGTCAGGCAGGTGTTCAGCCATCTCCAGGGAAGCAGGGATCCATCACACGTAACGGTTACTTGGGAAGACAAAACACCATCACTCTAAAGGTTCTACTCTTCCTTCTTCTTCCTGCAGCTTTTTTAATTGCTGAGCATGATGTCATATGGTATGGAATATCCCTTTGGTCAGTTGGGGTCAGCTGTTCCAGCTGTGTCCCCTCCCAACTTCTTGTGTACCCCCAGCCTACTCGCTCGTGGGGTGGGGTGAGAAGCAGAAAAGGCCTTGACTCTGTGTAAGCACTGCTCAGCAATAATGAAAACATCCCTGTATTATCAACAGTGTTTTCAGTACAAATCCAAAACATAGTCCCATATCAGCTACTGTGAAGAAAATTAACTCTATCCCAGCCAAAACCAGTACAGGTAATACTATGATGAGATATACTATTAAATAGTGTAAGTAAGTGGAGTGACTATGGGGATTACACATTACTTGAGAAGGGCTGAGACAGGATTTATCCAGGCTAGCAAGACATAAAATTCATGCAGGCTTCATGAAAAACACTATTAATTGCAGTGCAAGATAAAAATTAATGGAAGTCCTCGTCAAGACAAGTCAGTCTAGA
The DNA here is from genome assembly GCF_965183815.1 of Platalea leucorodia. Lineage (NCBI taxonomy): Eukaryota > Metazoa > Chordata > Aves > Pelecaniformes > Threskiornithidae > Platalea > Platalea leucorodia. Next base: position 14,728,764 of record NC_138832.1, on the reverse strand, counting down.
AGAGTGCTGTACCTGCAGGCACATGAATGTAATGCTTGTACTTAGAGAGGGAATGCTTACTGAACTTTACAACCTTTACCCACTACTATTGCAGTACATCTGGAGATAGAGGCAAGTCCTTGCAATGCTATTCAGTGCTAACCATAACAAACAAAACATCCCTCTGGTGCCCGAGAGGAGAAAAAAAATGGAGCTGTCTGAATCTACAGTAATTGCAAGCCTAACATTAACCCAGTATTGCCTGTGGATCAGTATAGTAGAGGATAGATTTGTCTCATTAGACTGTAGCAAGCATTTCTAGCCTAAAATTCTATAGAAGTAGATGTTAAAGGAAGTGAGAAGTACTGTTATCCATTACCAGACAGAAACCTTCTACATCATCCTTACTTTCTTCCTTCTCCTCCTTTCTGTATCCTGCCTCCTCCTCAACTGTGTAGGTCCAAGAGTAAAATGGCATTCCTTAAAATCAGAACAGAAAGCTTTCGTCTGGTCTATTGTGCTGTACTGTACTTTCATCCAGGCATTTGAGGCAATGCACAACTGAGAAAGCAGTGTGGAAAAGGGATTGGAGCTAATGGGCACTGGAGTTATATTGACACAGTTGCCAGCAAGGATATCTGTGAACTGATGACCACAGTCTGGCTGTCCTTAGCAGTTAACTAATAATTATTTGAGTGGAGCAAAGGAGATACAGTTGTATGCATCGCTGACATGCCAGGGAAGCAAACTAATTGGGCAATCCAGTCATTAAACTCACTAATCGTGTTCAAGTGAAACATTCCCACAATAAGTTTGAAAAATACTACACTGAAACCTGTGCTTCAACACGAGTTTCTAGAAATGCATCTCTGTATTCTGTATCATATTGCTAGACTGGTCCGAGCTACTCCAATTATTTCCAGGAAGATTTTGTATTTTGAATAAACATTTTATCAAGGATTTCTAGATCAAGTAGCTAAAATTTCTTCATAGTTTTAATTCTGCATCTAAGCACAGGCTGTTCTGTTCAAATAGCTATCGGAGACCTAGACAAGGCTTGCTAGCAGAAGCAGATGTTAGCTTGCGGCTATTAGCAACAAGGGCAGTATTAAGATGAACATACGTTTGCATATTAAAGATATTGCAGCACCCTTTTTCTTGACAGTAAGATTTTGCTTTTGCAAATACCAGTGACAGAAGTAATATCTACTGACCCAGTAAGAATCATATGAACAATATTCCATATGCTGGGAGAATGACATCTAAATTGAGGAAAAGTTCACATATTCCCATTAAGGCAAAATTAGTTATATCCAAGGGTTAATGAAATAATACAACCACTTCCTTTTACAGCTTCTCCTGAGAGTTAACAAGATTTTATTTCAGAGGAAACAGAGAAAGAAATGTATATGTTACTCTCTTTGCCTTCCACTGTACATTTGGGTTTGGAAAGACTGAACATTACTTACATTGAGGAGATTTTATTAGATACTGTTAGAGAGAGCTTGAAACATTAGTAATAAAGTTTATGCCCTTTCTAGCCTCCTGTTCTCTTTTTAAAGTAGAATGATGGGAAGAAAATGTCAGTTGCAGACCTATTTTGTTTGAGTTAGCCTATGCTATATATTTAGGAGTAATCTGAATAACTCCATCACGGAACTTCATTATTTATGTGACAGCCGCAGTCAGAGACTAAACCAAGATCGTATCATGCTACACCCTGTACCATCATAAAGTGAGATAAAAGTGTCTCTGTCCAGAGAGTTTACAGTCTAAATTTGGGCTATAGTCTTGCAAATGTCTTCGGATATTTTAAAAAAGGAAATAGTCCAACTGGTTGCAATGGAACTTCTTGGGTACATCTTTGTTGCACCATGGAGCCTGGTATTACCCCAGGTAAATTAGTGCTCTGAAAAAAGTGGGTGAGCCTTCCTTACACAGCACCCAACTCAAGCTAGTTAGCAAGCTTTGCTGTCCTGCTTCCAAGGCCAGGCTAGCGTCCACAGGGACGCCAGACTGGAGATGTACCATCTTCCTGGCTTTGCTTTTAAACACAGACTTTGTGTAAGTGCTGTTCATGTGTACTCGTACCTGTGTGATCAAAGATAGTCATAGTTCCTTAGAGTGCTTCAGGCAATAGGCTAAATATGTTTTGGGCCCTCCCACCCCAACAGAAGTGTAAGATATCACTGTGGCAGTTAGTCAAAAATTATTAAGTACATATAAATAAAGTGCTGCCACCTTATTCCTAGGCAACTGTACAATTTGCGTAGCTGACAGCTTATGCCTCCTTTGTGGATGTAACAGACAAATGACTGATGAGGACAGCAGATACACAGTCATGTTGCCACACATAGGTGAGAACAATTTGAATTCAAGAATAAGTGTCATGGAGTTCAAGGAAAACATGTTGCTATACTTCTAACTTCTGGAGAGTGCACATCAAATCCAATGGAAGATCCATCAAATTAAGTAAGGGTTGGAGGCTTCAAAATCTCTTCTTTTTCTTGGAAGGAATAAAGCAGAAAAAACATGCAACATTTCTCAATAATAATCAAAGTTCCCAGAATGTTTATTTCTGATCATCTGATTATGTATCTGATGAAAATTGTAGTTCAGGAAAAATCATCAATGACATCCTATGGCTATAACAAAACTGGATATATCGAATGACTTCTGTACTCCATTATTCCAGTTTTGGAATGGTTATCCTGCAGGACCTAAAAGATCAGAGGAAATGTATACAATATACAGTCAGGACTCTCAGCAGATGCAAGTAGTATTCACTATCATTGTTGGTACCTAATGATTAATTTTGTAGCAAACAGATCAATCTTCAGCCTGTTTACAGAAGAATCCTTTACTTCTTACAGTTGCTACCATGCAAGTATTTGTAAGCCGTTGTTTTGTTTTCCTGCCAAAGATTTTTTTCCCTCTCATGTCATAATTTTTAAAAACCCATATATCATTTACATAGATAAAGCAAAATGCTCTTCTTCAACATATTTCTTGGCTTTTACTCTAAAATTAAAAGAGTTGAATAATAAATGGCGATACCTACACCACAAAACAAAACCCCAAAAGTATTACTTTCCCCTTAGGACTACTTAATTTCTGAATCTTTTATCTTCTGCTGATAAAAGAAGGCTCATCATGTCCAGTGTTAAACTCAATGATTTTAAGAGGTATTAAAGTCAGCCTTACTTTTACATGCAGTCTTTTACATGTTTAAAAAAAAAAAAAGCTTTTCATTTCAACTGGACTGGAACTTTAAAGGGATGGATACTACACCTCTTGCAAGAAATTGTTTTACTTCAGTGCTTACAGAAGCCTGACATGTGGTCAAGGAACTACTCAGGCTGATTAAAAGCAAGCTGCTAATAATTAACTACTCGCAGATCTCTCCTGCAAATCTGACATGGTTTTGATTTGTACGCCAAAATGGAAATATTCTGGCAGGACACCTATGAAACATTTCTATTGTCATCCACTTGAAACTTTAGATAGGGTTATTATATTTAATACTCTTATAGGAAAATGGAGACTAAACACAGCTATTATCCAGTGGCTGTACATACTGTAAACGCTTAGCTTTTTCCCCACTTTGTTCAGTCTACAGGTTAAGTTTGAAAAAAAAAAGAATTAAAAAAGTAGCATGGGCATAGCAGTAAATCCCAAAAAACTAATCCGAGAAAGGTCAAATATTTATTTTTTCAATTCTGGTCAAGATTGAAAAGTACTTCCATTTTTGGTATGTTATTAAAGACAGTGTTCTACTGCAAGAAAATTGAGATTCCAATAAAGACTGGTGTACACTGGGGATCTGACACCATTAAATGATTGGAGGACTTCTCACTGAAACTGTATGTAACCCATCCCATTGTACTAACCTGTACTGTACCTATAGTATAGGCACATCTTAACTTCACCTTGATATATATTTTTAAGACTGTCATTCCTATAGTTCAACCTTCACAATCCATTTTTAGTAATTCCCTCATCAGAAAACTGTTGGGATTTTCACATTCAAACAACTAGAGCATAACAGTTTTTTTCCTTATCCTCCAAATTCAGCTGAATAGCTGCTGTTATTTGTAACAGGTGCCTTTATTTTTAATTGGGTCCTAGTGCTCTGAAGAAGCATCAGAATTGCAGCAAGGTATAAGAATCATGGTAACAGCTGAATACACACTAACAGCTCAGCTAATTTAAATAAGGACTATTTTATTACTAATGGAGCTACAGCCAATAAGGCAAGGGTCTGACGCATGTTTCTCACATCAGGAGTACACCAACAGACTTACTGCCCTAAAGCACCTGTAGCCTCCCTTCTGTGTAATCCTCTGCAACCTCATCCATCCTAGCCCCAGAAGCTCAGCTGATGGTGCTTAAAGTCTGCTCCAGTATGGCAGTCGTGTAACCTCAGATCAGATCAGCAGAGTGAAATTGTGAGAAAGAGCATTAAGAAGCATAATCTGGGGCCCCCATGCCACCACCCTCCATCCAACGTCTCAGGAGCTGCCCTTGTCCTCAGCCCTCACCTCAGCTATGTTGTAGGTATGATGTACGTGTAGGCAGCTACCTGCCTTTCTCTTTGGCTTCTTGACCTGAATTCAGATGTGCCCTATCATTAGCCTTCTCTAGCATTTTCTGGACTGCCAGCTGCACCCCTTTTCGCTGAGGGCACTGTCCTGCCTGCCTTGCTGCTGCCTTTGGCTCCTGGCTCACCTCTCTTTGCAGAGCCCCTCTTTTGCTGCTCCCTGACAACTTGTCCATGAAAGAAATGCAAATGATCGCCCACTTCCCTTGCCAACAAGAACTGCTATTTCATTAGAAAGAGTTAATTAAAACCTGAAGGCAAATGTACTCTTTGTTTTCTTCCTCAAAACATCCTTCAACATTCTACTGACAACTCCAGAAAGGAGGGCAATTGTCAGAATAATATTTTTGGACTGAACTTGGAAGCGTACAAAACTTCATTTTACACACAACAATCTACGATCACAGAATAAATACATTTGTTGCGACTGCAAACTATTCTGGACTTTGGCTCAGAGCTTGAGGTTGTGTCGTGGTTTAACCCCAGCCAGCAACTAAGCACCGCGCAGCCGCTCGCTCACTGCCCCCTTGGCGGGATAGGGGAGAGAATCGGAAGGGTAAAAGGGAGAAAACTCCTGGGTTGAGATAAGAACAGTTTAATAATTGAAGAAAAACAAAATAGAACAGTTAAATAGGCAAAGCAAAAACCGTGCACGCAAACAAAGCAAAACAAGGAATTCATTCACTCCTTCCCATCGGCAGGCAGGTGTTCAGCCATCCCCAGGAAAGCAGGGCTCCATCACACATAATGGTTACTTGGGAAGGCAAACGCCATCACGCTGAATGCCCTCCCCCTTCCTTCTTCTTCCCCCAGCTTATATACTGACCATGACGCCATATGGTATGGAATAGCCCTTGGGCCAGTCTGGGTCAGCCCCCCTGGCTGTGCCCCCTCCCAGCCCCCCTGCACCCGGCAGAGCAGGGGAAGCTGAAAAGTCCTTGAACGGTGTGAGCGCCACTTAGCACCTATTCAGCAACAGCTTAGCACTACTTAGCAAGACCCAAAACATCACTGTATCATCGACATTGTTCTCATCCTAAACCCAACACAGCCCCATACCGGCTACCAAGAAGAAAATTAACTCTATCCCAGCTGAAACCAGGACAGGTTGCCAGTTTGCACAGCCTCCAGAAGGAGGGACCTCCATCAACTGCTGTGCCATACGATGGCTGACAGCAGGCAGCAGCTCCATCCATTTCACAGTGGATGCTCCAACTGTTCTCAGACTTTTCTAAGCAGAGAGGTACAAACAAGACAGAGGGAGTAGGTTACTGGAATTTGCAAACGAAGTAAAATCTTTTTAACTTCCAAGGAAAAGATATTCTTGTAAAACTACCTATAAATGTACTTGAGGTAATATTTTGACCCCCGTTAAAATCAGCCACAGAATTCTGTCAGCTTCAATAGAAAGAGCACTTCAGCTACAGTGAAATCTATTGTAGTTCCTTCAGAACAGATGCTTTAGTAGAAGTAATTTTTAAAACTATATAATGAGGTCTACTCTCAGTTACATGTATCATCTTCCTGACATTATTGCTGTGAGCAGAGCTCCTCAAATGCAAAGAGAGAACATTTTAAAAATGTGATTCTTTGTTAAGGAGCAGTAAAGTTTTAAAGCAAATTTGAGTGCTATAAAAATTATTTAAAACCCAGCATGTTTTGCAGAACATTTTCACTCATAATTCAGCATTCAAATCTCCTTTTCAGTATTGATGAATGAAATTGGTCAAAAATTGTCCAAATTTATCGTAGCTGCTGGTGTCTGAGGTAGCTCAGTGTTGTGATACTTGCATTTGCTGAGCACAGCATGGAACATCTCATGAAGGCACAGATACAATTTGCCTTGTGTACTGAATAGGTCCACTATATATGCTGCTTTTAAAATAGGATATGATCCCCATAGAGTTTTTAGGGAGTTCTGAGTATTCCTGACTTTTTCTGGCACAGTGCATCCATCCAACCATTCTCACTGTCCTTGGGCTTTGGTTCCTCAGCAAGGGTTCTGGCTCAATAAAATTCAGTTCAGCTCCCCATCAGAAACGTCATGGTACACTTTCTAAGATGCAATTGTCTTACACACCAGAACTAACAGTTCATCAGATTATGTGAAAATCATTTTGGTTCATACAGATGAGAGTGAGTAGATTAATGAAAAAGCTGAGTTAGATGCTCTTCAGATTTCAAGAAGTGGAAGACAGGGAATTAGCAAAGGTCCTGAATTATCCCAAGCAGAGTCAGTGTAATTACGAACATATCCAGGTCTCAAAACAGTGAATAGAAGAAATGTTGACCTGGGATTACATGAGTAGACCATCTTTTTTTTGAAAGAGTGAAAATTACTGAACTGCGTACAGTCTTGATGAAAGCTGAACCTCATTAAGCTGCTGCAGTATGAAGTTTATTTGATCTACTATGTAGGTAAAACACTAAAAGCAATGAATATAATCCCAACATTGTTGAGAAGATTACATTAGGGTAGTTTTTGGTTTTCTTTGAAGTATTCCATTGTCCAAAAATGTTGGACAATGTTGTTCCACTCCATCAAACAAAACTGTTGAAGTGCACAGACTATTTTGGTAGTAACATTTCAAAAGTGAATTACTCAACATCAGTCACTCAAAATCTAGCATCAAGATCTTCTAAAAATTATAGCTATGGCTAATTTAATAATGGTATGACATTTTTCAGCAGACAAGTTACCTAGATGAAAATTCCAAAACATGCAATCAAAGACAAGTTATAAAATGTGTTTGGAAATGACCCATGTGCCTTTTGAGCATAAGACAATTAGAATAAATGACAGGAAAATGCTTACCTCATTTATCACTGGAAATATTCTATTGCTGCCATAAACATGAAACAATTTAGAAGACTGTGTGAGACAAAGTCTTGTGAAACCTGGTGCAAGTTTCAAAAAATTTAATTGAAAAGTCATAAGTGAGGATGTTTTTTCAAGCTAAAGCAGTCTCCTGAGACCTTATTAAGGCTGAAAAACCCAGATATTTGCATGAAGTCAGTAACCACATCCTGTTATATTTTATAACAATCACACTAGTAAGAGTTACTGCTGAAATTTTATACCACAGCAAAACTAAGAGATAGGGGTCTTTAAGGGTTGAAAGGGTAAATGGAAATATAATTAGTTTTGAAGACTGTCACAGCTTTTTGTTCTTTTGCTTGATGGAAAGTGTCCTACAGCAAAAGTATTTCTACTATTTCTCTTGAACTATACACTACCATCTATGTTCCTAAATATTAAAAGAAATTAGATTTTTGTCTACATTTTAAAAAATACAATTATTTCAGTTCACTGGGAAATTTATTATCTTTCCAACTGGTATCTTTCTTTGTTTAACCATTTGTACATTCACCATGAATGAAATAATATAATAAATAATACTGGAATTACTAAGAATACACAGCTTCAACAGTGAAAGTGTGGTTGATAGCATGTCTTCGATGAACACGTTACATTTATGCAGCAATTTAAGTTTTTTCTTTTTTTTCCTTGATAGTCATCTGTGATTTGGTAATCAAAAGTCTAAGGGTGCTCAGGTTCTCATCAAAGAAAGCTGTGGAAGCACATTATGTTTTCTTTTTAGAATAGGAGTGGATGGGGCTCAGTGAATGCAAAAGAATATTCATGATACAATTCACCTTCTCCTGAGTCACGTCTGCTTCTTTCTTCTAAAGCATTCAGAGCTCTGCCTGGCTTGAGAAATGGCAGTCAACACGCTTGAACTTCAAAGAATTTTCACTTTTGCTCTACATCAGGCTCTGGGACCTTTTGGCTGCACTGGGTCTAATCCAAGACTTACTGTATCTAAGGTCAAGGACAGTCTCTTTAAACAGAATTAGGTTCTGAAATCCCTCCATCCCTCAACATTTCTTTTTCCTCACAGAAAAGTATTTATGCACTGAATAGCACAAAAATCCCTTCTGAAAGCAATCACACCACTTGTATCAGCTAGCTATGCATGTCCCAGCACAAGTAGCTTTTATGGTTTCTTTCATGAGTGTAACTGCATCTTTAGTTGCTTAAATATTTTTGGAAATCTGTCCTTCATGACTAAGCCAACCTATTCCCTTTTTATTCTTCAAAGTTACCCCTTCTCAGCTTTCCTATCTCTTGCATCAAAATTAAAGTTACTCAGGGCAAAAAAACAATTTACCATAGTGCCTCCTGAAGGACTTTCTTGGGTACCAATACCAAAAGAATAACAGAGAAACAAGTCACTTTCGTCCAGCTCACAGGTTAGTTTATTAAAATCAACAGTTACACCTTAGCACTATGCATCTCTTTCACTTGTACAGCTCCATCTGCACACTTGAAGCATCATCTTTCCTGACTGGCTGCTCAGGGTGAAAGAAACCATATGCATATTTCACAAGCTAAAATAGCAGTTTTCCCTTTTCTTTTTTTTTCCATAAAGCCACAGACTGAGGTTGGTGGTGTTTAGTAGTTCATATTGCCTCCTATCTGAACATCTTTGTGGGCATGTACAGAAGGAGAAATAGCAAAGATGTCAATTTTTCACACAATTCTGATCATAAACAATACACGTAAGGAACACTTTTCAATATACTTGTTTCAGCTGCAATAATTTCTGAACTATAAAAATGATTCGACAGTTGGATCCAATAGGTGGGAGAGATCAATTGTATCGCTATGACTGAAAGAGATTATTACAAAATATGTTATGTTGCATGCCTCAAACATTATACTTGTAATATTCAAATATGTCTATTTTCTTAGAAACCCAGTGCTTCCAGAAACTGACTTAAACGGTTTGAGGTCCTCAGTATCTAATCACCATCCAGGTACAACCCCCTAACTTACAGCTATACTTTGAAAGGAAAAGAGGCAACTGTTACAAGTCACAGAACAGAAAATTTGGGGTGTAAATGAGAAAAAAAATAATTCTTCACCATGGCAGTGGTAAAGCACTGGAACAAAAGCCAAAAGGGGCTCAAGAATCTCCATCCTTGGAGGTATTCAAAACTGCAACCTAATCTGACTTTGAAATTTGATCTGCTTTGAAGAGAGACTGGACTAGAGACCTCCAGAGATCCCTCCTGAATTAAACTATTCTGTGGTTTGCTGATATGATGTTACCATGTATACAAATCATGAATGTATTTTTCAGTAAGCACTGACACACGCTGGACTGAACAATCATCTTTTGAAGACTGTGTAGGTATCTGCTGTTCAGTAATCACTCACAACATGGTAATTCAGTGCATTCCTGCTTCATAAATTGATCAGCTGGAATTCAGACAGTGTTGGAAAACAAGCATCCGTTCATCCTATGATACCAAGCAATGTAAACTATCTCTTAAGAAACCCTTTTAAGAACCATTTCCCCTCTTCCTGTCCTGAGTACCAGAATAAGGCATCTGGGTTTATATTGCTGTGGGCAGATTCTGTCTATTCAGAGTAGATCATAGAATCGTAGAATGCTTTGGTGTGGAAGGGACCTTTAAATGTCATCTAGTCCATCCCCCCTGCAATTGGCAGGGACACCTACGACTAGATCAGGTTGCTCAGAGCCCCATCCAGTCTGGCCTTGAATGTTTCCAAGGATGGGGCATCTACCACCTCTCTGGGCAACCTGTTCCAGTGTTTCACTACCCTCATTGTAAAAAATTTCTTTCTTATATCCAGTCTGAATCTACCCTCTTTTAGTTTAAAACCATTACCCCTTGTCTTATTGCTACTGGCCCTGCTAAAAAGTCTGTCCTGATCACTCTCCTGTCCCCTGTTGCAAAGTGTGCTGGCTTGGAGGGATTATAGCCCCCCTTGCCCCTCTTATTCTGGGTGGGTTTTGGTGGTTGCTGTAAAACTTAACATTTTTCCCTGCTGCAGCTATAACTTCAGGTGATGCAACCCCTTCGGGTTGTTTTATTTTCTTGAATTATGATTACAAACATCCAAAATAGATGGTGTAAGAGTATTATGTTCTCACCATACACCATATTGGTTTGTGTAGCAGATGAACTGCTTCAGCACATTCTGGATTTTTCAGTATTTTCAGGTGCTTTGTTCCAGACCACAATCATATTATGCACTTCTCAGGAATTCCTACCTTGAAACTTGGTAAATGGCTGATGAGTTACAAACTTGCACGTTTTTCTTATATTCCAATGGTTCCTTGTACATTCTTGTATACAACATAAGAGAGTTCACAAGCCCACAGAAGTTCCCTAATTTTCCTTTTCTGTACTGCAGTCTTTTAGCTCACTTTCTCCGAGTTAATGGTTTTAGTTGTTTTGGCTTTATTGTTCAAGCAATATAAAAATTAAGAAATAAAATGGCTTTTTCTTATTTATTTTATTGTCACCCACTGATTTCAGACAAAAAGGAGAAATTCAGCTTTCCAATCTTCTGCTGCAGTTCAAGAGTGATTCACCTGACAGCACTTTTTGCTGTGCCATTTTTACTGTCAGTGTTTTTCTGAGTTTGTTTTACTCTCGGCATTATGTGTTCAAAAATTACTCAGAACCAAAGAGCTCAGAGGCCTCTTCTATCAGTCTCTTCTCATGTAATACAACAGTCAGTTCCAAAATGCTTATGCAAAAATCTTAAGAATAGTCTTTTTTTTATGTGTCCTCAGAACTGTGATGTATTTCAGAAGGAAACACTGATGTTCATCTTTGCATGTGGTTACTGTTGGGTCAGTCGTCCTACCTGTAAGTCAGTAGAACAAGATATTCAGTGTGAAGAGAGCCAAACAACATGTTTTGGGGCTGTTAAAGATGTTATTCTCCTTTACCACGTGTTATCAATTTACCTGAAGCACTGGTAACGGTAACGAATAGTTGAAAGAAGACTGAACTGCCAGAACCGTTTTGCTCACAAATGCTCAACCATGCTCCGTGTTTTTCTAAACAAAACCAAAATCCTCATGGGAGTGGGAACTCCTGGCAGAATATGCTGCATTGAGTCTCTATTGAAATGGGACATCAGCTTTTTGTACTTGTCAAAGTAGCTGTTTGTGCTGCTTTTTATTAGGAAAATGAGTCTTATCTCAAAGATTCACCTTCAGAATAGAGAGAAGTATTTTTAGTTCGCATTCTCAGTCAGTGGCTGTCACTTTCTTGCTTTTATTGTATTGAGAACACATTCAGTTTATTTTTCTATTCTTTTGTCTCACTCCTAGCAGAACACTGACAAGCTGTGTGGGAAGCAGCAGCAAGAAAAGGAAAAAAAAAGACCAACAAAACAAACCCACAAAAACCCCACAAGGTAGACAGTGTTTTGGCCTAGACTTACTTAAAATCTTGGGGGCAATGGAAGAGGTCTGCCTTGCTGAAATTCCCTCAGTAGAGATCTTAGTCAAACAAACAAAACAGTTAAGTACAGTGTGATCCCATGATTTAATTCAAGCAGAGTCCCTTCAATTGCTTCACTGAAAGGGAAATAGTTCTGCTTACAAAGAGCAGCCTAATAAGACCTCTAGTTCACATGTAAAGGTATCATCTCGGGTACTGTGGCTCTGCAATGGTCAGGGACTCATCTTGGCCCAAAACTCATACGTAATGGGCAGGACAGAATTTGGTTTCTATTACCCTACCAGAGCCTTAGGGAATGAAAAATGTTCTTTCCAAGTATATTACTACTAGCTTCAGAGGAACAATAAAAGAAAGGATAAATCTGACTTATCATCATCAGTTATGATGGGGATAGTGCCATTCTCTTCTGCAGTACTTGAATCACAACCTACAACATGCTTTCCATCTCCTGAAAAAGCAGGAGATGACTCTCTTGACAAAGCACAGTTTCATTTCTCTCCATTACCTGTGTCCTGAGAAGAAAGTGATCAGTCAGGGTAACGGACCATAACCAGAAAGTAAGTAGTTCTAAACACAGAAAACAGATTGACAGGCTAATAAATAAAGTAACTCTATATCCTAAGCCTCTCTCAACCAGAGGGATATAAAACCCCTTCGTATTTTGGTTTTCCTTGCCTTACTACCCAAAGACATGAAATTTTAAAAATCTTTGTCTCCGCAACAGAAATGAATATTGGCCTCAACATAACTATAGCAGCAAATCTTTTATTGGGAAACGGAGATAAGGATATCCTAGACTTCATGCAAGCTTCTTGCTAGTTACCAGCACTTTAATTGTTGCAATTTTAAATTCCCACAAGCACAGTGATGAATATGCAGATATTGCATTTATATTTGTCTACTACTCTCTATAAAGCAGATGTGCAACATCTGATCCCTTGCTGCTTATGTACCCGGTACTGTCACTTCCATCTGTGCCTCTACTGTTCCTCTGATACTGTAAGATCTAGTGTCACTATGACAAGTTCCCCGTTGGTCGTCTAAACATCATTCAGATTGCAAAATCAAGGAACTGTAATCCACCATCTGCTGCTGAAGGACTCCTGGTGTAGAAGAGAATCTGGTTTAGTATATAGCTGAACTTTCCATTCCCATCTAGTAGCAAAGTTTTATACTCAACCTGTGTGTCCGTAAATAACACATTATGAGGACCATTGCAAAGGCAGCTCCCCCCCCCAAAAAAAAAATCACAAAAGAAAAGCAAGTATAATGTAGTGAAAACCCTTAAAATTCACTCTCAGAAAAAAGGTCCATTTTGGGAAAGGGAGGTAATATTTAAAAACTCAATAAGATAACAAGCAAGCACATGAAAACACATTTAAAAAATAATTCTTAAAAGAAAGAAAAAAAAAAACAACAAATCAAAAAACCCCAGCATTTCCCAACAGCTACCACACTGTGGCATCCCATGATAACACAGTATTTGACTGCATATTCAAAAGAAATTACCACTCAGAAGAACAGAAACATTCCTGATAATCTACTGCAAGATATATGGATAAATGTTGACCTTTTAACAGCAACAAATCTAAAATTGTAGATTTTTCCTCTCTCAGAAGGGTGGGTAAGTTATTGTCTTTTAAGTAAGGAAGAGCATTTAATCTATAACATTTGGAGTTATCTATAAAGTACTTCAAAGTTCTCAAAAAAAAAAAAAGTCTGGGGTATTGACAATGAAAAAATTGTTAGTTAGAAGGAAATGGAAAATATGACTGTCCATGCAAATTTTGTTTGCTGTACTGAGTTATTCCAATTTTTTAGTGGTATAACAATATTTGTTCTATTGTCTACAGTTTTACTCTAAAATAATGAGTACCTTGTTTTATCTTTGTAAAAGGAGAACTCATTTTATAATCAAAGCAGAAATATTGCTGCATCTTCTGTACAGATAAGCCACTAACATTGGGGTAGATACTTCATGGTGGATGTTGAACGGTGCTAGAATAAATCAAAAATCTGAAATTATACAGCACAGCTGCATTAATACCTAAAGGTTTCATCATGATTAATGATATTATAATGCATACTCAAGGAATTAAAAATAATTTGTGTCACATAATGGGTTACCACCTTGTCAGTTCAGGAGACTCAATTTTGCTGTGACCTTCCAATAAATGCAATTCAGTCACAGGTTTGTTAGACACATTTTTTTGTATGATGACCTAGAAAAATGCAATGGAAATCCAATTTTGAAGTCCATCACAAGTTTGTTACAAACCTTTTTCAGTTCCTGGGCTGACAGCAATAATGGAATGACTATATGTTGGAACAGGTGACTGATCAGAAAGAACCACCCAGTTCATTCCTGTGGCTTTTCATTCAGGTGCACTAGGCTCATCAGTTGTTCCTGACACCTGCCTGAATGATCTATTCATTTTGTAGCACATGCTTCCTCAGAAGAGACATATAGGTATGTATGCTTCCATTTTAATGGAATGTTCTTACTTTATTGGAAATTATCTGCCAGAGTGCTGTTTTCTGGGAGATTTCAGAGGAGTTTGACCGTGTAGAATCTCCTTACGCTTCGACACAACAGGTCTAGAAAAGCCACAACCTAAATCTTTTGTTACAGGTAAAGGTTTGCAGGCTGGATAATTTGTTCAAGTGGGGGGTACTGTTATCTCAAGTGCTGTAGTTGGTTATCACAGACCTATGAATTTGTTAGCTCAGCTGGAAGAAAATTACTTTCTGTAAAATTGCTCATCTCAGCTATCATACCTAATGCAATGTGGATTAAGACAAGGAGAGCTGACTAGACTGTAGGAGGAGCACAGCTAGATCTACCACCAAGAGCTTAGAAATGTGACATGACACATTGTACATAAGCTGGGAAGTAACAGTATGGCAAACTGGTTAGCCTGAAAAATACAAGCCTCTTTCCTTGAGGTCTGCTTGACATCACATCATAAATAGCTATTAAATTGCTTTTAGGTTTGTTCAGTGCACTCAGCAGGTATACAATAGAAAGGATAAAAGTTTATATGCCAAATTAGACACAGTGGTCTTTCTCTCAGTGTGTGAATGACTCCCTGAAACTTACTATCTGATGAAGTACAAGGTCACAGAGAACTACTCCAGCCAGCTTTGAACCTAAGCTGGAGTTCAAAATAGTACAGCTGTAATGATGAGATGCTCTGCCCAGACTAATAAAATATACGTACTTAGTATTACTTCACTGCCTTACATACAGTTGTACTGATTTATACCTTAGTCTCCGGTGCATGAGAATTTCCTCAGAGATCCTGATTTCAGCATATTACTTTGATAAGCCAGAGGCAAAAACCATACCCGCAAAATCCCACAAACGCCCCAGCCTCCAAAACAATGAAGTTCAAGTGTATGAGAGAGAGGTTTTCAATGGCACAGAAAAATGACCAAAAAACCCACTGAACACTGCAAAAAGTTAACTCAAGCATATGCCTACAGCATATGCTACTATGTTTATTTTGGTTTTAGCTTGCCAACAAGGGTAACCACAGCCACAAAGATGGAGCACCATAGGAGCTGATCTTATACTAATCGTCAGAGCAAGTACTTCACCATCTTGGGACACTTTGATTACTAAAAGTCATGCAAGCCATAACCCTGTAAGTTCTCCATATAGGCAATAATATATCCTGAGGCAGCATATATTGTATTGGCACCTTTTGCCCATACATACAGAAGATTGCTCCTGGCTATTTTTTCCCCCGTTTGATTGCTATATTCAATATACCCTAGTCAATGAAGGCTAAATTTTCAAAGGTGCTTAAAGATCTATAAAGCCTAGGGAAGATTTTAAGAAGTACCTACAGACGTTCCCAAGTCAGGTGTCTTCCCAAACTCAGGTAGTTCATCTGGGAGGTCCTTCTTTCAATTCATCCTCTTATCTTCACTTATTCCTTATTTTCTTTCCTTCTGTTTTAAAATTTTGCTGTATTCACTTAACAGTTGTATATCCTTTAAATCCATCCCAGAGTTTTTAAATTCAAAGAAAAAAAATATAGTAATCCCAAATCTTTAGCTTAGAAAAACCAACACTTTTTCTCAAAGGTCTACAAAAAAAATTTGAGGGAACCGTCTTTCAATCATCAGTTCATATGACCACGTTCTATTACTCATGCTCAGTGAAAACTGTCTTCAAATGATCTCACTGATTTAAAAAAAAAGCCTAAAATACCATCATGAATAAATAGCTTCAGGTAGCAGGAGATATCTCTCTGAATTTGGACATGTTGCCCTAACTACTCTAGGCCACTTCTTCTTTCTAATTCAGTTGTTGTTTGGTTTGTTGTTTGTTGTTTTTTGTTTGTTTTTGTTTTATTTTGTTTTAAAGCAATCAATTTATAAGTCTGAATTTTAGTTCATGTATAAAAATATTATGTATAGTCAGAGAAACAGAAACTTTACTTCCCTGCACTCCCCCTTTATCCCAGTACATTTTTTTAAAAAACACAATAGCATAACCACTGATAATAAGGTTACACTATCTCTTTCAATGTTGAGAAATTCAGAAAAAAAAAAAACAAACCAGGTTCAAGATATGATTTCTCTATCACAAGGAGGGATCTGAAAACAATCAAAAATAAATTAGGATGGGTGACATGATCAGTAAATTGAAGGCAAGACAATTCCCGTAAATCATCATGATGTGGTAGATTAAATTTAAAGCTTCTGCAGATATGGACAACAGACTGTTCTAGCTGAGTTTTTATAGATTGACATCAGTTAAGACTGTATATTTGTTTTTTCCTCTTGCTCCTAGAATATGTTATGTTTTTTTGATAAGTTGCTTTTTTCCAGCTGGGGGGAGAGAAATAATCAGAATGATGATATCAAGAAGAAATATTCTACTTTGGTCAGAACTATACTTCTAAGAGAGTATTTCTTGGGGTAGCTCAGAAAATTTTCTATTTCATTGACTTCATCTCATAGTAAGCAAATAAAATTTAGCCAATTAGTGAAATTCTAAAGCTAAGATGTTACTTGAACCATTGTGGAGAAGCAAGCACATTTGCACTATATAACAAAGTAATCTTCCAGTGTTTATTGTCAGAGAAATGTAAGTATCCATAAAGGACCTAAAACTACCTTGTGGCTGAGGTGAAACAAACAGGTTCTAAAGTAGTCAAAGTAGTGGATGTCCTCGTTGGGTTAAAGTAGGTTATTCCACTGGCAGCATGTAAGGAACACAGATGCACCAGGTGACATTTTGTTTCATTTTAGGGAGCTGAAGTTTAGGACAGCACAGAGCCACAGCCTCTATGATGAGCCACAGCTCATATTATTTTGGTTTAAACTCGTTCACTGAGTCAGTAATTATTTTTTTTTCAGGATCTAATCACTGTTAAGGGATAAAATAAAGCGGTGCTATTTGATAAAATTTTCTTATCACAGTCAAAGTGGCACGCACAACAGTAATAGCGTCTTGTTTATAGAGATCTCTGCTCAGACATAGCACTTTTATTAGGGGGAAATGAAAAAAAAGATGAGCCAATGACCCCTGTACTGCCTTTCTAAACCATTCATGAACAGGCATGATTTTACCTGAATGAGATAAAATTTTGTAGCTTTCCCTCTGTAAATTCCAGGCAATACAAAATAGTCAAGAACAGTAGTAGAGCATAGCAAATGCCCTAAACAATCTCACCCTACCTGCAAACTAGCAGGCAAGGCAGGACTATCACTGGGCCCATCCTTTAGGACCCAAAGTATCTAGGATAAGAGCACAAGATCTTGACAAAATGACAGGTTTTGCAGAGGCTTCAACCCTCTGTGGTTTTCCCATACCAACAGTCTTGCCCTGCTAACACTGAATCTTATTGCAGACACATCCTAGCACCACCATCCCTTACTCCAGCACCACCACATTTATAACCTATGACAGATTGTTTAATGAGAAATGCCAGATTACTGAAGACAGCAGACCACACAAGACCAGGAAGAGAACATCTCACTTGAAAACTTAAAAAAAAGTATTGAGAAAAACTTAGCTTTTTAATTTGATCTAGCAGTCTTTTCTCACTTGCTTTAGTGAGATTATGGCTTCATTTGGACAGTTCTTGTTTTCCAGCCCAGTCTGTATATTGTTATATATATGGCCCTGCTTGTGCAATAGCAAAAGCTGGAATATGATCAAAGAACCCAATTTAATCAATTTCTTATTTTAACAAATTAAGTGGTATAGACTAAACTATATCTGAATCTGAGTTACAGTTACAAGAAGGGGATATAATACAACACTTAGGAATATCGGCCTGTAGAGCATGTGTACCAGTTACTAGTAAAAGCAGTACCAGCAGCCTCAGTGTGGTACAGAATGATAAAGAGAAAGAAGCTTTAGACCACCATACAAAGGACTACGCTTATATTGAGGGCAGCAAGAGTCTGGATGTCTTTTCAAAGTCATATCTCCCTGCAAAGGTGGAAACCCTTGGAGGTGGAGAACACATTATGGATTCCCTCACTTCCTAAACCTCCAAGGAAAATCTAAATAAATAGTTTAAAAAAATAAAAATAAAGTCCTGAAGTGACGTCTGTCTTCATCCACCACTTCCAGCGACACAGGTGTTACTGGCTGGGCAGTAATATCAACTACCACTCATTTCATTTTGTTCTTAGTCCCTCTATTGCTATGCCAGTGTCAGTCAGCAGCTCAAGATAAATAAAAGCCAAGGTGGCAGACCTTCTGAATTAGCATCTTCTGTCCATTTTGTGGAACTGGAAAGATTGTTTCTGGCCAGAGTTCATCAGGAACAAAAGGACTGGGCTTACCTACCAAGGGTACATTCTGACAAGGCAAACAACACATGCTGCTGCCTCCCATTACCTTATTCTCTGCTCCAAAACTCCCAGGCATCAAAGTAAAGGACACTGAGGCTTGATAGTTATGAGCAAAGCAGAAGGTATTACGTGCACCACAAAGCAAAATAATCCGACTTCAGTTACATTCGTCCAACATACAATGACAGAGACATTAACAGGTGTCCCTGCAGAACAAAACAAAAAAAAATTCTATACCATCACTTACCTAATTTGCAAAATCACCAAAAATTATATTCTGAGAAGGATTTGTGTTCACTCAGCACAGTATAATTCTCACAGGTTGCTATTTTCTTTAGTGAGTGCTATTGTAATAAAGCCTTCTGGTAGCCATAATTCCATCCGTGTTTGCTGTAGCGATAAAGTATACCACCTATTAGTTTTAATTTATTGCCTAATTTCATACAAAACTACTCATAAAACTAATGGAGAATGATCAGTTATTTTTACTTAAAAACACATACACACAAAAAGCAACTTTTTCATATCACACCTAAAAATAAGAAATTATATAAAACTATTAAATCTACAGAAAGGTTAATTTCTAAATACTTTTAAAAGTAGGTCTTGCAGAATACCACTGCATTTCTCTTTGAGACCTAACCTTACTACATTTGTAGGTTCACTATGTAATGGTACAGGAATAAAGATACTGTCTTTCATTATGCTGACAATGTGTGAAAGCAGGACATTTGTGTTCAGATAGCCTCCTTCTGCGGAAGTCAGAAGCAAACAGGCAGTTCCAGAAGGTGTCTTATTTCACCCTAGCGGGGGGACGCAGTCCAGCAATCAATGAAGCCTGAAAAGAAAAATCTTGATCCTTTCTGCGTGTCTGTAAGCGCTACTGATAGTATCTCCATAGTATCACTCCAACCCTTCTCACCTCTGCAACCAAAAGTTCCCAATATCTTGGTCTCACTTTTTCTGTTTGTGATCACACAGAAAGGAGAGACTGGGGAGCAAAAGAAACCCCAAACCTCAGTATATTCTGACCTCACTAATGGAGGGGAAGTGGTACAACTACATTTTTATGACATTCTAGGAAGGGAGGAGCTTGTGTTTCCTTTCCAGTTTTTGGAGAGATGGTCTGTTACTAGTAGATAGATAACAGGTAGAAGCAAGCACACAGGTAGTAGAAATTGACTGTAGTTCATAACACTTCTTCCAACAAACAACCTTTAGCTTAGAAGTAAAAAATAAAAAAAAAATTAAAAAATCATGTACTTTCTAAAATACTTTCAACAGTGCTCCCCTAAAAGCAGATCATTACAGTACACAGCATACTGGAAAACATGTTGATATGACCATCTCAGATTGTAGAGCTGAATTATGAAAACCTATTTATGAAAGCCACAGGAAGTGTTAGTTATTTTTTTTCCCCACACCATAATGAGGTAGTTTTATTTTTACATCAGAACTCTTTCATAACTCAAAACTAGACACTGAAATTAAAGGAACATGAAGTTGGTGGTTTTGTTGTTTTAAGAACAGATTGTTTTGAATTAGTGCCATCAGAAGGCAGATTTTAGAAAAAAAGAGAGGCAATACAAGACAACAGTAAATTATTCAGTTGTGTCCTAAGTAATCAAGACAATATATTGTGAAAATCAAGTAGATATTTCATTCAAAGGAAACTTAAAGAAGCTTTCTACCTAAGTGTTAATTTTGATCAAACACTAAACATTCAAGACATCTTTGATCCAAGGAGTCCTTGAGCTAAAGATACATCCTGCAGTAAAACCTGAAGTTATTTATCTGAGTAGGTTTCTCAAAGCTACTGACTTACTTTACAGTTGCATCTCAGAGACTTTCAGGTTAAGTGGAGAAATCTTTCAACTGATTTCCATGGGAGGTTTTCTTCCAAGGGGTTTTATTAGCTGCAAGTTGAAGAGATTCTTGGAAGTGTCTTGGTTGTTCATGAATTTCAGAACACACAAGCAAATAAGAAAGGACTAAATGTTAATGGGATCAAATGAAAGAAGAAAGAACAAAGGAAAAAGAAAGAATGGTTGCAAGCTTAGTTATCACTGATCAAGCATGAAGATGTCCGATATCATCAGGGAAATGAAACTCTACCCTCCACAATACACTTCCCTGGGTTTCAGTTGTCTTATTTCCAAAAAATATAACAGTACTTATAAAGGTGCTACAGATGAAAAAGGCAATGTGAAAGTAACTTATTATCTCTTTACAGAAAAGGGAAGTGAAACAGAAAGGTGACACCTTGTCTGAGATGATCTTTTAGGCCTGGGAATGTCTTCCCCATGTAGCTTTACATTCAAACCTAGCTCTAGTTTCAGTCCAGTCACATTGTGACTACTTGAGCCACTCTTCTCTACCTACATTTGGACCAATAAAAAGATCTTGTTTCAACTGGAAACTAATGTAACCCCACAAGTTCTTTTCATCAATATACTACCAGATGGACACTCATGATGAGGATCAACAAAAAATACAAATACTATGTGCCAATGCCTCCATGCTACATTAATAGCATATATGATTCTAAGGAGAAGCTGCTGCAAAAAAATATTTTTTTCAGCTGAAGGAGGGCCAGAATATTATTTTGAATTTTAAGGTATAACAATCTATTGAGGAGCTAAGTACATAAGAGCAAAATGAGACCTAGTTTCTAAAGGACATGGAATAGAGTCTTGTTATTCCTGTTAGACACCAAGAAATATGCAGCAAAAAATTATCTCTTTCTGGCATTTTGTGTCTTTCCAGCTGAAAAGCTGATTGTGCTAGTTCTCTCAGGCTTTGCCTAGTAGCAAAAGGTGGAATAACTGCCACGATACTCTCTGGGGAATAAAAAGTACTTATCTGGAAAAAGAAGAAAATAAGTCACATATTCTAGACACTTTCTGGAATTGGTTCTTTCTGATGCAGCAGGCTGATTTAATTTGAGCTGGAGGGCCCACTCAGCACTTAGCCAGCTGTAGAATCAGAGATATGTGAAGTTGATATAAAAGCCATTTTATGTCTTGCCCCAAATTTGATCATGCATTGACTTGGCCAGGTCCCATAAAGAAGACTGTTGATGAGCATAACATCTCTTACAGTTTTATTTTGTTCTGCATAGACAATAAACTGTAACCAGGAAGATACATGGATAGGATATGACCATCAGAGGAGAACAAGAAACAGGACAGGAGACAAATTAGAGAGGAACAGATTTTCAGTTGGTGTAAAGCAGTGTTGACAATTCAACTGAGATGAGCCAAAACTGGTTCACATCGGCTGGTGTGGTTCATAAGACCTGGTCTACTGATTAGATAAGTGGCAAAAAATCACCTCTGCAAAATACTCCACTTTCTTCAGAAGAATGAAAATGTCCTGGTTTGGGTTAAAACTGCGTCAAAGCTCCCCTTTTAAACATAACATTCTCTTACCTATGGAGATGAGCGCCTAGTTCAGATATCTTTTCAGGAAAAGAGATTTGACCTAGGGAGTTTTGTGCATCAAAACAGCTGTAGCTAAACCGGAAATATCTGGCTTGAGACATACGCTGAAGACTGCCTGAGTCTTTGGACAAGGCTTCAGCATGTTTCAGGTACCAGTCACCCCACTCACTAAAACAAAAAGATGGGTCTCTTTGTAGTTTCTTTGGTAATTATAAAACACAATTATAATACAGTACAGGCAGTGCCCACAGCTTTCTAGGTAGCTGTTATAGTCCACATTGCAGAAGTTGAAACATTTTAGCAAATCAGACAAGTTTCTCTGTTTAAGCAACATGACTCTTTTCTTTCTGCGGCACATATGCAATAGTAAATTCTGGCTTCCACTTATACCCTAGATTTTCTTCATCGCAGCCAGAGAAAAAGTTGATTTTCCATTTGGTTTTGTGCAGGAAGATACCCCTGTTTCAGCTGAACACTGGCTCAATTGATTAAAAAGTAAGTTAAACTGCATAGCTTCAATTATGCCAGATTTAAAAAAAAAAAATGTAAATTCAGTGCATCTTCATAGCATGTAGCATGCTTTCGTCTGTCAAGAAGGAGCTGAAATTTCTTAAGCCTACTGATTACCAACAGTTCTTGTAGATTGATATGATGAGGATACCTGTGAAGACCATTCCTGTTAAACAAGCATCTCCCCCAACTAAGGTGTCGCTGTAACACAGGTGTTTTCCCATGCGTCACATTTTAATACAAGTCCTTCTAAGTCTACCTTCAGTACAGCAAATTCTGGAGCCTTGTCTCACTACTAGTTGAAGACCAAGTCCCGCCAACTCGACTCCATCCAGGAAAGATTTTTTTTTTTTAAATATTCCTAGCCTTTACCTCTGACATTGTGCCCATTTTCAATTGTTCTTTGATTGTTTCCTGCATTAACCCCTTTCTTGCCATGTATAACTTAAAACTTACAAAGGAGTACAGTGTAACAGTAATGCTTACATTTTCAAGGATTTAAAACCAAATTACAATAGTAATGACTGTTAGTACCAAATTTGGATTCCATTGCATCATCTTGGGAGATTTATAGTAAATGTATTTTAAAAATCATTGCATATAGAGAATACAAGTTTTTTATTTAGTCCATGTATCATATGATTTAATAGAGCAAAGCAATATTACCAATATTTGGGCTAGTATTACTTAATTACTTTAATATTAAAACATGAATGGAAAGTCAAAAGGAAAATTAGGAGACATTTCTACATGAACATCATTGATTTGCCCATTGAAAACAGGAAGTCTTTCTGCAATGCTCCTAAAAAAGATTGATACCAAAGACTTCATGCAAAACATTAATAGACAGATTCAAAGTTAAACAGCCAGCACAGGATTTTCTTATATCCTAGCTGCTCATCTTGGATCTGCTTATACAAATCACTAAAACTGAGGGAGAAAAAAATAGTGGTTTAAGATATTTCATCATAAAATCATGGGCCAAATGTTTGCAATTTCAGCCCTTCAAACTAAAGGATAAAATTATGGAAAATATCTTTGCAATTTTACAAAAAGAAAATAAAAACTAAGTTCACCTTGTGACTAAGATTCAATTCTATGCAATATAAAACAAGATAAACCTTTATGGTCAAGGTATTACCCTCTGAAGATATCATTTAGTAATCATACATCCTTAACTGCATTAGTGTTAGCTTGTGCATCTACGGATGCCTGTTGTTACTTAATTTTAAAAGGTTTCTAATCTTGTAATGAAACTGTATTTTTGATCAGCCACAAAGCAGAATCTGATCTGAGCATTATAATGTAATTAATCATGGATTTTAGTGTCTCATTTGAAATAATTTATTCAGATCTGAGAAGTACACTGCATGTCTATGATTGCATTATATAAAAAGCAAATAAACTACATAACTGAAAATGAATGACATGTATTATTTATCACAAAATGGAACTTCCTGGAGTTAAGAGCTTGGGTCCCACTGGCTTGCACTTTGACTCCTGTTCAGTCACTTCCAGCTATACAATGAGATATTGAAACTCTGCTGCTTGATTTTTAACCACTTTAACAATGCTGGGAAAGTGGCTGGAGAAGTTGGGTCCACAGCATTCAAGACTCAAAATGGGCTTCACGTTTGGTGGACAGTTACAAATATTGCAGTGCAAACTATACCTTTACGAGCCTTTGTAAATTGCTCAAGGAATGAAAAAAGGGGAAAAAAATCAGAGGAATTTTATGGCCTTTGGAGATGTACAAAATATAATTGTCCTGATTTCCACCTGCAGGTTTTGCATCTTCAGTTATCATCCCAAACCTGAAAAATATCTAGAGTAGTAATGCTTTGGCATGTTGTTTCTGAAAGCACCCTCTGCTGTGTTATCCACCAAGTCATCACCCATGGCTGTAATAGCACATGGTAATTAGGAAATGTAATAGGCCATTTTCAAAGCATGACCTGTAGTCTGATCTGAATCTGAATTCTCTCAGTGCCAGGAGGCACACAAGGCGCGAACATCGTTCTTCCACTTCGATCGGTCTGCGGCTGCGTGCTCTGGAGTCCCAAGGGCCACAGAGCAGTCCTCTGTTGGTTTTTTCCTCAGGACATGACCGATCCAGTTCCATCTCCTCCTCCTCACTTCATTACTGATTTTCTCCATCTCAGAAAATTGATGCTCGTCGTTTCTGCAACTTTTTATTTTTCTTCCGGGAGGAGGTAGTTGGCCTCCTGCCCAACCCCCATGACTTGGAGGGCCAGTGGTTTTTCTGTCAGGGTGGCCTTCCCTTAGGCTGCGTTGGTTCACGGCACCTTCTTCAATTTTATCCAGTGCACCCTCCAGAGAGGGATCCCCTATCCACCACCCAGGGGACGTGCCTTCTAGCCGCGCAGCCCCAGCCGAAGGCATGACCTGTAGTACCCATAGGAAAATTGGAAACTTGTGTGTGTTACTTGACTGCTTTGCTGGCCTAACCAGTTACCTACAGTGTAGAAAAGAGCTTTCTGATGTTCACCTGATGCTACATATGAAGAAAGGTGAACAAGCAGATGTTGTGGGTGCTTAAAGCACATAAAACAACTGAATGGAAATGGTGGCAAAGCAAGACACCAGGCTATAGATAAGTGAATAATGTAGTTTATATTCCACCCACAATAAGGAGGAATCAGAGACCATGCTGAGACTAAGAACACATGTTGCATAACCTCTGCTGGTGGAGCTTCTAAGTAGAAAAGGGACAGCTCTTCTGCTTCCTTTCCTTTCTTTGTTTACACTAAAACACAAACAAAAAACAGAGTCAAGATCTGACTCAACTAGTAATTTCCATTTGATGTTAGGGAATTCAGGGTAGTAAAATCCACGTAGATAGGCTTGAGCAACTGAGTTCTAATCTTTGTTCAGGAGCAAGCAGTGACCAGAACGATTCCAGTGCTGAAAGCTACAGGCATATTTCAGTCTATCAATCAGCCTTGATTTGTATAACGGTCAGTAACATCATCCTTCTCTTTTACAGTAGCAATGTGTCAGCATTTGGGTCATGTTATAATCCCATTGGATTCAGTACAATGACACTTAAGCTGTATCATTGATAGCACCATAAATTCAGCAGGGCTAATACTGCCCCCCCACACACTTTTTTTTTTTTTTTTTTAACGTGTGTGTATGTATCTACAGCTACCATACACACACATGTAGATACATGCTTTCTTTCCTCTGGTTACACACAAAACCTAGAATTTTGTATCTTTTCTTTCCATCTATTCCCAAAAGGATGGCAATTGAGATCATGGATATAAAAGTAGCAATCCTGAAAAATCATTATTGTTCTGATAATTCCTAACAAAGATAAGGACAGATCACCCCAGCTATTTAAAACAA
The DNA here is from genome assembly GCF_965183815.1 of Platalea leucorodia. Lineage (NCBI taxonomy): Eukaryota > Metazoa > Chordata > Aves > Pelecaniformes > Threskiornithidae > Platalea > Platalea leucorodia. The sequence continues at coordinate 14,702,745 of NC_138832.1, read as the reverse complement.
TGAGTTGTATATCCAACAGCATTTCTACACAACTTCTCCCAGTTGCTTTCTTAACCATCTGCAAATAAATATGGGCTCCAGCACATCCTAATAACTTACTGGATACTTTCAGTGAGTGTAATCTTCAGTACCATTAGATGTCTGTTTCTCTGCTTTGACCATACAGAAAATGTAGACAATTAGCTCAGATGTCTACAGTGTAGTTTATCAATTTAGATGAAAGGAATCTCAACTAAAGTATTTTTGGATAGTTGTTGTCTCTCATTAGTACTAGGTTTTGTCCTTGTATTGGGTTTATGTGGCAAGGTTTTAGTAGCGGGGGGGCTACAGGGGTGGCTTCTGTGAGAAGCTGCTAGAAGCTTCCCCTATGTCTGATAGAGCCAATGCCAGCCGGCTCCAAGACAGACCCACAACTGGCCAAGGTTGAGCCAATCAGCAATGTTGGTAGCACCTCTGGGATAACATATTTAAGAAGGGGAAAAAAACTGCTGCGCAACAGCAGCCAGAAGAGAGGAGTGAGAATATGTGAGAGAAACAACTCTGCAGACACCAAGGTCAGTGAAGGGGGGAGGTGGGGGAAGGTGCTCCAGTACCCTGCAGCCCATGGTGAAGACCACAGTGATGCAGGTCGTCTCCCTCCAGCCCATGGAGGTTAGCAGAGGAGCAGATATCCACCTGCAGCCCATGGAGGACCCCATGTTGGAACAGGAGGATGTGCCTGAAGGAGGCTGTGATGCCATGGAAGGCCTGTGCTGGAGCAAACTCCTGGCAGGACCTGTGACCCCATGGGGGACCCACGCTGAAGCAGTCAGTTCCTGAAGAGCTGCACTCCAGGGAAAGGATGCATGTTGGAGCAGTTAATGAACTGCAGCCCATGGGAAGGACCCACATTGGAGAAGTTCGTGAAGGACTGTATCCCGTGGGAGGGACCCCATGCTAGAGCAGGGGAAGAGTGTGAAGAGGCAGGAGCGGCAGAGACAACGCGTGATGAACTGACTGCAACCCCCATTCCCCATCTCCCTGCACCACTCAGCGGGAGGAGGTAGAGAAATCAGGAGTGAAGCTGAGCCCGGGGAGAAGGGAGGGGTGGGGGGATAGTGTTTTAAAATTGCTTTTATTTCTCATTTCCTGCTCTGATTTAGATTGGCAATAGATTAAATTAATTTCCCTGAGTCGAGTCTCTTTTGCCCGTGACGGTAATTGGGGAGCGACCTCCCTGTCCTTACCTTGACCCACGAACCTTTTGTTATATTTTCTCTCCCCTGTCCAGTTGCAGAGGGGGAGTGATAGAGCAGCTTGGTGGGCACCTGGCATCCAGCCAAGGTCAACCCACCACAGTCCTTTTGGGTGCCCACTCCCTTCTCCTGCTCCTCCATTAATGGATACAATTCCTTTCTCACTTCCCTGCTTTTCATGTCCTTCTAGTTTGTCAATCAGCACAACCTTTCCTGACACATATTTTAACTTTTTAAATTAATAGATAAAATAGCATTTTCTGATTAAGAAGAATTTCATTGTAAAACCCTGCTCTATTCATGAGGAAGGATCTGAGCTATCCACATCAATTTCTATAATGTGTTCTGCCAAAACTAGCCAGAGAGTATCATGACACTATAGAGAAAAAGCCCTATTGGTTTCTATTAAACCATTTATCAGGCATGATATTATGATGAACAATACATTAAAATTTGGTGCCACATGAACAAGTGTGGCAAAAGTTCTATCCATTCATTCTTTGTGTAATTCCATATTAGGCAAAAATGACATAATTTGGCCCTTAAGAGAACAGTGCATTTATGAAAACATATGTGTTGAAATCATCTTGTCAGACTATCATTCAAAATTAGGGCTAAGCAGATTTTATGTATTACTAGTTTGCTGCTTAGTTCTTAAAGTGCCACCAATTTTTTCACCAATGCATCATTCAGCACAAAATCCCAGCACTCATTTGGTATATTAGATTTTTATAGGGAGCTCTCTGACACTACATGTTCTCCCACTCCATCTGCTTTCCCCTTTCATTCATCTTCTGCCTATGACCGTATAAATTTATATGTCCTCCAAGTGTACAGATCACCTAATTGTCTTAGTTTACACCTGTAGTAAGCTGCAGTTTGCTAAATGAATTAAAAAAAATATTAAGATGTACATACTGCAGCTGTCTTGAATGTCTGGAAGACACAGATAATTCTGTGACCTGGCATCATATTTTGAACAACTCTCCTACTGTTTTGTGTGTCTGCGTGTGTTAATTTTCAAGCACTATTAATGAATGGATTGCATACCATATGAAACCTTTGGAGAACTATTGTCCAACATCTGACACTTCATTAAACATCTAAGGTGAGGCTTTCAAAGAAACTTAATGCAATTTCCACTATGCCCCATGTAATTGTATTGCTCAGCTGTTATGGACAATTACAAATTTCCTTGTAGATGAAATTATCTTCTTAGAGCCTGATGGAATGTGTATCTGGATGCAAGACAGACCTAGCATGGGGAAGTGCTTAAGGAAAACACCTATAAACTGTGCAAGTCTAAACAATTTGTACCCTTCAAGAAAAATATAGTCAGTGAAAGGCCTGAGAGGAAGAGCCTCCTGAAGGGTAAATTAAATACGTTAGCTTCCGCTACTTTGTTTTTATTCTGTGTGGAAAAGTAGTAATTTTATAAGGAAGAAAAAAATAACATAAGAATATATCTACTAAATTTAAAAGTAAAACTGAAGTCTAGTGACTTTTGTATGTTCATGAGTTTAAATAATTTTTTTCCATCTGTTTTGATCCTGCCTGATGCTGAATGACCTAAGTGAACAGAGTATAACAAGCACTTCTCAGAAGATGCTGCGCATCTTGCAGCTTTGTATACTTTGTTATTTTCTACACCACCTTTGACTTTGGTAATATAGATTCAAGTTCTGGTAGGACATTAGGAGAAATGAGCAAATGATTAAAAGAACCAGCGCACTCACAATTCAAGTTTGGAAAGGTCAAGTAATAAACACTGAGGTCTGTAGTCCCTATGTGAAATTCAAGGAGTCAGAGAGTGAAGTAGCAGAAAGAGGTTTAGAACGTCTTCAAAATATAAGGCCTCTCTCAATGTTTTATTATTTTTTTTTCCAATATGTATTACAAAAACACCATGGAAAGAAAACTAGAGGAGAAATGGTACTTCTATGGCTCAGATCACTCTTACTGGGATTCACAGAAGTCTATGGAAACTAAGACTGTTTACAGTGTGCCTGCAGGCAGATTTTATGGCATCACTTTAAGTTGTCCTATTACAAATCATCACAGAAAAATTCAGACTTAAGTTGTTTTCCAATTTCTGTTGGAGAAAAGGGGCACAAAGGAGCCCTCTCTTCCATAAATAATTGCTAAGGGCTGGATCTATTCATTAGGAAGCTAACAATTTTTTGCTTAAGTCTCTACACATCTGTTCAACACAGGGTCATCACAAAATGACTGTTTTTACCAACACAGAGGCAATATTGGAAGAAGAGAGAGTGCACGTGTTAGTAGTGTTTCCTAGAGAATGATCCATTATGATTAATCAACTTACCCTGCCTCAGATTTCAGAATACTTTGGGCCAAAGCAGACCACATTAACCCTTCCTAACTAGTACTTTGCTTCAAAAGATGATTGTAATGGAATTACTGGTAATGCAGTACTTTGAATGAGTGAAACTATGACAAGCTCTTTTGTACAAGAAATGCTACTGTAAGTAAAATGGGTGATTTAGCATGAGAAATGCAATGAAATGCCTTGACTTTTGGAAAGAATCCATTATAAAAAATTATTTTTAGACCAATATTCTTGAGTCAGCTTTTTGCAGCTGATGAATATTTCAGGTGTCATTTCCTCTATTAAGAGGGTGCTGCAGAGATCAGAATTGCTTTTCTTCATGATTATTACATAGACATTTGTACTGTTCACAGGCTGTTAAATTCCACATCTCCTTCAGGAATCAAAACACTGAATACATTCCAGGATCCCTTCAGAAATGTCCATTGGAAGGAAAAATCAAACTCTCATATGAGCATTCTAAATAATTATTTTGATTAAATGAATATGTGAAAGCAATATTCACAACATATGGTAATGCTAATGTGTTACCTACTTAAATTTCTTTTAAGACCCCATGCCAGTGGTCTTACTGTAGTCAATGGAGCTATTTGCTTTAACATTACCAAACTAAAATTCAGTGAGCTTATTTCAAGAGTAATTATGCCTACTTTGGGTTTTAAAATAATAATATAGAATTAATATATAAAAATATGTAACATTTACATATATTAAAATATAGATATTACAAACACAATTACATAAATTATTATATATAGAAATATTACACACATTTTATATATAGCTTTAGGAGAGCCAAATTCTGCCAAGAACCAAACATATCTTACATGTTAGTCACTAGCTTCTGTTGACCAGCTGAATGGTCACAGCCATATTCTATATATTGGGGTCAAATGTGCTGCTTCTGTAAATTGTAACAGCTGAATCAAAATGATTCCTTTGTAATGCTGTCTGTGTGGGGAAAAAGTAAAGCGTGTACATCTGTCACTGCTTTAGCCTCTGCATGAGAAAGATGAGAATACTCATTTCATGGAACAAGTGATGCATTTTGCCTTCTCAAGCAAAGCTTCAGAATGTCTTTTTTAATTGCCTGCAGTTATAACTAAAACCAATAACAAATGTATGTAGCATATGCACAATGATTCAATGCACAATGAATCATACAGGAGACTGAAGATGTAAATAAGAAGCGGAGAAATTACTGTTTTTCAGGGCCTCCTGCCATGAATCTCTCTGTATGTATAGCCACATCTTTTATAGAAGAGAGGCCTGGAAAAATCCATACCATTTTAAGTATGTGTTCCATAATATTTTATTGTAGAATATTTGCAGCCACAGTGTGCGTTATTTATGATCCAACCACACAGCAGATGCATTAATGTAGCTTAGAACACTCCAGGAAAACACACTCACCAGGAAAATGCTTTTCAAGGACTTAAATAGCTGCAAGACACTTTTGTTTTAGTTTCACGTTAAACCTAATTGAAGATAATCTCATTCTAAAAAGGAGAATGAATGACTTCCTATGAGCATAGATATTATATGCAGTACTGCACAATTCTGGTCAACCAGCAAACCTAAACTGTAAGTTTCTTGTTTCACCCTAGGGTGTTTTCCTTATGTACTTTGTATTGCTAGTATAAACCTAAAGTATGTTAAACTAGAATTAGGCATAAAAAAGTAAAACTGCATGTAGTCAGTTTTGTCTTTCACTCTCCTGCTGTCTGTCTGACCCACAGTCATCCTTTACACTGACCATGCATTGCAGAAGGCAATGACTTAACACTGAAGTCCCAACAAGTTAGAGACTAGATAATTAAGCAAAGTGATGTCAGGCTGCCTGTGGTACATTCCAGTTATCCTAGATTTGTAACTTATGCAAATGCATACTGCCTGCTGAAGTTACTTCTACACTGAAATCTAGTTGGGAAGGAATCCAAGATTGATAATCCCCAGCACAGCTAAGCAGTGTTTTGTTTTCTTTCATTGCTTCTTTTTATTCCCCTTGCTTTTGAGTTTATTGTAGGCATTGGTGGGCAAATATATGTCAGTGGCTGAAGATACAGTGTTTTCATGCCACTGTGCTGAATATTAATGAGAAAATACTCCAGTTCATCCTCAGGCAGTTTAAAAAACAAACCACCCCAAAACACAAAACCTAACACATTTGGGTACCAAACACTTGATGTGAATTTAAGATATCAGGTTTCTGCTGTTATTACCCTAAAGCTTTACAAAAGATATAAGGAGTTAGAATTGATGATGTTGCTAATTTCCACGTATGGTATTCTCTCACCCTCCCTCCCAAAAAAAACCCAAACCCTAGATGGTATTTAATTCAGCTTCTTTTCTACTGCCTATTTATGATAATCTATCTTATACCAGAAGTAATTCCCTGGATGTCAGTGGGAGTACATGAAAGGTTGGTGGGAGTGAAGCTGGTGTTGGGAAGAAGCCTAATGACTTTCTAGCCAGTCTGATGCCAAGTTGTCAGGGAACATGGCTTTATTTTTGGCAGTAAATCAAGGGATGACAAGTTCAGAATTCCACAGCTTCATTTGTCCTGTCTCTTAAGTTTTAGCTTTCAGATTTGGAGGCTTTTGGGGATAAAGAAAATTCCTAGACTGAAACCCTTTAGCAGGAAACAGCTTGCTTTTGCTGCAACAGCAGGTGTTATTCAACAAATTACAAGGCACAAAGAAAGTACAAGTATAGGAGTTCAAAGTTCCTAGAATCTTCCCAGCAAATGCATCTGTGGTGACTTATCATGTAAGTGATAATTTAAAAATAAATACAAAAATTTTTAAAGATAAAAAATTTAAAAGAAACCCACATAATTTGGCAGAACATACTGGATCTCTGGTATTTTAAACTGCTGTTGGGAGGGAGGGCTGGGGAACAGACACGACAACACCAAAACCAACCAAACACAAACCCAAAAACATAATGGAAAAGAGAATATATGACTTCAAATGGCTTGCTATGCACATAACATGAGGTCTTTTCAAGTCCTGTTTGATAAGAGTCTTTTGACTGAAATATAAAATTGTAGACTTTGTGAAACAGCCTGAAGCAACATGAGGACATAGTGGTACTTATACTAGAATATAAAATATGCTAAGAAAGAGAATGATAGTACATCTGGATTCACATTAGCACAGGGCCAGTCCTGGAAAAACATATCAGTGAATGTTATAGTTTACCTAAGTACAATCTGAACAGTCCTTTCCTCTATTAAAAATGAACTCCTTTAAGAAACCTTCAATCACATTTAAAATATCCATTTGCACTTCTGTTTTCAACAACCAGCAAAAGAAACTATTAATTTCTCCCCACTCTCATAGTCTTGAGTAGAGGACAAATAGAACATATTTTCTTCCATTATTGAACCTGAAATGCAGTTTTATCCCCTTTACTCATCTATGAGGGTTATGAAAAGTGGCAGTACAAAAGTGGCAGAAAATTGAAATCATCATAATGATTTAAATTCATCGGATTTAAAATTTATGTCCTTTTTGGACCTTGAACACTGGTAACAACTAAAATGGAAAGTGAAATAAAAGACAAAGGCTCTTAATTAATTATTCCTGTATATTTTTTGCTTGATTAAGAAAAACTAAACAGGCATTTCTGGCCACACAGTTGTCTAAATGTTCCACCTTGAGCAGGTAAAACTATCCAACATTTTATCTAACTTCTCACACAAGGTAGGTAATGTACATAAATAACAGTATTCCCTGTAGTAAACATGCTGAGCTACATTATGAATGCATAGGCATTTGGGATCCCATGACCACTCTTTTTACATCTTGGCATTTCAAAGTATGAATTTGGGCTCCTCAAACTAAATGTTTTGTAACCTTATCTTATAGGTAATAAAGAATAGTCAGAGCTCCCTTTATAAACATCTTTGACTAATATGATTACTAAATAACAGAAATAGGAAATATTTGTTATGATCACGATCTCCCCAAAGCAGTACTCTTTTTGAGGTACTGGGCAAAATGTGTAGGAAAGAATACAGAGTGCCAAATTGTCCAAGGGAGAAGTAGATAAACAGGTACCCCATGACAACTTTGTGATTGACTGAGGCTTCTTTGGTCCATAGCACCCATAAAGGCAGTACAGGAGTTTCCCTCATCTACATTAATGGGTCTGTAAGACCAAAGAGTCACTGGGCATGAGACTAATAATGACACAAGTACTCCCACCCTAGAATGCATCCTATTCCTCCCTCAGAGAGGCTCCAGCAGAGAGGCTTCCATTTGCTGCTGGAATCTGTTTGGCAAGATTCAGTCTGTTGCTGTAAATGAAATCCCGTGCAGCAGATTGCAGGATAGCTTCTTGTTGCTGCCAACAGAGAGCGAGACTGCAGGATAACCATGCGCTGCAACCCCTAATAAGTACATGCAAACACCACCCAGCAACACCCTCTCTCAAATATAAGGAACAAGTTCTTAGCTTAATGATTTTACAGCAGGTTGAACAAGTCAGTCTGGAAAAAATGACATTATTTCTTCAGAATAAGTCAGGAGCTTCTACTTTTCACCCAAGGCGTTAAAATAAAATCAAGCTTAGGATTTATCAAAATGTCTCATTTTATTGCCACAGAAGGCAGATAATTTCCTATTTCAAGTTCTAGTAAAAAAAAAAAAAAAATTCACACCAGTATCTCCTGAAAAGACAGATTAACTCATTCATGCAAGCCTTTACAGTAGCCATGGCTGTTAGTTAAATAGTACTGCAAGAAATAACATCGTAGCATGCCTACATTTCTTTTTCCAAAAAGCATCCTTAAAAATACCCCAGAACGTTGAGGTCTGACTTCATCGAATTGCAACTGTTTATGTAATACACTACCTGCAGATGGTATTGCTCCTAGAACTTCCCTACTTTTTCAACTGGAATTCTTCTTCAGTTGACTGTTCTCCTGTATTTAGATAGCAGATAAATTAGATAAATGTTCCCTGCTGTAATGAACAGTTCGAAACTGGTGAACATCTTTATTTGCTGTTGATACTGCTTTTACTGTTACTGTTTTATTCCCAAAATTTTGTATGCTGTGTGTGATACTACTTTTTTAGTCTACTGATATATAAATTCTAGCAAAGTTCACACCTTCCTTTTTAAGAGCATAATCTTTAGTAGATTAATAGAAGATACATATTGACCGTAATCCTCCCAGTCAGTTCTTCAGGATAGGTTTTATATCACCATTTTTCAATGGAATGAGTTCTCCAGTCTTTGAAGTACATGTTGAGCTCACACTTGAATCACCTAAAAGGTGTCATAAAAACTTTCTGAAGACCTAGCAAAATGAGTTTGCCCTTATTCACCAGTTTCAAAGCCTAATAGAAACTTTTTTTGCCTAGGTTTTTTGAAGAAACAAATATATGGGGTATTTCAATACCACATATATGGAGTAGAGGGTTTCTTGCCTGATATATTGACTTGAAAACCAAGTTCAGAGTGCCTTTTATGGTACAGCTGGTGAACAAAGATCTCAATTCTATTATTCTAAATCTTAGAGGAGGGAAAAGGAGAAGTTAATACAGCACCACATTCACTTCTATTGACTTCCATCTAGGAAGTGTGATCTTAGAAAGCTTTCAGGGTTTGGGGACCAGAAGACAGCCAATCAGGTAAGAGTCTTCCATCAAACTTGTCATGACATTAAAATGATCCACAATTTCTGAAGCCAGTCTCTGCACTCATTCCTTCTAAGAAAAACAAAAATTATGCTGGCACAATTCTAGACCAGACTCCATAAAGTAGTATCTTATAGGACTTAATCACCACAAAAATTTATAGCTCTCCCCATTAAATAAACACTGTTGTGAGAAAAAAAAAAAAATCTTTATTCAAGCTTGCTCTACATATCTCATCTTTGAGATATCCACTTTCATAAACAAGGTACCACATCCTCCTCCCCCTTAGAAATATGTGCATTTGTGCCACTGCCAGCCACCTGAGGAAGGGGGAGCTCAGCTAGAGAATAAAAAGCAAAAAGGAAAAATAGTTTAAGCTCCAGAGATGTTAATTTCCCTTTAAGAGGTATGAGTATTCTATTTGTCCTGAAAGCTAGTGCCACCACCTAAACATGAGTCTTATTACCACAAAAATCCTTACATAAATGTTATGTTTTGACTATATAATTTTCTGCAAGATATAAGACAGATAAACCCATTGCCAGATAAATCCATTTGTCCCTCAGGTTGGTTGTAAGAGAATGTCAGGGGGGAGCTTATTCTAAGGGCAGTTAGGCAGAATACTGTCACATCCAAAGCTGGCGTAAATCACCATTGTTCCATTCACCTTAATCAAGCTACAAAGATTACACTATCTGAACAGCTGGTGTATTTTCCCTTTCTTTTATGTGCAAACTTTTTAAAATTTCATATATTGATACTAAATTTCAATATGTGACATCAAAAATTGACTAAAGTTTCTGTTCAACGACTTCTTTTCATAATTTGGATAAGCATTTTTTTGAAATCTCGTCCAAATTATTCTTGCAAGCTTTGGAAACCCCTTTGACATCTGTAAAGTAAAGGTTAATTTGATTATTTTTGTTCATGTGAGTTATTAATATTTTAATATGCTAAAATGTGGCCATTTCAAAATAAACACAGTAAATCCATTACAATTCAAACAGATTTAGTTCATTTCATTTAATAATGGAAATGAGGATTTCCCAGCAAGTCACAAGCATACTTTTACTCACAAAATAAGTTAGAAGAATTAGAACATTAAATGTTCCTGAGAACAATTCATTTATAATTTTAACCAGGAACATTTGTAGTGATCATTTGAGGGAGAATAAGATGAACAGAAAAAAACCCATTTTTATTCAATTCTAAATCATCAATTTCCTATAATTAAGGTTTTGCATTGATATAACACTTGCCTTCTGGCTCTTTTCTGAGTCAATTATATTATCTGCTTTTGACAGAAATGAGATTTGACTTTGATATTGAAATTTCGTCAACAGAAAGTGCTTAGTGAAAACAAAAAGCAACTAAGGCTGTTTAGAGAACTAAGTTTTGCACTGACTTGTGTGTCTCTATATGTCTTTCCCTTCCCAGTACAAATACTTTAGATTTTCCAATATGCTGCTGTAGTTACAGCCTTTTCTCTTCTCTCCTCCCCCTTCATTTCAAAACTAAAGAAATATATTCCTCATAAGACTTTTCTGAAGTTTCTCCTACCCAGTTCCACCTTAGGTGCCTTAGTCTTTATTCAGTTGTAAGTCAGTAAGATCAACTGTTCTTCCACTTCTCTGTGGAAGAGGACAATGCTTTTTTCAGTTCTTGTTCTGGTGTCTTATCAAAAGAAATCAAGAAAAATCCTCACTTTTTTTCTTATTAATATTGTTTCTTAACAGTAACTGCATAGATGAAAAGCCGTCTAGTCATGGACTGAAAGTGAAGAACGTACAATCACAAAACTAGATCAGCGTGCAAAAATATGCCAACTTACAATCAAGAGAAAGGGACCATTAAGAGAAAGATAGGAGCTATTATCTTTTCTTCAGTACTTGTTTTCTCTTTGGTATCATGCAAATTATCGTTTAGATATACTAGTTTCAGAGACAAAGGCACATTTAAGTCACAAACACCAGTAAGAGAACAAATCAGAATCAGAACAGATTCTACTGACAGAGAATCTACATCAACAGGGGGCCAGATAGCCCTCAAGCAGCTAAATAGTATTAATGGTTTGAAAACGCCAAAGCAGATTCTCAAGGAGTATACATTCTGAAAATGATCTTTAGACTACCTAGCAATGATGCTGCATGACTTATAACCGAGAAACATTAGGAACACCATTTAATAGGAAACATTCTTTATACAGCAGCAATTACAATAGCTTTGATTGAAAAAATATTAGGAAAAATAACTCTTTTGTGGCTCTATCTGCTTCCTAGATTTTAAGTAATTGTCTCCTATCAGAAAATTTTTGCCTATTATATGCTTCAGTAATTCAGTCTGCTTCATAGCATTCTCCAACTCTTCATACTAAGCTACAAAATCCTACCCTCCAAAGATCCTCATTCCTTTCCTTTTCCTAAAATAAGCCTACAGACCCTGTCTTGATTTAAAATGCATATCAATTACATGGCTAAGGGGTATACTTAACCTAAGAGATTTCCACTTTTTTTTTTTTTTCCCTATAAAAGAAATCTTCAAGACAGGCTTTTTATAGTGGTTTCACAGAAGATCATAGTACTACCCAAATATTTTTGTACATTTCTTTTGTCTTCCACTTGCCTTTGGTAGTGTTTACATTTCTGAAACAGAAGACCAAGTTTGGTGCAAAGAACTGGAAGAAGTAGGTGCAATCACAAGCTGACAACAGGTGAAGAGGTGAAAGGCAGAACTGGCCACCTACCACAACAATGACATTTCAGCACTTGCCAAAGCTTTATAAAATTCCATCATTCAACAAATATCTTTAAGGGTCATAATGAACACATCAATGTTGAATGTTTACATAAAGCATGATGGGTATGATATATCTCAAAAGCTGTATTCTTAAATTTTATGGTTCTTTTTGTCCAAACTGGATTTGGGCCATAATTGTAGAATCTGAATCAAAAGTTGGACACTAAGGAGAAGTTTAAATAACTCTAAATTACATCACTAAGGTCATTTTTTAATGCAGATGAGCCATGCACAAGACTGATTATATCTAGCCTCTTTTGCAGCTAATTCATCTCAGAGCAGATGCTTCAAAGTGAGAAACAACACCTAAGTTCAAGTAAAATGACCTTTTCGGAAATTTTGTGTGTCATGCATTTAGGAGTTTACAAACCATGCATCCAAAAGAAGTTACGTTTTTTTGCCTGTGTTTCCTCTTGTGCACATGCTGAACGTAACTGAAGAAATAGCTCCTGTGCATTGTGCTAAAAGACTACTAAAGATAAGTTAGAAAACAGATGTAGTGTAATACAACTTTAAAATGTAAGGCTAGAAGTTTACTTTAAAAATGTTGACTTGTGCTACCTAAGTTATCAGTCACCATACGATGCCTTAGGCAGCATCAAAACATATCAAATAATATCTTCTAACTCATTTATATTTTATGCACTAAGAAAGAGAACTCTGAAGACTGAGGACCATGAGGATACACACACATTACTATCTTTAACCTGCAAGAAAACAGGTCTGAGCTGGTTTCTCTCTTCTACATATCCTATCTCTACAAGGCAGCTTTAGAGTCTAAAACAGTGACTCTCATTCTAAGGAAACTACATCCAACAGAGGCAAAGGCACCATACATAGGTACCAAGCCTCTCTCTACATACACCATCATAGAATCATAGAATCGTTAAGGTTGGAAAAGACCCTTAAGATCATCGCATCCAACCATTAACCTAACACTGCCAAATCCACCACTAAACCATGTCCTTCAGCACCACATCTACCCGTCTTTTAAATACCTCCAAGGATGGAGACTCAACCACTTCCTTGGGCAGCCTGTTCCAGTGCCTGACTACACTTTTGGTGAAGAAGTTTTTCCTAATATCCAAACTAAACCAATATATATCTTTTTGGCTTGTGGATTCAAGGAAAAAGCTGTAAGGTTTCTGCTCATATGATATGGGGTCATTAAAAAAAAAAAAAAAGCAAAGTAGATAACCTGCTGCACCTGAATTGCACTGCCATTTGATATTTAGCAAGGAATGGCCTCTACCATTAGGAGCCACTTACAGCCTCTGATTGGAGGTCTCTCCCACACAAACTGAGGCGAATTGCTTCTCTCACAAAACTTGGCTGAAGGCTGATTAGTAGTACCTGATCTTGCATATTCATCTGTCAGATATTACTTTAAGACTTTTTTAGCAAACATGCAGATATTAAACCTAAAAGTTCACGTCAAATATTTATCAGTTTTTTTTAAAGTAAGGTTATCAAAAGAGTTTTTCCTCTGAAATCTAGCTACTGGTTACTTAAAATCAGCTGGCTTTTTACAGTAATGAAACACATATTTAAATACCTGTGACAAGTTAAAGCAGAATTGATATGAGGCTCTGTGAGTTATAGTTTTATAACACAATTCTCCCAGGTACAGTTCTCCTAGGACCAAGAACAACAGAAATTGTATAAGGGATCTTACAATTTTAGATTAATTTTGTAAAATGATATTTCATAATAATGTATTTAATCATGTAATATTTGAATACTATTCAAATAACAATATTCAAAACTAGCAAATAGGAAATAATATTAAATGACTCAGTTCCTTCAGGCTGATTTTTTCCCATTTCATGTAAAATTCAAAATCCTAATTTTGTGCTGAATCAAACACAAAACACATGTCAAATTTTTCCATGGGTACACTTAAAATTTTTAAAAATTGAGATAAATATTGAGGAGCATCAAGTACTTTGAAATTGAAGACTCCTAAATATTTTAGACAGCAAACCATAAAAAAATCAAGCACAATAAGAAAATAATAATGATAATAATCCCTTTTGATGAGCACTTTCTAGGTTTATACTCTATAGTTATGTTTTCACTAACATTTCAAATGCCCTTCTTCCTCTTCCTCTGTCATCTGCCTCCTAGTCTTTACCAATGTCAACACTGTTAGAACTGTATTTCCTTTAAGATATTGTCAATATGGATAAAAATTATGTATCTCTATTTTTTATCAACATAGGAAAAATAGCCCCAGGCACTGTAACAATTAGGTATCTTGTAAGTTTTGGAATAATAATCATGAGCAAAAAAATATTTAAAGCTAATATACTTATATCACAATGCCCTTTACCAGCAAAGGAAGACTACATTTCAAATAGATCTAGGCACTGAAAACACTGAAACTTAGATTTTAAATTTAAAATTTAATTGAATTTGCTGCTGCAACTGCATGAAATGCATCCACATTACTTCTTGTTTAATTTACTCTGATCATGCTTAGAGTCCCTGAGTCCTCCATCAGTCCATGTAAAGCTTTTCTTGGCCAACAGAGGATACTCGTATTTATTATAATACTTTGCTCATCACTCTCTCTTAACAGGAATTTTGCAATGCAACTGATTCAAAAATGATACAAGTTAACTCTCTGACTGTCCCTTTCCAACAGGAGTGGAATTTTTCTAGTGAAAACTAACTGAATTTAATTGAAGCTTGGGCCATTTCCATTCACTTTGCCTCCAATATATCATCCATCTTCAACCAGGCTGCTAAGGCTGTTAGACATATTTAAGCTTTTCTTATCAGTTAAATATGCAAAAGAGGGATTGCAAAGTTTGCATATTATATTTGAAAAAGTAAAAAGTTCCTTGCTAAAATTAATGCTTATTCTGTATGAAGTAAAAAGACATTCCTAGAATTTTAATTGCAGCCATGAAATTATATGCAAATTTTTATATGTTTACCACGTTGCCTGTATTAAGGTACAAAGACTCAGAACTTCAGAGAACCCAATGGATAAATGGGACAGAGTCAATCAAGCACTTTCTCTGCCTGTTTAGATGAAACAGTTCTGGCATAATAATCATAGAACTGAGGCACAGTTCAAAAGAAAGGAGCTTAGGTACTGGGTTGCTACATTCATGTGATTTTGTATAAACCTAGAGTTGCCCCTTTCAATTGCCCAGAATCATAGTATGATTCATAGTACAGCTCCTTCTTATAAGGCTGATGTGCCCATAACACGAAGTCCTTAGACTTACTGGACTAAAGGCTGAGGATATTACAGAGACAGATTTTCACCAAGTACTGTGCAGCTTCTTTACTTTGACATTTACAGTAAGGAGGTAAGGAGCTCTGCTTTTGTCACATTTTTTCCTATGCAATAATTTAAGATTCTGTATAAGGTGGGCTTCTATTAATATTAGTGGAATTACATGAATTACAATTACTGAACTGTTTGATTCTCACAGATATAACTTCAAAACAAAATGTCACTCAGTGGACTGTGAGAAAGACTTATATTTTAACATATTCAGTTAATTAACTGACTTCCCCAAAGTGTGCATATGGATAGTGACAGAATTAAATACATCCAGCATCTCTGGCAGTAGGGAGATAATGGACAGCCTCATGTTCTTTGATGTGTATCAGCAGGACAATTTTAAGCAGTAAAGTCCTTAGCTGCGGTGCTTACATGGACATTTTCACCTACTCTGAAACTCCAAAAAGTACATTAAATAAAAAGTTTCTAGCTGACTTAACACTTGAATCTAAATGTTTTAGCTCTGCAGCTCAGGAATGGCCAGCACTCAAGAACAGAGTTCTGAAACTGAAAATAATGAACATACTCTGGGAATGAACATTCCTCTGGGAAGCAGTATCACAAATCATGTTGTTTATGTAAATCAGTCAAGAAAATGGAATATGCTATTCCTTTTCTCAGGTGCTGTACATTAAATTTCTTGCAGATGCACACTACCACTTGTCTCTCTCATCAAACCTCAATCCCAGGAATCTAGGACTAGTGCAGACAGACAGTATAGTCCTTTGAAAACAACACTGCATGTCCAAGCCAGCATCAAAGCATAAGCAGCTGTGTTCTGCAACAATGTTGCAGACTGCTTTCTTAAAGGCTTCATATTTTAAAATATTTGGATATATCTGCACATTTGAGGTAATCTTTTTCAGTAAGAAAATATTCCTGAAGGAAGATACGGCAACAACTGACAGTAGAGATATAGAGGGAGATGAAGACTGTTAACACTTTACTATCACTTCCTCAGTGGCTATGTTTAGTGTGTAATAGTATGTCAGGCGTATCCCTGTAATGGATGTACATAAGAAATAAGATGCCGTCCACTTCAGATGCTTTAAGAATCCAGCAAATTTTGATTGAGGAAGTTTAAGAGTTAAAAAGCTAAATCAACCTCCAAAATGCAGACGTGCATGAAAGAGTAGAATCTGGACCATAACAAGCATTTTGTTAATTTAATCTATTGACAGTATTTGGAACTGGAGTATTGTTCAGCTATGTAAATTCATGCACCTATTTTCCTTGCCTAAATTAATCCTGAAAATCTCCACTTCAGGCTTCAATACCTATAAATAGATTTGCTGTAAGGATGATAAACAGTGATGAAGCTTCATCTTAAAGGCATTACATTGAATGGTATTAATGGTTATTCCTTAGATTATGCATCATTGACCTTCACAGAGCCACTCATGGAAGTCTGCACAGTCTGCATATGCAGATTGTTGTCTGTGTGGTTTTAAAACGAAGACCTATTCAGGCACATGTGTAAGCAGACACAACATTTCAAAAAGCCCAACAAATTAACATGAATACGATATGAGTGTAAACCCACTTAAACCAGCAATATTCCATACTGCTCACATGGACCTCAGTAAAATCAAACATGTCCTGCACAAAAGTAAGCGTAAAGAGTATTTACAGTTCATGGAAAAAACAATTTTATTCCATTAGAAGACATAGTTTCAGCCCATAAGTGAAAGAAAAAAGAACACAGGGCTTAGCAAGACAACTCCATCCATCTTCTCTCAACCTTTAAGGCATGAGGCCTGGAAAACCGAAGCAAGTTATATTCTGTCGTCTGACAGTGAACTGATGCAGATCAACAAAATTGCAAGGCCTCTTTCCAGTACTTACATGAGTACATATCTTTACATTATCAGAGCTCCAATGAAAAGAAGTATTTATTAAATATTTAGCCAGAGAGCACCCCTGAGAAGATACTAATACAGAGATGGGGAAGTGAACCATAGAAAGATTTATGTTATCAAAGAGAGATCATGAAGCAAACCTGTGCAGGAAAAGGCATCAAAGCTGTTTCTAGCTGGCTAACACTGGGCTAACCTGTAACCACTGAGATAGTCTTTTTTTCTACAGCAAAACATTCTGCCTCTCCCACAGCTACCAGAGTCCCTAACGAGTCCTGTTGTCACCATTCCTGGAGCTAACATGGGGAGGGGAGGGTGATGTAGGGCCTCCTCCTGGAACTACTACTAACAGATGGAGGATGGAGAATCCCAACGACTATGTAGGATTCTGGAGTCACATTTAAGAGTCTGCTTAGTTGTCCTGATTTTATTGATTTTTGAGCTGTGAGATCATGGACTTGATGTGCTGATTTTTGGTACAATATAAATAGACTTCCAGTTTATGAAACAAAATAGTTATGTTGTCACTGAAGTATATAACCACGCACACACATTCAAATATACCTGAAATAAAAAAGAACCCTCAGCATTAAAAAACCATGAGTTTAGAAAATGCCAGGTTTGACTATAAAACGATTTAATGGCTCTGGTAAAAACAATCAGTATCAAATCTTTCATGCTTGCCTAGAGTTTGAAGAATGAGAGCTGATCTAGGCACAAAGAATAATTCTGGAAGGCATTCTTTTTCTTGTGTATAAATAATATATTCTAAGAAAAAGCCTGAAATAAATTTCATCAAAATTAGTACTATATTTTTCTTAATTCAACCTAAACAAACAATTCTTGACTTACTCCCAAGCTGAGACTTTGTGATCTGTTTTTTGGCTGGAGGATTTTTTTGCACTGAAGTCACAAACCCTTGAAAATTAAGTATTATAATGAAAAGTCTGTGAGACCCTGAAGTGTAGCAGCAGGAATAGTACTCCTATAACATTAAGAAAAAATTCATACAGCTACTTTAAAAGCAGAGTAATAGCCAAACAGCATAAAATGACATCAAACCCAAAACACAGCAGCATTTTAATAGAAGAGAGTAAATTCATCATTCTGGCAGTCAGTAATTTTATAAAAGCTCCTGTTCTCATTATGCCTTTTAGTCTTTTAACTACAGATGAAAAATAGCAACAATTTTAGGCTGTTCCCGGCAGACTCAAGTAGGTTTAAGGGTAGCTGACCAGATGGAAGAGGCTTACTTTTAAAGCACTATGTTTTACCTTCCATTCCCTCTGGCACTGCAAAGAGAGGAAAGCACTTCTGAAAATTTCAGGCTCTGCTTGTGGAAGCAGTAATATATGTTCAGCTAAAATTATTTTAAATAGGCTGCTGTTACTGCTGAATTAACTATAATAAAAACAATTGGAACATGTTTCATGTAGCACAAGAAGTGGCTGAGGAAACAGCAATCTTTGAAGAACATACATAACTTCAGGTTAGTATAGGGAAAGTGGTCTGCACTTGAGAAAATACATGTATTCTGTAGTGAAACACAAGAGGCCATAGGTCAGGAAAGGTTTATACGGAGTTCTGGAGTAGTGAAGAAATTATTGATCTATGGTTTGAATCCTACTTCATGTACTTGAAAACAAATTTTGTCTTCTGAGTGTCCAGTGCAGAGAGGTTATTCTTGGTCTCAGCACATTCAGAACCGTTAATGATGTGCAGTATAGGGTACGAAACAGATTTATTCATCAAAAATCTCTGTCCATTTTAACAGGCTATAGTCAACAGAACTCAGCTGATTCCTCCCACTCCATCCCTATGATAAAATATCTCTGACAATATTACTTGGGAACCAGTTCTGATCACACTGATGGTAATATGAATTCAATGACAACAATGGATAAGCATAATACTCCCTACCCAAACAAAATTCATCACACAAACTGCAAATTTTTAAATCATTTTAACTTGGAATGATCACTAAAACCCTCTATTAGGCTTTTAGCAATAAAATGACAAGAAACAGAATGCCAATCTTTTATTATGCTAAAAGAGTTTTAAGAGAGTTGACTTTTTTCTTTTTTGTGGGTACCAGCATGAGAAAACTCATGTTCACAAATAATGTATTTGTGACTTTTTTATTAACTGTCAGAGTCAGCGATGTTGGCTGCTTTGTGTTTGGCTGTTACATAAAACTAATGGGTTTTGAATTTTTACTAAAAAAGTGTCCTCACTAGGAGGCAAGTGTTGGGTTCAATGGCCAACCTGGAGGTCAAAGCCAGTAATAAGATTCCCTGTGTGATTTATGCTGAAAATGCATTCAGCAGTCCACCCTGAGCTATTGTGTGCTGCTTCTGCGGAAGGTAAAACTCATAACGCTTTCAAAGTAAGGAGTGACTTTTGAAGTATGCAATCAAAGTGGAAGGGATTCCTATCTGTTCAGCAAACTGTGAGTCTATAAACAAGAAATTAATAAGTTGATAGCACAAATAAAAATAGTCCAAAACTGTTGGTGCATAAGTGACCCACTGACAACACACCAGTTCCATAGACAGTATCTCACAAGCACCAATATGTCTGGTCACCTTTCATATAGGCAAAACAAGCTCATATCTATTTTTTCTTACTGAAATGAATTTTGCTGCAAATGCAGAACAAGGCTTGGACTTTTCAAATAATGTAAGAAAAAGAGCCACTTTGTAATTTTATCCCAAACAATACAAGTTAGATTGAGCAATTCCATTGATTTCATCACTGCAGTTCCTTCCTGACCTGATTATAACTGAAAGCGCAAAAGATGAGTAATTCAGATCCGTGGATGAACATGAGACATAGGCTAAGAACAAGCGTTTGAAACTTGATTGTTAGGGACCTAATACGTTTCTGATTTTTTTGCTGACCTCTATGTAAAGCACACTGTGTCTAAAACAAATTGCAATAAATGCTAAGAAATGAAGCCTAGGAAATCTAGCAAGAAGATATGATTATTCAATAAATAGTAACTTTATTGCCCATTTTATTAAAGGATGCAATTAATAGCATTACTGCAACTGAAACCTGCAGACATTACAAGTTTGAGCCCATGGCTTTTTCTCTTTTTGTGCTCATACTACCTTAGTTTACAGAAGCTGAACTAGTGAAATCCATGGGGGAAGATTTTCTTTCAAACATACTGCCTGCTATCAAGAGCTGGGCTCTGATAGCTTTCTGATATGACCACTTGCCTGGCAGGCATCTTGGTATTTTTCTTATATATCAAACTGAATAGAAGTTCCTTTGATTTACAAGTCTTTAAGGGATAAAGATCAAACTTACACCTTTAGAGTGAAAAAAAAAATAAATCTGGATGAGGGGTTTAGGAAGAAGAAAAACTGAACAAGAAACAGAAATTGGGAACAAAGATTCTGGAAAACACAGGAACATACTATGCACAAATCTAAAGGTGTGCTTGACAGAGCCAGAGTAAGTGTGCAGATAAGCAGCAGGAAATCAGTCAGAAACTGCCTTTAATTTCCCTATCTTTTACAAATTTATTTTAGGCTAATACTTATGGTAGTTTTCCTATAGACAGAACCAGTGGCTTTGCGGAGTTCACTCACTACAATGCTCTGAACTACTCTGTCCTTACACACCTTTACAGTTTTTATAAGACTTATTATCTTATTTTTAGATGGTTGTTCTGGTTATATGATGGAGTGACTACCAGAGTGCCTTCTTATTCCTGCCATTTATAGCTGTGGGAGTGTATTTGCATTTTACAACATAAATGTCCAGCATGAATAAACAGGGAAGTTAAGCAGACATTCTGATTTTCTTTTCATTGCACAATCTTAGCAGTAATGCTCCTGGGACATGTTCATCTATTGCATGGACTATATCACCCATTTATACTTATTTTGAGCAACTGCCTCTTAAATACCTGTGTATTGGTATGTCCATGTGGTTCAGTCTGCATGGCACACAAGAATGAGGGGTAAATAAAAGGGCAGGGCTCAATAGTTGAGACTGGAGAGGTATAAAAGGATTCTAAAAATCAAGTTGCAACTTGTAGTCCTTCTCACACATATCTTCTCATCAAAAACACAAAAAAAGAAAAGCAACAACCTTAGTAAGCTGATGAATTCCACTTATTTCTCTTTCATGAGTACTGATTGTATTGAAGGTTTTCATAGGAGTCAAGTTAGCAGTATTTCCTCCTTGCCAGATAAACTGCAGCTGTCTAATCCAGCTACTTAGGACGAAAGCCAGATTATGTTGAACTCATCAGTGAATTAGGCTCCTGAATCCAGTATTTCGTCCCTAGTTATGATATAAAAATACCAACACCAATTATTAGCACTTCCATACACAGTACTCATCAGCTTATAATATTCACTCTTCTTCCTTCCCATTAATATTAGCAGGAATTGAAAACATCTGCCTAAAGCTATAAAAATCTAGAATGAATTGATAATATAAAGTACAATACTGTGAAGATGCTGCCCAGCTACATCAGCTAAGCAAAAGACAGTACGGCTGATTCCTGTGTGTATATTATATAGATTCTGCACCCTTCTTGTATTAAATGCAAAAAAAAATAAAATACTTAGGCCTTTTGATAAAGAGAGATAAAGATAAATGTAGGCTCTGGATCCGAGCACTTTATCTGTAATTCTGCAAAGCCGAAGAACTACAAGAAGATTTACTGACTTGGAAGTTGTGCAGTTCAGTTGTATTAAAGACATTTTGTTTAGCAGAATAATCACTGTTTTGCAAATTACACCCAATTTATGCCTAGTGCCAATCAATGACTAGTTAATGTTCAGATCTTCCACCGATATTGAGAACTACTGCTCTGCATGAGTTTATATTCACATTCCATTTACAGCAAACAGGGAAAGTCTTTAGCAGATTGTAGTAAGCCTGGAACTTTTCGAAATAAATAGGTCCCATCACACATTAAAGCAGACTTTACAGTACAGGTCTCTCTGTACTTGAACAGGATTGGGTTCCTCAGGCCCTTCTGTGGAGATGCGTTGTAAGCATACCTTATGTACTGCAGGATCTAACCTCATGCTATGTAATACAGGGACACTGACATACCAAGTTGACTTTCTTCCCTGAATGTCCTATAAAACTTAGAAATATTGACTACTAAGATTGACTTTTCCTGTTAAATGTTTATTGATTGTGCTTTTCATTATTTAATGGATGCCTTTATGGTGGGATTGTGTTACAGAAGATCAATTTTAAATGTTAACCTTGGCTTTGATAATTTTTTTAGCTACAAAGCAAGACTAAGTGTTACTATGATACTTCTGCGGGTTAAATGAATTGATAAATATGTTTGAAATACTTTTTGTATTCATAACTCTTAAAGAAAAGTCTAGTGGAAATAAGTGCAAATTATACTGAAACGAATGGAATAGGTTTTTCTAAAAAATATGAACTTTAATTTAAAAAAAAAATCTATTTATGTTTAATTTATCCTTTTATTATTCCCATCTTTATAGTGTTCAAGATTCTTTTAAATTATCACCATTGTGTACAATGTTATATTCTACATTATATATTCTACACTACTTTTCTTGCAACACTTGAAAAAAAGAACTTAGGTGGATCTTGTCAGGAAATTGTTTTCTTATGACATTAGCCTTTTTGAGATTTTTTTGGGGAAAAGTTCATGTAAAATTACAATAGAATTTTAAACTCCAAAGCATTCGCAGGTGGAAAATCAACTCCCCCTGAAACCTCATGTGTTAGACTAGAAATAGCCGTATATTTTAATTCTGAAATGTTTCATTATAATATGAACAATTTTGTCTTATCTATACTTGTTTCTCAGTTCCAAATAAAAAATAATTTCAAATTCCAAAACATGGGCCTTGCTTTTTCAAAAATACAAAAATAAAATATTTTTATATCTTCAAACATTTTCCATTTAAATACACTGAAAATCACGTATTTCCAAGCTTTTTATGAACCATCTTTTTCTGAAGGCAAAATTCCCAACTATTATTTCTGATGATTCAATTTCTGAGATCATATTTAAATGTTATTTATCTTTTGCAGGTTTCATTTAAAAAATCCCAAGAGTTTAGTGTAATACTGTTGCTTTTAAAACCTATTTGTTTGCTATCCAGAAGAAAAACATCTCTCTTGGTAAAATAAATGGCCCACAAATATCTGTAAATTAGACTAAGATATATAGCAAGGTGACATTTGTCAGTAAGGCTTTATCCTGCAAAAAACAGAGCATACTGGCCTCAGGCCAGCTAAACAAGTAATGGACTATTCACTGTACAAAGTTTAATCTATGCATAAATTCTTTAGGATACTAGGGAATAGTACTCAGCATCTAGCAGATAGACTTTATAAAAAGCATGTTAGGAAATGTACAGTGGACTTAAAATTTTGTTCTGAAGTGTGCATAAACGCAGCAATGGGACGCCTTAACTCATACAAGAGAGAAATGTCAGACAAAATGTCAGTATGATTCGATGAAGTATCACAGAAATGCTCAAGCTGTACCACTAGCCCACACACTATCTTACCCAGACTTGTTCATTCAGTGTGTTCTCAGGCAACTTTATGATGTACTTTACTGGGAAGTGTAGATATATCTGAGATTTAAACAAAGGAACTTGGACTTGGTGGAGCTTAAACTAGACAGTCAGCAAGGATGAAAGTAATTAAAACAAATGACCAAAGAACCATTATTGACTATATGGGTTTCATCAGTAAAGACTGTATTTCTTTAAAGGCTGTTTTTCCAGTTCAGGACATTGGCCTAGATGAATGAATGTAAATGAAGTCCATGGCTTGCAGTAGATTCTATTGTAACAATAATTCCACCTAGCTCTCCAATTATTCATCTACAAATATTGTCTGCTTTACAAAGAGTAAATGCAAAGGCTACAGTCAACTAGTTTTGCTACCAAGTGTAAAAACAGAATAAATACATTGAGTTCATAGGGCTTTATTCATTGAAAAAAATTAAGAGAAAGAGGAATTTAACCCAAGGTATCTTGGCTGAATGGATGTCGGAGTGCTTGAGGTAGAAAAGAACACGCATAAGACAAATTGATGAGCAGTACATTCAGGTCCCAGTGCTGAAGGCCTAGCCAAATGATACATTCAGGTATCACAGCCTTAGTATCATGCCATAAGCATTTTGACAGCTTGTAAGAGCAAAGTCTTGCCTCTTTTTGAGAGAGAGAGAAACTAAACACACTACTTAAGGAGAGATCCAGTCTTTCTAGACCTGCATGGGTTTGCACCCACTGCTGTATATAAGTAGGGGGATCCCTGATATACAAGAGGGTCTGGATGCTTTCCAGTAGACTCTCTCTTTCTGCTCTGTCAAGTGCTTATTTATTTTCTTGCTGTTATTTTCTGCCACCCACAGAACAGAATGAATGCTGGCTTGGATGTGGGGCCAAATTTCCTTCATTACATTTGTGCCCATACTAATCATATTAAACACTGCTGTTTGACGGGAAAGAGGTAAGGCTCTAACCTGGAAAACAGGAAATCTTGCAAATGAGAGACTTCATTATTCCCAGACAAGCCCATAGAGCCATCCAGATCATACGTATTATATAGATAGGACAGGATGTGAAGTCACTAATGTGCTACAGTTCTAGACATAACAGGAAGATCAAACCTTTAAACCATAGGCTTTAAGTTTCAGCAATTTCTCTTCTTTTTTTTTACTGCTGTTGCTATTTCACAAAAGTACGGAAGCTTAAGAAGTGCCCTCAAAACATGAGTTACTCACAAACAAGTTATTCATGAGCCACATCAAACCAGTGTTGCTTCTTGCAACTTCCCTACACAGAAAACCGCTAGGAATCCAAACTTGTCCACTGTTAAAATACAGGGAAGGTGTCTGCACCCCAGTCACTTAGAACTGACTCAAAAACTCTAAAATAATCTGATGTTTCTCTTCTTTACAAAACAGTCTTAACAAAAGGTGGCAGTGCTGTATGTATAGGAATAGGTTGCGATGGTTGTACACTGTATTTTTCCATATTACTGCTCTGCCCTCTCCTGGGACAGCCGGCATACTGCTTAGCCAGCCCACAGCAGGTGATGGCACAGGCAAAGCAAACAGTATAGTAGAAATGTACTACTTTGCACACAAGACTGAGAGACCCTCTGTGAATCACTGCATTTTCTTAAATATCAAGTAGGAGAACAATCAATCTAAAAAAGCAAGACAATTTGAGTACACATCTGTTCTTTACTGTCTCATTCTAATTAATACATTTATAAGAAAAAGTGCAACATTTTTCTAAAAAAAAAAAAAAAACCACCATGGTAACACTTCTTTATTTTTTCTGTTATATTAACAGAATATTTTCTTTCAAATTTTGAACTTAAAAAAAATGGAAACTAGTAGATATATATTTATGCGGATTTGTAAACAGATTTTTTTTTTAAATCCAAAATTGTATGTTGATTATATCATTTATGAGTTGGTTTTGACTGACATATATCCTTCTTTTTACCTACTTTTAAATGGAAAGAGGCATTTCTAGGTAATTTCACATTAATCACTGATTGCTGGCCATCATTACATGTAACAGTTCAAGGAATCTAAAAGGTAAGCATTTTAAAATGAGAATGCTTAAAAATAAAGTCTGAAATACATTTTAGCAACTTAAAATTATCTACTGTTTCCAAAGCTGCTGAATGCTTCCATGCCATTTTGGGGAAAAATAACCCCAAACCAATTCAGAGTTGTTTGGAAGCCTAAAAAGCAAACAAGGTATCCTAATTTGAAATTGTCAGTTTACCAGCATTTGTGAAAACTTTTAACCAATTGAGAAACAAGGTCAGAAGTTCACATAAGTACAATTTATTTTTTAAAATTAAAACACTCTTTTTGTAGTAACTGCTTTCTGATGGGCCCGTCAGTCTCTAGATCTGTTCTTTGTACAAGTTAAAAAGCATTCTATTAATAATGCTTGACTGAGTAACTGTCACTTTACAGCACCAATATCCATCAGACAAAATGTGTACATCTACTTCAATTACAGGCATACAAGAATAAAAGTTACAAAAATAAAAAATTTAAGAGACAGCATACTATTTTCATTGACAAGATCTCTATAATAGAATATATGTTCTCCAGGTGAGGTAGATTTCTTGTCTTTGTGAATTTTGACCTACACTTTTTATAAAGTAGAGGCCAAGAACTTAGACAAAAACTCATCAGCAAGTCATCAAGGCACAGCATAAGTACACTTCATGAATTGTTCTTTTGCTGTTTAGTTAATGTGATGACCTGTTGCACTGAGGATAAGTTATTAAATAATGAAATAGGATGATTGGATTAAGCTAATTACTTGCTTTGAAATGACGTTTGTACACAGATTCTTTGGCCTTGCCAGAATGAATTATACAATCTAAATGGTGTTTTTTTGCATTCCATTTCACAGCTTCCACAGTCATATTTTACCTGATAGATGGGATCACTAAAATTGTGATTTAAAAAATAGGTCCCATAATACACTACTGCTGTGAGACAGACTCTATACCAGGAATCACATGCTAATTAATCTAGCCTGAGGTGCCTAGGCAGAGGATATATTAATAAGTATAATTATAATAATATGTCTGATCAGATTATTTACCAGAACCCGTATTCTATGCAGAAGGATATAGAATCTAGGACTGCAAAGTTTTATATTGAAAATAATCATACTGACAAGAAGGCTGCAATACCAAGAAGTGATTTTTCCTTCTGTTGAATTTTACTGGTAAAACCAAAGTTCAGAAAGTAAAAGAAGGATTTAATACAGTAGATCTGCTGGGGACTCTTTGTGAACAGGCTAGAAATTCCCACTGGTCATGGTCCCCATCTGCTCTTTTTACTTTGTGTGCATGAAGTGAGCAGTTGATGGCTCTCTGGGCAGGACAGTACAAGGCTGATACCTGTTTCACATTTAATCCCACAGCAGACACAAGACAAATGAGAAAATGTTTTTGTGGTACATATCTACCTGCATTGTATGTCCCATTATCTTAATCTACCCTGACAATTCTGCCACTGTTTCTGACAGGTTTTCTGACAAGAACCACTGAATGGAGAAGGCAGGATCCATAATCAATCTATCATCAGCTCAATCATTGCAGCCTCTGGCACAAAAGACAGAGTGGGATTAGGGTCAAGAGAGGCAGAATGTGTTGAAGGAGTGGAAAGAAGGGGGAAGAGAAGAGATAACACACTGCAAAGGAAGATAAAGGAATAAAAGAAATGGAAGCAGTTGAAAAAAGGCAAGGATGTGTCAGAAGCAGCAGATGCTTGCCATTGCTGTGCTGCCCCAAACTGGCCCAGTCTCACAGAATCTGAAAGACCTGCGCTTGCAGGCATAACTGCCATGGGTAGTTTTTTGAGTAATTTCTGTTCTTGGACTAATTTTAAGGTTGACAAAGGTGAAAGGAGCCCAAGGAGAAGTGAATAAGCTTTCCTTGCAATAGTTAAGCACAGTCTAACAGATACTAATCCTGCCCTGTTTTCCAGGGTGAGGCTTAGGGGAAGGCACTGCTCCATCCACTGTTCCTGCAGAGACCTACCCCTGATCTCAGGAGCCCTCAGGCTCTCTGATGAGAGTTGCTCACTGCTGTACATGTGGTACAGACATGCAGTTTGTCCTACAGCTTCATGACATGGACTTTCTTCTCCCTTCTGTAGCTCCTCAGCGTTCCACATCAGTTGAGATACCAAGTCATGACATGACTTGTTTTAGGACAGACTGGAAGGGCTGGCATATGTGGGAGTAAAACCATGCTACTGAGTTAGAGAGCCCAGCTTCTTAGAATGACTCTACTCTGTCTTTCCCCTGGGCCACCTGCAGCTTAAGGTTAAATTAACAACCTCTGATATTTTAAATGCTAATATTAGGCATAAAAAATAGAATTATCATCCAGTATTCATTCCCATGCTTCCATATGCATATTTCTTCCTCTGTATGGCAGCAGAAAATATAGTGAGATTTTAATGTTTTAATCAAGCTCAAATTATCTCTGTGTTACACTGATCATAATTATTTGAAATTACACTCACAAGCAAAATTTATATTTGAAGGGACTTTTCACAATTTTTTTCATTGTCCTAGGGTAGAATCTAGGCGTATGTACACCCACAAAGCAGCTAACAGATACCGTTTCTTGTCTCAAAATCTTAAGCTCTTTTCTTCTGAAAAAAGAAAGTAATGTTAGTTTTATCTATTTTACTTTTTAATTCTTTCCTGAAAGAGAACTCAGTTCTTGTAAAATTCCTTGTTCTTTCCTTTGGTGTTAACCACACATTTCATGTCACCTCAAACATTTATCTTGTTCTATACTACATATTTGCACCTCCACCTGCATGCATTTTGACTCTGATATAGACGCTCTGGAAAGACTCCTACATGAAAGCTAATGTTCTGCTTCTCTTTTAAGATGTTTGGTTATATGCTAGCTAATGTGAAAGCAATTTATCAAATTTGTCAGAGGGACTTTCTGCTATATCTAAACAAGAATCAATCTGCAATGAAATTATGAGCTAGTAATGTTAAACATGTAACGTCAGTGAAAATGATTACAAAATAGGATCCTGCATACCTCAGAAACATGGAAAATGCAAAGCAAGGAAGTTTGATGAGCTAAAACACTGAAGATGTTTTGAATATTGGCTTGTTGGAGTGAATTTCACCTGAAAGGAAAAGGGCTCTCTTTTGTAAATATTATCTTTACAATCTAAGTGAAACCTTGAACTGTGGATAAGTAGTTAGCATGATTTTTCTTGCTGTTTCTAATTATTTTTTATAGCACAGTACCACCTAGAGGATCTCTTGTTCTCTGTGCTGTTTATGTGAGAAGTGGGAAGCAAAACTTTTGGAGCTTTTTACCATTTGCATAAATAAGACAGACACAGCATGAGAAGATAGGAAATGGAGCCCAAAGGTGGGGAGGAAGGAGTTCCTTCAGAAAAAAAAAAGCCGATCTCAAAGAGAAGAGAAGCCAAGTTTCCTCAGTCATGACATTTCTCCAGCACAAAACAAATAGCCACTCAAATTGGTGCAAAGATGATTTTAGATCTAAAATAAATTTGATCTCCAGCCCTTTTTGCATGTCTCACGTCATACTATGTCATATGAAAAAAAGCATGTGCAACTATTTCCTACCCCAACCACATCATGGAGCAGGTGCAGATTTTTTGCCTCTGGCAGAGTTACATGCTCCCTCACTCTCATCCTTGCAAGCATTTTCAACCTGGAAATAAAAAGCATGATCACTTCTATGGTACAATTTTACTTTAATTATGCCAGATAATTTTTTTCTTTCTGAATCACTAAATGATACCATTAACATCAGCCATACAGAAATCTCATTCTGAAGATAAGCATGCCATCTTATTGTCTAAGAGTAACTCTTTTCACAGGCACCAAAAATCACTAGATTAAAAAAAATTAAAATATTTTAATCTTTGCCAGCATAATGTTGTGTCTGTCACATTTAGCATATGTCATGCTGCCTGCACATTTATGCCATTTGCAGCCTGTGAAATCTCCTGGAAGTTACAGAAAAAGGTAAATAGGAGCAGAGTGATTCTATTTAGCAATCACTGCAGATAAACTAGGAAGACAGGGCCTCAGAAGATTGTTGCCTCCATTAAAAGAAGGTAGGGGCAGTGTTCTTTGCCTCCTCACTTGCAAGGTTTCCATCCATACCCTTTATCTTCTCTCTCTGTGTAATGGGAAAGAGCATTATTCATGCTAATAGAAGTACTGAAGTGCATTCTTTCAGAGAGAAACAGATCCCAATGGAATTAAGCATAATCCTCTTACCTCCTTAACAGAGTACAGACTAAGTAAAACACTGAGTAATCTTCCCTGTGATTATATATTTTATTGATATATGATGAATATATTAAAGATAATTTTTATGTTTCTAATGTTATATAAAATTCCTCCCATGAATTTCAAATGAGACGTGTCTTTTAAATTGTCTTTTAATAATGAGGGACCAGATTTGTATTTATTGATCATTATTAATCTGGTAACAGATTGTCAGGAACATAAAATAGAAGAACTAGTTAACTTGCTATATTTTCTCAATTTTTTGTTAACTCCCCCTTATTCCATTTCAGCAATCTGTATTTGTCAGGCTCTCTTCAACATGTTCCAGGAAGGAAATCACATGCATATAGCAATTTCTATGAACAGGAGACTGCATAAGTAGGACTCTAATGTAGACAAATAGAGTTCTTATGATTGTAGATTGCTTCAAGGGTCAGATTTTCAAAAATAGCTATTAACTCTCCTCCCTTTATGGTCTCACCCAGGACTTGACACTGAATTTTTCCTATTTGAATAGCCCTTATACCACAGCAGGGACACTTAATATTTGCAGCTATTTCATATGGTTTTCTGGGTCCTCATCTCCAAACTGCCAAGGGCACTTAAGGTAAGCTGATCATTCCCCTTAAGTATTGTAGCTTATAGAGCAGTTTCTGTGATTCAATATTATGTGTTTGAAAGTGACAGTGGCATAAGCATGCAAAACTCACTGAGTTTTCATGAGCCGAAAGTCTCATAAATAGATGGTATAACCAATTAATATAGAAACAAGAAAGAAGCAAGCAACTCTTTGATGTTATTTCATCAAACTTGTAGCTCATAGAAAACAAGATATATCCTTTGGGTCTTCACAGAACACTGCATAAAGATAGTGACTGCTTAAAATTGGAATGCCCAATAAATAAAGCCTGAAGTAGCTTAATGTGTTCCCACAGTAACATTTCTATTAGTTATGCAGCAACATAAATTATGTCAAAACTTGTAGCACAGTCACAGCCAACGTTAGGATGAGTTACTTATTTGGGATAATTTAAGAGCATAATCTAGTTGCGAGGTGTTCTAGTGCTCCTCTCTACCTCTGCCTATGATTTTCCCTGAAGAACTCATCAAATCATATAAACAGCTCAAAAAGTTGCAGCTGAGCCTTGGAAAATCAAAGCACCTTCCACGGAGCCAAGTATGCTTATGTGGGCTATCTTATCCACGGTGTCTCCACAACCACATGACTTACTGTATGTGCTCTCTTAAACTAAAAGAGATGGTATTGTTTCCTAACTTTAGCTGAGTGTTTAACTTAGGCACTCATACACTATCACCAGCTCTTCCTGCCATATACAGTTGATGTTAGGGCCAAAATTAAGAGGCCTCTCAAGCTGCACAGTGACAAATTTTTTATTATAATGATTATTTACACTAGCATAACTTGTGAAGCTAGCATATAAAACCATACCAGTGATGTTCTTTGTGAAGAAAAATATACTATCTCTAAAGAAAAAAACAGATAATACAAATAGTTTTTGCTTTCTAAATATTTTTTTAATTAGAAATTTTAACAATGCTAAAATGGTTAAGAAAAGTCATTGCTAAAATCTTGTCTTTCTCACTAAAAATATTAAAGTCAAGGTTAAGAAACTGGGTGAGAGAGAGAATTTGTCATTGCATTTTATTGTTTATCCACATAATTGTGATTTAAAAGATATACTATGTTTGTTAGGTATCATGGTATTTTTTTGAGAGTGAAAGCAAAAAGAGGAAATAATATGACAACAGACACAGAAATTATTCTTCCTACTACTGATTCAAAATACTGAGTCAGCACATGGGTAATTATAATAAATTGCCATAAATACGCTAGCTAATATTATCTCATGATAATCACGTCATGAATGTCAGCTAATTTAAAAATTATGCTTAATTGAAGATTGAACAAAAAAGAAAAAAAATCGCTCCAAACAACTCACCTAAAATTGATGGCTTTTTAGGAATAGCTTATTATGTCCTATTGCCAGCAGCTCGGTATTTTTTAAAATTATAACTGTATTTGAGCTCACTACTATTCTTCTGATTACCAGAAAATCACATGGGTCCAATGGAACTCTCACTGCCACCCTCCATCTATTTCAGGATATTAGCTCAGGATATTAGATAAATACTGAGCAACATCCAACATCACATTCTAAAATGTCAATATTCTGAATATCAAATAAAACCCATTCTTATATAGAGAAGTGAAATGAAATAATGTCGTATGATAAGAAATGCACTAAAAAATTCCACAAGTTTGGCCTTTTAGCATGTCAAGCTGCGAGATTTTATATAGGGCTATATATGCGTATATAATAAATATTAATAAACATATATAATGTATAGAAATATTATATGCATACATTTTATATGTGTGTATGTGTGTACACGTGTACTATGTACATGTATATATCATGTATATGAATATATACCTAAACACATTTTTATTATCATGATAGAAATCTCATATTACAATCAGAGAAAGAAACAAAGTAGCTTGGGAAAAAGCCCTGTTTGAAGGCAATAGATTTAATTGCACATTTTTCTAACCAGATGTCCAATCAAGAAATTGAAATGCTGAAAGGATACCCCTGAAGAGGAGATTTTAATTAAGTCTGAAGCATTTTGAGAAGCTGGACCAATGTTTCTGAAATGTTGTCTGGATATTAATATTGCCCAGACCAGAACAGCTTTTCTTTGCACAGCAGGTCTCCTTCCTCAAATGCCTTTATAAAAGCTTTTTGAAGATTTAAGTAGAACTGTCTGGTATATTCCTGTGGGTATGTCTGGTTTCCAGGTTCTCTTCATCCAGAAAATGTCATTTCTGTGGTGAAGCTCTAATGAGTAAATTTATCTTGGATACAGAAAGACCTGAGAAACCCATTTTCTACTGCCTTCACAATTTTTTCCTCAGACAAGTAGTTGGATCAGCTCAGAGGTGGTTGACCAAAGGTACTCAAATGAGGGCAGGATTTGGGTCTTTCGAGTCCTGTGCAGGTGCCTGGATAGCAAAACTCCTGGACAGTGTAAGGTCTTCCTCTGATAATGATAAATGCATTACACTTTGGATCTAAGAAGCATTCTCAGTGAAAATATTGTTTAAAAAAGTACATTTCTGCAAAACCCTACTGCTTTGAGAAAATAATGTTTGTTACAAAAATCAAAATATCAGTGAAGAAATCCTAAGCCCTTATACTAATTTATTTGTTGTGATAATAATTTCTAATTATAATAAATAAATCTTGGAAATACAGGAAAAAATGTGTCAGTTCTGCAAAATATCACTAGTAAGCCTTCAATAACAGGGGGTCTGTGCTGTTGTACTAAAGCCATAAGGTAAGGAGCATCACATAATGACTAAGTGATCTGTAGTCAGTAAGCAGAGAGGTGGCTTCCTGAGCTTTGCTGGCAGCTGGCTGCCTGTGAGACTGTTATGAGATATTCTGGATTGGACTTGTCAAATAACAGCACAGGAGATCTCTTCTTGCTTATTAGACAATTTTGTCATCCTGGATTCTTTGTTCAGAAGGACATATCTTCACAGCTGCAGCTGGCTACTGAATAAAGGTAGACTGACGTGGGTAACATCATCACATTTTAGCACACTCCCATGGAATTAAAATTCCTTCCCATTTGAGGAATTTCTGTCACACCCGGGAGTGCAGCTCAAGGCAACAGCCATGGCACAGCTCCCTGAAGGGCAGACAAAATTTCTAGTCTCCTAAGATGTCTCCTAACATCTTATGACTGACCCAAAAAGTACAGACCCATGGAAGGTTTTTGCAAGACCAGTTACCTAATTGCAGAGCCATTAATGCAAATTGAAATAGAATGAGCATTCATATTTTAATGAACATTGTGATCATCCTGTGGAACCATGTTTACCACATTATGCATTTAGAAAAACAAGTTACAATTAATCTTTTCTTGCCAAGGTTTTCTCCTAAGTACGGTATTTCATACTGAACAATTAATGTAAAATTATTGATATGACATATGCATATTCCATTATGAGATCATTACTTTCTGCAGTTATTGTGCTAGTTTCCTTTGTAATTGCAGGTTAAAAAAAAAGTGCTTTTCTTTGTATGTGAGTGTCTGTGAGTGCCCACATTCTCATGCTTAATTCACTCTTCTATATTCATACAATATGAATATAGAACATCAGTTTTATAAAGGTGTCTCACTGATTAATAAGCTTCTTTCTGCATGATATTTTTTCCTGTCAAACAAGTTATATTTATTTATTTTTAACTCTCCTTTATGTTAGAATAAAATGTTGATGGATATTGGTTTGCATAGGTTTCATGAGAAGTTGAAAAGATTATTTAATATTTTCTATTTGCAGTGGAGGAAAGGGATTGAAGAAAAATGACAGCATTGAAAATGTCTTGCCATTGCTAGACTGAAAATCAGTACAGTCTGATGAGTTGTTTTGCTTGCTTATCTTTGGTTTTAATTTTTGTTTTTTGTATGACCACAGCTGAATTTAAAAATAAACAATTAAGCTAAAACCTCATTAACATAGGCAACATGATTTCTCAGCCTCAGAAGGTAACTTTTAAATCAGTAAAAATTGGACTTCTGATGGTCTGCAGTACAGTCACATATTCTCTCCTTCTATACTCAGTTTATTGTCATCTTTAAGTTTATCTGTAGGGGGCAATAGGTAATAAGAAATGCCTAATCTCTCATTTTCTTCAAATACCATCAGAAAAGCTGCAAGGAAAAGATTGATTTTACCAAGTCAACTAGAAGTCCAGTATGTGAATTGTAGCCCTTTATTGTGGATCTTTATGCATGTAAGCTGAGAGCTTATCTGCTATTAATCTAAAAAGCTGACTAAATGATTGTCTTGGTTTTTCAAGCTATTCAGATTTCCCTATATGAACGTTCTCCTTTTGTACTTTTAGGGAACTGCACTATTTTCTGCATTGCCTAACATAAGGATGTGTGGCATGCACACACACAAACTCATAAAGCACAAAATAAAGGAAGGCTATGGGCACACTAGAGGAAGCAGATAATAAGGGGAAAAAAAAAAGTTGTCACTTCATTTCACCATCAGAAAATTCTACATAAAATGAGCACACTTCTTTCAAAAGAAACAGGCCCTAAGATTAAGCAGCTCATGTATAACTGTTGGTTATACTCAGTGTTATATAAGGACTGGCTCACAAGAGTGTGCATCTCTCAGAAAAAAGAAACCATGTGAATAAGCCAAAAAGGATGATGAAGAGGAAATTGCTTGAAATAGGATGTCAAAAAAATGCTTGCACTTCACCTTGGCTTTGTCAGGGCTGGTGAAACTAACAGAATTTGGTGAAGAGAGTTTAAATGAAGTAATAGTAGCAGGCATCATGTTGAATAAGAACAGAATGGAAACATACTCAGGAAGGGCAGAGCAGGGAAAGCTTCAGTCTCCCTACAGAGATTTTGTTCAAGATTCTGCTATTCAAATATAACATCAGAGACCTTAAGAAACTTAATACTTGTGTTCTTAATACAGGTGTTCTGACAGATAACTATCATCTTAATCATTAACATATTTAGACCAGAAACAAAGATGAAACCTCCATAGTAATATACCTGAGAGACTTTGCTACTGCCTCACTCGTTAGATCTGTAAAATCTCTTTGATAAGGCTTTGAAGCAGGCAAAGCTTTGCAGTGAATCTGCCTAGACCTTCTCCTGTAAGTCTAGGCAGAGGAACTCCCCGGAGGCCAAAAGACTTCTGCGTTAAAAAGAAACCACAGTTTTTATTCAAATATAAACCTGAATAATTAACTTTTTAAATGGACAACAGATGATTACTGGGGAAGACAGAATAGAAATAAAAAAGAGTTATAAAAACCCCTTTTCCTGCCCACACATCTGTGCAATGCAGATGCTTCAGCCAATTCAGTGACTGCAGCTCTGAGCTGCAGCAAACTGGCTAGTCCCTTTGGCCATTCATTTCACTCCCTCTTGGCCTGCTCCCTCCTCCTTCCTCCAGCCTTTGCTTAGGTGTCGAGTCCTGCATTACCTAAGTGCTAGCATCGTTTTCCTAAGCATGGAACTCCTTAAATAGCTCCTTCGCTCCTTGCTATCCTGTCTGTTTTTCCCCTTGATCAGCAAGATTGCCAGCAACCAACCTTTCTTTAATTAGCAACAGCAGTATCGAGGCATTTTGTATTGGATTGCATTGTATTGCATTTGACACAATTTAAAACAGACTTCCTGCCAAAAAGCTATGCTACTGCATTCCTAAGTTTGTCTTTCTGTATGACCCACGCAGAATGCCATGAAGTAAATCTTCCTAGATATTTCTTTAAGTCTCACTGCACATAGCCAAGAGGATTTTCTCTTTAATGTTTGTGCATGGCACGAAACATGAATATTAATAGGTGAGAAGAGGAAACGAAATTCAGATGCAAGATTTTTCTTATTGGTTTTGATTGTTCCAAGTGAAAATACAAAATGCAAATATGAAGCTACTATAAACAACAACCAATAAAAGATAAAAAGTCTATTACTAGATCGTAGTAGCGAAAAAGATATCAACTGCATACATGAATTGAAACATCAGAAGTGACTTCAATTCCCATTCAAGCAAACTAATGTCCTCTAGCACAGAAAAAAAAGTAACTAAATTTACAGATTGAAGCAGTTGTGCTTTGGTGTCAAGAATATATTTAGAATGCAGTATTCCTTAGAGGCTACTTTTTGTGTCATACAGTATCAGATTCCAGTGTCTTAGATGGGAAACAGTATTTCTCTGTAGGGTTTCTGATGCCAGGATGCTCCTCAGTGGTTTATTAACATAATTTCTTGGTCTTCCCTAAATTTAGTACTTAGTAGCTGTTCTACCCAAGATCCTTTGTCACCATCCACATCTCTGCATGTTGACTGCATGTCCTTTTTAAATCGTATTCTAGTTTGAATAAGATGCTAAATTCTGCATACACAAACAATATCACTTCATGTCACCAGAAGGCAAATACATTCAATGCTCTGTATTGGTAATTCCTTAAAATAAAAAGACAGACATTCAGTAAATTCTTAACTTCCTTAAAAGCCAGTTCTCATATGTTTTGAGTTACTACTCAAATACGTTTTGAATTACAAATATATTACTATGCTAATATGTTTTGATTTACCTCTCCAATTACCATGTGGGTGCCCATCGAAGAATCTTATAAGACTTTAGACAATATAATTGTACCTTGCAACAAAGAAAACACATAATTATTTAAAGCAAGACTATCTTAAATGGTAAGACTGGACACTGAGGCATTTGATTTGCTGCAGACCTCCTGTTTAGCTTTGTTGACCTTGCCTTTCCACTGTGTGATAAATCTGATCTGTATAGGTGTTTGGAGAAAATAACTCGTTGATACCTGTACTTGGATACTTCAGCAGTACGGCCCACACAAGCATCTAGTAGATGTATACTTGAACAATAGGCTGGCTGTGTAAAGAGACAACACATCTATAACATCCTGCAAGGTAACTTTATTTCGAAAAAAATATTTTGGATCACAAGGGAGGTTTAATTGCTTTTAAGTGTAAATTGGAAATTATTGAGAGCAATTGATTTTCAGCAATGTCGAAAGAGAAAAATTGAAAGGAGAATGTTCTATATTTTTAATTTGTAAAATAATTCATGCAAGTTTGTAAAATAATTCCTGTGGGTTGTAAAAGGATTCAGTGATTGCTCAAAGATCTCACATTTTGTTCAAGTTGTTATAAACCTGTTATTGAAGAACATATGTTTTTTGTGGAATATACTATTTTTAAACTCTTTAGATTAAAAAGACTGTAAGTCTTAGATGAAGGTGCAGGCAGAGTTTCTTAATCACTAGTGAAAGAAACTTGTTTAGTCTCCTGTGTGACAGCTAGTGGATCTATTTGGGTCATTCTGTCATTAATGAAATGCACTTGCCTCCAGAACGAAGCACTGCAGCAGTTTTGCCATATCTGTACCAAAAATCAGAAGAGTTTAGCATAAAATCTCAACTAATACTCTGTGAAGTTTAAATAAGAAAGGAAGAGCATGAAAATTTGGAAGACAGAATATGATTACCTAGAACCATACATTTAGCTCTCCCTCCTTTACAAAACGGGACACAAATTCTTTAAGTAATCCAGAATTTGTATCTCACCTGAGAGACAACACTTAGACCAGCAGAATGGCCACTAGCATCCTGTTGGATTATTGATTCATTACAGATAAAGAGGCAAAGAGGCATGTACTGAAATCACCAAATCGGCTTGCCAGGGAAGAGATCACAGCACATCATGAAGGGCACTTATACTAGGACAGGTCAGTTCTTTGTGTGAAAATTCAGGCAGATGTGACTGAAGACATCTATAATTACCACTTTTGGGGAAAAATCACACTATCTGTTCTCTTGCAGATTCCAGCTCCCAGGAATCATGCTAGTACTGCTATCTTGCTGCAGCAGTCACAACAGCAACAGTATAAAAATTCAGTACAACCTACAGTTCATGAGCTTGACCTTAACAAACTGAGTTCGGTAGGACATTGTGTAGGCTTGACATAAGTTTGTACTTAAGCACAGAGTTTGAGATCAGAATATTGCAGAGCAACTATAAAAAAATACTACTCATCCAGATCACTTTAAGCTGACAATAATCTGTCACCATGCTCTCAGTGCCTTTTCTTCCATATCTTGCCATTCCACAAATATGCTTATGATACTGTTCCAGTCACTGAAATATCATAATAGGGAAATAGCCACCAAGGCCTTGTTGAATAAGACAAGTGAATAAGGAAAACAATAATATATAATTCAGAGTAATTTTTTTTGTTCTTTATATTAACAAATATTTTCATTATTAACTGGTCATACTCATGCTATTCACAAACTAGGAAAATTTTCTTATTCTACTGTGGGCCCATCACATCAGTGATTGTGGGGTTAGCTTAGTAACAAGTGCCAATCACATTTCTTTTGATGTTTTTGGTAGAAGAAAATTGGTGCTGTTCCATGTCACCCTCTAGAAAGGCCTGAGACAACCTTTCATGTATTCCCATGTTTCTCTTTGATCTCCAGGAGAAAGAGGGACGTCACCCAGAATACTTGAAATTAATCAGTCCCCAGTCTTTCTTAGGCCCATCAGAATCAATTTTTATACTCTAGTTTTCCCTGTCCACCTTCTTGTGGTGGTTGACAAGCTTTTTCTTCATGTGCTCTTTCAGACTGGCCTTGAAGAATCTTACTGATTC
Organism: Platalea leucorodia; assembly: GCF_965183815.1. Classification (NCBI taxonomy): domain Eukaryota; kingdom Metazoa; phylum Chordata; class Aves; order Pelecaniformes; family Threskiornithidae; genus Platalea; species Platalea leucorodia. The sequence goes on along the minus strand of NC_138832.1, from coordinate 14,663,473 downwards.
TCTATGTCTCCCCAGATAGTTTTCGATTCTTGGAGAAGTCAGGAGGGGGGTCAGCACAAATGCTACCTTGGACTTTCAGAGAGCAGACTTTGGCCTGTTCAGGAGCCTGGTTGACAGAGTCCCTTGGGAGGCAGTCCTGGAAGGCAAAGGAGTCCAGGAAGGATGGACGGTCTTCAAGAAGGAAATCTTACAGGCACAGAAGGAGGCTGGCCCCATGTGCCGAAACACAAGCCAGCGGGGAAGACCACCGGCCTGTCTGAAAAGAGGGCTTTGGCTGGAACTCAGGAATAAAAGGAGAGTTTACAACCTTTGGAAGAAGGGGCAGGCCACTCAGGAGGACTACAAGGATGTTGTGAGGTTACGCAAGCAGAAAACTAGAAGGGCCAAAGCCCAACTGGAACTTAATCTCCCTACTGCCGTAAAAGACAAGAAAAAATGTTTCTATAAATACATTAGCAACAAAAGGAGAGCTAAGGAGAATCTCCATCCTTTATTGGGTGCAGGAGGAAACATAGTGACAAAGGATGAGGAAAAGGACTGAGGTACTTAATGCCTTCTTTGCCTCAGTCTTTAATAGTCAGACCAGTTGTTCTCTGAGTACCCAGCCCCCTGAGCTAGAACACAGGGACGGGGAGAAGGATGAAGTCCCCATAATCCAAGGGGAAATGGTTAGCAACCTGCTACACCACTTTTAGACACACACAAGTCTATGGGGCCGCATGGGATCCACCCAAGGGTACTGAGGGAGCTGGTGGAAGTGCTCACCAAGCCACTTTCCATCATCTGTCAGCAGTCCTGGCTAACTGGGGAGGTCCCAGTTGACTGAAGGTTTGCAAATGTGACACCCACCTACAAGAAGGGCCAGAAGGAGGATCCAGGGAACTACAGGCCTGTCAGCCTGACCTCGGTGCCAGGGAAGGTTATGGAGAAGATCATCCTGAGTGCCATGATGCGGCATGTATGGGACAACCAGGGGATCAGGCCCAGTCAGCATGCGTTTATGAAAGGCAGGTCCTGCTTGACTAACCTGATCTCCTTCTATGTCAAGGTGACTCGCTTGGTGGATGAGGGAAAGACTGTGGGTGTTGTCTACTTGGACTCGAGTAAAGCCTTTGACACTGTTTCCCATAGCATTCTCCTGGAGAAACTGTCTGTTCGTGGCTTGGATGGGCGTACTCTTGGCTGGGTAAAAAACTGGCTGGATGGCCGGGCCCAAAGAGCTGTGGTGAATGGAGTTAAATCCAGTTGGCGGCCAGTCACCAGTGGTGTTCCCCAGGGCTCAGTACTGGGGCCAGTTCTGTTTAATATCTTTATCAATGATATGGATGAGGGGATCAAATGCACCCTCAGTAAGTTTGCAGACAACACAAAGTTGGGCAGCAGTGTTGATCTGCTGGAGGATAGGAAGGCTCTACAGAGGGATCTGGACAGGCTGGATCACCGGGCTGAGGCCAACTGTATGAGATTCAACAAGGCTCAGTGCTGGGTCCTGCACTTGGGTCACAACAACCCCAGGCAACGCTACATGCTTGGGAAAGAGTGGCTGGAAGGCTGACTGGTGGAAAAGAACCTGGGTGTGTTGGTCACCAGCCAGCTGAATATGAACCAGCAATGTGCCCAGGTGGCCAAGAAGGCCAATGGCATCCTGGCTTGCATCAGGAATAGCGTGGCCAGCATGGAGAGGGAGGTGATAGTGCCCCTGTACTCGGCACTGGTGAGGCTGAACCTCGAATACTGTGCTCAGTTTTGGGCCCCTCAGTACAAGACAGACATTGAGGTGCTGGCGTGTGTCCAACGAAGGGCAATGAGGCTGGTGAAGGGTCTAGAGAACAAGTCTTGTGAGAAGCGGCTGAGGGAGCTGGGGTTGTTTAGCCTGGAGAAGAGGAGGCTGAGGGGAGACCTTATCGCTCTCTACAACTACCTGAAAGGAGGTTGTAGCCAGGTGGCTGTCAGTCTCTTTTCCTGAGTAACAAGTGAAAGGACAAGAGGAAATGGGCTCAAGTTGTGCCAGGGGAGGTTTAGGTTGGATATTAGGAAAAATTTCTTCACTGAAAGGGTAGTCAGGCACTGGAAGAGGCTGCCTAGGGAAGTGGTTGAGTCCCCATCCCTGCAGGCATTTAAAAGATGAGTAGATGTGGCAACTAGTGACATGGTTTAGTGGTGGACTTGGCAGTGCTAGGTTAACGGTTGGACTTGATGATCTTAAAGGTCTTTTCCAACCTAAATGATTCTATGATTCTATGATTAAGGTGAGTCTATAAAACCCCAGCATCTTTCTGTGTCTGCGGAAAAGGTGCCCTAAGTGTATGTTGCTAAGAGGGGCAGGACTCAATTATGGAGAATTTTCTTCCCTTTCGGAAACCACACAGACTAATCCTACACAATAATAACAAAAAGCACTATGACCACCATCAGACTAATGAAATCAGGAAAGAAAAAAATTAAAAAGAGAGAGAAGACATATTAAATACAATAACCTGGAGAAAGACTGAGACCCCACAGAGTCTTGAATTTTTAAACTCAAAGTTCCTAAGTGATTAGATCTAGTGATCACAGTTCTATTACTTCCATGGGAAGTGCTAGCATCAGAATTCCAACCAACAGGCAAATAGCATTGTATTTTAGTTATGATGAAATCCAGTGCTTGGTTCAGGTGCAAAAATAACACCTAAACTACATTTCCATCTAAAAACATGGCAAAAAAAATATTCTAAGGGTCAAGTGCTACGGTCATTGATCTTATTTTTGTATTTAATTAATCAGAAAGTCTATTCAGCTAAGGGACACAGAGTACAGGTTAGAGACTGGAAACATAAAAGTCAACGGATGGAGAAGTCCAAATGCTTGTCTTCTATTCAGATTTCTCTGACTGGTTGTATTTTAGCTGTTTTAATACTACTGTGTTAGGGGAGTTTCTCCAGCCATACTTATAAAACTGCAGTTATATGAGATGCTATTTTGGACACACAGTATTTTTTAGGTATTAACTAATTTGTTTTTGTTGCTGTATAGTCTGCGCAAGTTTTAGTTCTGTTGTTCCATCACCACTCTATTAGCCTGACACAAGCTCCCATATGCATAACTACTCATACTTCCCATTTAGGTTCAGAGCCAACTCCCTCCACGTAGCGTTATGGTATACCTGGTAACAGGCAAGTTTTCAGCCTTGATGGAAGACTAGGAGTGCTGTGAGGTCAAGGCAAACAGCACACTATACAATGGTCTGCCATGATTCGTCAAAGGCCCAAGCTACACAGAATTGCTTTTTGCAATTTCCCCTCTTGACCGCAATTCCATGAGGTATCATGTTGGTACTTTCTTCTAATAAAGTTCAAGTTTTATGAAATCAAAGGATTACATTGTGTTTAGATGAATTGTGTCAGCTTGCACTTCTCAGTGCAAGAAAAGTATGTTGTCAGAAGCACAGAGACATACAATCCGTTTAACCTAGAGGTGATGTGATCTTTAAAACCAATGTGTAGCTCGAGCAGAACCAGCATAAGTTCTCCCTGAAATGTGATTGTAATAGAAAATGAAGAGGCACAAAGCATCGACATACCTTAAAACTAGGAGTCTAAGCTAAGCAATGCACCCAGAAAACATTAAAATCACTGACATTTTCTACAGTTGCAGTGTATCTTGTGGCGACTAGCTCTTGCCTTCTGATGGCCCTTCGTGAAATATATTCACTCTTACTACCAGAAACTTGATTTAAGATGATACCAGAGTTAATGTTTTCATCAACAGCACAAGATACAGAAGTAGGCTTTTACCATAAAGTCTGGAGCGTGGAGAGTCATGAAACAGGTTAACATCTATGTCTGATTCCAAAACACACACATTGTCATGGTTTTCAGAAATTTTTCTGATCTTATTGCCCATGCTCCTTGAAACTGTTCCTGACAATACGAATTCATTAATCTAAGTCATATTTATTAACTGACAGTTCATGACTCTCACTGTGGCCCAAAAAGCAGTTGTGCGAGAAAGTTATTATGACCTAAGGAAAAGAAAATCTCCTGTCAAAACTCCTTTCACAGATTTTGAGGATGAGAACTTGATCTCTAGACATATACATACATTTAGGAATCTGTTGCTAGAGGTAAATGTAGGAAGGGAGGGGAGAGGGAGGGACCTTGGTCCAGGATTCAGAATTTGTTTTTTTTCTACTATGACTAATGAGCCAAAAGCGTTGGAAGGACATCACACTACATGATCAATATGAGGATCAGCACTTGAGGAAGACAAATATGCAGAGGTGCTCCACACCTCTATTTTTAAAATTCTGAACATCAGTGTAGTGTAAATTTTGGTGGGAAATGGGTGCCTCTGCAAAACTTTCAGGAACTGAGAAACTTGCACAGAGAGCTGCAACAGGTGAATAACTGCTTTCTGCAAGCACTGTGAGGAGGGAGGCATGTAAAAGCCACAACCATGACTCCCATATCCAAAATACGACAGATCAGGTGAGTCAGGGTTACCTTGTCTTTATGAGAGATTACACCTTCTGGCTCTCAGGCCCTGCTAAGTAGCTAACCCACTGAAAAGTAGGGAATAGAGACCTTATCATTCATAGAAATGAAATGCTATCATTGACTTCCCTCTCTTTTGTATAACTACCTTTAACAGACATAAGTTCACATCCTCTCTTCCAGTCTTCTCATTTCAAGAACTGATTTTAATTTCCTGCTTCAGGGACATGCCACAGAAATGTTACCCTGAAAATTTCTCAGGAGGCTCCAGTCCTTGATCCTCTGTTGCTTGTCTTTTCTATCAGAACTCTAGTGGTTGCTTGTTTTAACCACTTGTTTCCATTTCTAATCGATAAAGCAGTACTGGCAAGGTGATCCATAGCCTGCCCAAATCTGCCTAATCAGCTGCCTTTTATTGCATTAAAATGAGAATGCTTTTTTTTTTTTTTTCTTTCACATTCCACAGACATGAGGCATTCATTCTATTTTGATTGAAGATGAATGTTATTTGTAACTTAACTAATGTACCTTCACGGCCACCCCATGCAACACAGCAAGTATAGCAATGCTGTAATATGGATCCCTGTTAGGGAATGCTGAGATGTCACTATCCACTGCTTACACAGCACTTAAAAAGCCCTGCTGTGTTCAGTAATGTCCTTTACAGTTCTTCCACATGTCCACCAGAGACTATTGTTTCATAACAAATTCCATTATATCAAGTTAGACCAAGTTAGATGAAAAGGCTAATCCAGTCACTTTAGAGCAACATTCTAGACAGTATTTGTATACTATTTAACAAAATAAACACCATTGCTAAACATGAAAAGAAAAAATAAAAATGAAGTTATGTGACCCTTAACATACAGGAGAGAAAATATACTGGTTTTCCACACAATTTCTTCCCCATGAAACCCTTCTTTCGTCATGAATCTTTTTTTTTAAAGTCCTTGGCATTTATCAGTAAATAACAACAAAATTACAAAAGATTTATTCTTGGTTCTAAAGTGAAGAAACTATATCAATAAATTATGACACGGAGATTATGTTTCCTATTACCGAATATTAGAGAATACCTTATCTCAGAATTCTGAAGTGATAACATTTTAATGAAATGCATTCTTAATTCCCCATCAGTATTCACATTGTATTAGTAAAGTACAAGTTCAAATTAGATAGACAATAACTTGTGTTCTGTTTTCATCTGTTATCTACACTAGACAAAAGTTTTAAAAAATGCAGGTTTTAAGGCCTGACAGGAGACCCAGTTTTTTAAGGAACTAATTCCTAATAATCCTAAAAATCACTTTTTCTTCAACTTCTGCTCCACTTCATTTAGGAATATTAGGGCTACCATATATATGGGCTTCTAACATGCTCTACTTTTCTGTCCAGAAAGGTTGCCAGATGGAATTAGAAGCCTTTGGTCATTTGCCCAGGATTCCTGAATTATCAGCAGTGTACTCAGAGCAGTAGCTAGTTCTGAGAGGACTGCAGATGTCTAGAAATCACAGACAAATGGCCAATGATCATGTGCAGATCAAAAGCATGTTGCATGAATTAAAAACATTCCCATAAGAGTTCTATGTAATATTGCACCACACACAGTCTTTTAATATTCTGTCATTAAAATAAAAAAAAAAAAAACAAACAAACATACAGCCTGTGAAATAAAAAAAGAAGTATATATTCATGAACTATTTTTTTTAAGAACTTGGCAGTAAAACAGACTTACATATAAAAAAATACGATAGTATATGTTTTATTCCAAGAACCATTATTTCTTATATTCAGTGCAATGAGATGGCTTCTGGCTATCTTTTCCTGAATTAGTTTTAAAAAGAAGCAACTTCTATGTTCAGGAAGGAAAATCACAGCAGAAGGTTCTAGTCCACATTCAGTCAAATGTTTGCTGTCTCTGGTTTGGTTTATCTGACCTCACCATGCCCATATACTTCTGCAGATATGATAATAGTATGCTAGAATTTACATAAGAGGCAAGAGCAAGCAAGCTGAAGGTTTCTGTGCTACAACTAAGCAGGAGAAAAAGGTTGCAGTGTCCTTGTTTCATGGCAGTGCTCAGGCTTTCGAGTAAGCACACATAGTATCTACTTTGACTCCTATATCAGGTAGTGAAGAAAGCAAACAGAACAGGGGGAGAGGCCGAACAAGATTCAGTGACATACTGTCTTGCAGAAACATACAATTCCGCGAATTTTTGAAATACAAAAGTATTTTTGCATGATTTGTACTTAGGGAGCACAGACTCTTTCTAAAATAAGCAGATTAGTCTTCTAAGTGACACCTGGGGAGTATGCTCTCCACTATCCTCTGCTGTGGGATTCTGGTTAAGGTCTTTGACTCTCTTTAACAAGCCCTTGGAGTTCACAGAGGTACAGAATCTTTGAGGTTGGAAGGGACCTCTGGATGTCGTCTTGTGCAACCCCCATTGCTCAAGCAGGGCCACCTAGAATAGGTTGCCCAGGACTATGGCCAGACAGCTTTCAAATATCTCCAAAGTGTGAGACTACACAACCTCTCTGGGCAACCTGTTCCAGGGATCAGTCACCCTCACAGTAAAAAAGTGTTTCCTGATGTTCAGAGGGAACCTCCTGTGTTTCAGTTTGTGCCCATTGTCTCTTGTCTTGTCACTTGGCACCATTGAAAAGATCCTGGCTCCATTCTCTTTGCATCCTCCTTTTAGATATTTATAGACATTGATAAGATCCCCCGAGCCATCTTTTCTCTAGGCTAAACAGTCCCAGCTTTCTCAGAGTTTTCCTCAAAGGAGAGATGCTCCAGTCCCTTAATAATCTTTGTTAGATTATGTCCATGTCTCTTGTACTAAGGAGCCCAGAACTAGACACAGTACTCCAGGGGTGGCCTCACCAGTGCTGAATAAAGAAGGATCACCTCCCTTGACCTGCTGGTAATGCTTTTCCTAATGCAGCCCACCATAACATTGGCCTTCTTTGCCACAAGGACACTTTGTGGCTCATGTTCAACTTGGTGTCCGCGGGGACCCACAGGTCCTTTTCTCCAAAGCTGCTTTCCATCTGGGTGGCTCCCAGTTTGTATTGATACATGGTGGTATTCCTCCCCCAGTGCAGGACTTTGCATTTCACTTGTTGAACTACGTCAAGTTCCTGTCAGCTCATTTCTCCAGCCGATTGACGTCCCTCTGGATGGCAGCATGACCTTTTGGTGTATCAGCCAGTCCTCCCAGTTTTATGTCACCTACAAACTTTCTGAGGGCCCACTTTGCCTCATCATCCAGACTATTAATGAAGATTTTTAAACAGGATTGGACCCAGTATTGACCCCAGGTTACACTGCTAATTACCAGCCTCCAACTAGACTTTGTTCCACTGATTGTCATGCTCTGGGCCTGGCTGTTCAGACAGTTTTCAATCCATATGAATGAAAAATATTTCATAATAATGAATATTTGTAGAATATCCCATCATTTCCTATAGTATTTTGCAATAAATATGATCAAATTAATTTTGCTGTTGCCTATTGTGAATGCACACCGATAATTCAGGAATTAATAACTTAAACATGTATTCATTAAACCGCTTGCATCAAGCTTAGCAATTCCTTTTTGGACTCAAAAGTGAATGTACTAGTCGAAAAGGGAACAAGCCAAAAGACATTCCTGTTGTAGAAAGGACTTTCCTTTTGTTTTCTTCTAGTATAAATGACCTCTGATTATCCTATAACCCCCTAAATTCTCTTGGTCAGATTCTCAGCTTATATAGAGTTCATGAAAGCAATTATAAAGTGGCTTCCCTCAGCAGGTTATCTGACTATTAAACTGTCAAATTTAGAGGTAATTTCCAAGGACATACTGATTTTCCCATACTTTAATTTGCCCTTTTATAGAATACTGATATGATGGGCAAGCGTATGGCAGATTGATTGCCTAATGACAACCAAAGTGGCTGCAGTTCAGTGATGCATGACGTCATCCCGATATAAAACCTGTACCAGCAGAATAGTGGACTTAGGTGACCTAATGGGTCATTCTTATTTCTGATGTCCAGAACTGTGTTATAGAGTCAGTAAATCAATGTAATAGCCTTCTAAAAGGGAAATGTTATAGATATAAATGCTATCAATTATATATAATAAATCTGCAATTTATTTGGTAGAACTTAAGGTAGTACTACTACCTGTTAATAGAAATGCCTAAATGCCAGTAGTTTTCATTCAGTGCAACAGATGATAATCTGAATGGCTAATCCAATAGTTTTCAAATCAAGTGGTTATTCATTTAACTGGAAATGTAGAATACTGTAGGTTGGAGTTGAAGTTCGTAATCTCCTCACCCTTTATTATGTGGTTTAGATAATGGTCTGTTATGTAGTGTATGTCTATCTAAAGTATATCATCATGTTTTTATTTCTCTGGGCTCGGGCATAGTGCATTTCTGTGTACACTTCTGATGAGTTGTTTCACTTTTTCTTACCGAGGGAACCATCACAGAGTATGATGCCTTGCCCTTTGTAATGTGAGAGGACCAGGCACTTGTTGATCAAATGCCAGGGGCAAAGGAAGTTCTAAAAAAAATGTTTCCACTCTATTCTCCTGTGTATGACAGTGTGCTAATACAAGAGACATTGACAGACATCTCCTCCCTTCCATTTGCAACATTCCCATAAGGAAAGAACCACTACACAAAAATCACTGTTTTCTGCTTTGAAATTTAGGAAACATGGATCACACCATGATGGTTGTGGCTGACATATATTTATGGAAGAAAAATAATGATGGGATCCCATAAAAAGAGCTGATACTGTTGTGAAGCTGTAGGTAGGACACACATCAAGTTGTTGCACTGGATATGCAATGAAAACTATCTGCATGTACAGCTGAAGTAAGTGGCAAATGCAAACTAATCCTCACCCTGAAATGAAAGAGGATAAATAAACCAGGAAACGAGCATGAGCTTTCAGCTTTAGCCAAAGCACTCCAATGTGATTTTCTGCAGCCTCTTCAAAACAGGCCACTGCAACAACTCAAAGTGCCTCCCGGGTGCAGATGGTCACAGTGAGGGCCATGTTTCAAAAATTTATTAACATAATCTAGCCAGAGGAAGAAAAGTGACCCATCTCCACACTGAAGAGCCAAGACATGGGAACATGAGAATGTCACTCTGTCACAGTAACAGAGAAATTTGGGGAAACAAGCAGAGAATGTTTCAGCTCACAGAGGGCACACAGACAGAAACTCATTCTTGGATCAGACTAAGCACTAAATTGGTCTGAAGTGCAAGCACCTTGCTAAAGCTATTAACTCATCTATACCATCATCTATGACATCTGCATGCCAAAAGAGAAAGGAGTGTAGTGGCTGTCTTCAGTAAAGAGAGATCCAATTGGTCACATGTGACATTGGTGGGAGAAATTAATCTCTGAACCTCATGAGTTAGGACCAAGATAGCATCCAAAGATCTCATGTGGTTTGGGAAGATAGTACATAGTAAAGTATTGCATGAATTCGCAGTGTATTATCGTACTGTGCATTGATTTCCATTAATACACAAACCCTCAAACTCCATCCAACAGAGTTTAACAGGTGTTTCCTGATGCCTCAAGTAAGCAAGTGTTTCACCAACAATACATCTTCACAATGTAATACAAGTGCAGGTGGGTAATCCTTCACAGCAAGACACATTTCCCAATGCGTTGCTATGACAACAGAAGATTTTAGGTGAACTCATCGAATTTTTACTACTCAAAACTACACCAAATGTCTAAGGCTGCAGCAATGAGCTTATAAATTGTATTCATTCTGGAGTAGATTGGGAGCTGGTGATAATCTTTGAAGGACACTGAGAGGGGATATGTAACAAACTCCCACTGGCATTCAGTACTACCACATGACTGGTTATCTGCTCTTAGGGAGTGAAGAAGAGACAAGGAAGGGAGTGTCTATGAGATAGCCTCTTAGTACTGCTATTGGTTTTGTGAAATATCTGTAGCATCCCTTGATTAAAGCTATCGGGAAAATACATATAAATACTTAAGAGTATTGCTTCACTATTATAGGGGGAAAACCCAAACATGTTCAAGGCATGATTATTATTTCACCATGGTTTTACTTCACATTACCTAAACTAAGTAGTAAATTAATAACTTAAATTCTGACTTGGGGTAGCAGGTAAAGACAAAAATCCCTGTGCCAGTCTGTTGTGAAATGTGAACTGCAAATCACCATACTTGATGTAAAGATCACACACTTCCACTTTGATTCATCCCTTCACTCCAGTAATACCATCTCGGTGATTTTGGAATGCAATTGCCTTTTGAAGAGGTCTGATTTTTCAAAATCAGGCAGTTGCCCATAAATGCAACTAGATATCTATTCTGACTACTAAGGAAGTGTAAACTTTAGGCATCTAGAGACTCAGTCTCTCTATCAGGTACAGGACAAACCACTTACATTATTCCACAAAAGTCTACATTATAAAGTCAATGGTAGAAATGACAGCTTCCCACATCTACTGGCATAACTATGTCAAGAATCATGTGTTTAATTCTATGCTACAGAATGCAAAGAAGTTATTTGATTATTTTTTTTCTAACATTCTTCATGGGCTTCCAAAGTTATTTTTCTCTTGGGAACTCCTTGGGCATCCCTGAAATGAGAATAAAATATCTGTGAAGAGAGTGCTGTGATTTTCTATTTTATACCATGCTTTTGTACCTCATTATTCCTCCCAGTAGAGGGTGTTGTGGGGAAATATTTTTGGCCTCTTCAGCAGAAATATTTGTCTGCTTGGCAGGTATTCCCAACAGTTTTTTATCAACTAGGGTGATATTTTTGAATTTTACCTGTACTGTATAGATAGATGCATTCATACACATGTACACACTCACCTCCCTATGGAAAGCAATTATAAGCATGGGCTTTGAAATGAAAGATTCCTATTGATTATACCAATTTTCATTATATATTATATCACCCCTTCTCTATAAATGACTAGTTTCTTTCTCCTTTAGTCTCATGAGACAGTTTCTGTATCCCTTCACTCTGTCATCTGATCTCACTATATATTTTTTTTTGAGAAGAACTCTAGTATCTTCCAATCTGTAGAAATCATTATTACTGGGGGTACAGAACTCTTTTTTTAAATGGGAATTGTGCAAACTCAGAAAATTCATGTTGAATACATTTAATTTTCACTCACCACACTTTTAATTAATGTTATATTATTGGTCTTCAGTCATTGCTATTTTTCATTTCTTTCTTTGCCTATAACTGCCCTCTCACAGTGTGTGGAATTTCATTTTCAAATCCAGTTTTGCTAATCCCGTCATGCACCATACTTTTCAATTCATCCATTGAAGACTGATTTAAAATTCAATAGACTTATTACTCATAAGCAACTACATCAAAGTTTCTGTAATTCTTTACTATCTGACTCTGGAAGAATATGACATTCTGAAAGTCATTTTTAATTCTCATGGAATATTTACCTATATTTTTTTCCCACTCCAATTCAAATTCTCTGTCTTCCAAAGTCTAACAGGGACACTGTAGCAGAATGAGGAATTAAATTATTTCTTCCAAGCCTGTTGGTTCAGAAACAATCTTTTTTTTTCACAGCAGCTTTGTTATAATTACAATTTTAGGGAAAATAAAAACAGCAACTGTATAGAGGTCCTGTACAGGCACATGTACTTATTGTTTCCCAGATCCTAATCCTTTAAATATCTATTTATCCCTTTTTTCTATTTATTTTATTTATTGACTCATACTGTATGCTTTTTCAAGCAGAGATTAGCTTCATGTAGATCTGCACAGCCGCTAGCATAAAGGATGCCATTCCCAATCAGAGCCTTTAGGCACTCCTGTAATACAAATAATAATCATTACCAGATTCTTCTATCCCTTTGACTTGCTGCCATATCCAAGCAGGGGCTTGCTATGAATTGAAGAAAATTGTGGCATTAGTTGCATCCCGGCAGTTCATAAGTCTGTCAACACTTCAAATTCCTTAGGACATAAAGACTTCCAGAAATCTACCAAATGAAGCATTTCAAACCTCATGGACACCCTATCTAAGCTATTAGTTTGCAGGCAATTATAATTTTCTTGGGGAAATGTCTGGGTAGGCTTTCCTCTCTAGTGCTTAGAACACAAAACTGTGTGTTTCATTTTTGAAGGAATTAAGAAAAAGCATGAATCTACAGCATGGATCACTTATGCATCCAGCACACAGACAAGAAATGTCTTATCACTACAAAATTGTAGGAATATGGAAACTGAGTTCTACCATTTTGTATGACTGTGAAATCGATAACATCACAGTATCGCAGCTTTTTTGAATCCTTTCATTACTATTAGAATAGTAATAATTTGCTAAAGTTGGAGAAAGTGCTGCAAAGCATCTTTCCACAATACATATTAAACATAGTTTGAAAGACCCCAAAATACTGAAACTGTAATCTCATTGTGGTGTTTTGCTAGTTAACAGCGATGGGAATTTTTACTTGGGGATTGACCCCATTGAAAAAGATAAAGAGCCTTGACATAAAGTTAATGTCAAAGTTATGTCCCAATTGCAGCTGTTAAAGTAAGAGGGTAGAGATCCCAGCCTATAATTAGAACAAAACTATGTCTAGGCAAGAAGGAACTCAGAAAACATTTTTATGACTTTAGGGATGAAACCTGCAAGCTACTGAACAACTTAGTAACAATATCAAAGCACTAAGATGTTTTTGACCGTGATCTCATTTCAGAGCTTGGTGTTATCATTAATGTAGTCAGAGTGCTCAACATCTCACATGCTGCCTGCTGTCCCAAGGAGCTCAATCCCTCAAAATACCATTCTTTTTAACTGGATAGTAATTAGGCCATGTGAATTTGTATGTATGCACACACAGACACAGATACAGACGCAGACATAAATTTAGTTCTACAAAAAATTTCTTTCAATGAGTAAGAGAACAGCATCCACATAGCTTTAACTCTAGCTTCATTCCGGTAATGCTATACTACACATACCCATTATTTTATACATCCTGAACAACACATGGATCAAACACACAGTCGCCCTTTAACTCAGCAGAAAGGCTACACAACATAAAGATGATAAAAACAGCATAGAAAACCTCTCTTGCTGTCAAGGAAAGACAATACAAAAGTAGGCAATAATATTAATGAATGCTAATTGAAGATTTTTGCAGTTGTATATATAATTTAAGTTATATATATACTTTAGTAAAATACCTTCAAAGATAGCATGATTCTGTGGAACCAAAGGTAGATTCTCATGTCAGAGGTATATGTGGAGTCACATTCTGAAGCAGTTCTTTGCCCCTTTCAGAGTAGTATTTTCATAAGTGTTCAGATTTTGTTAATAAAAGAAGAACACTGCAATGCTGAGGTCTTCTGAGATAGTCTGGCCAAAGTAAGAAGTCCTGATTTTAAAAATTATTCTCCCGTTAAAAAATTATTTTTGAAAGTGTGTAAGAAAAAACAGTTTTGGGTTTTTTTTTTGAAGGAAAACTTGTGATATTTCCTTTAGGTTGTGTCGCAGTATGTTTGTTTTTTTTTTATTTGTTTTGCAAAATCTAAAGTGAAATCTTAGAAGGAATTTGGCCAGCTGTTATGTCATTCCTGGTTCATAACAATCCACTTCCCAATGTTCCTTGTGAATGTGTAGTGTTAAAGAGCAAAAAAGACACTGCCATGCACCTCATTCAATTATTCCCATGATATTATGATATTAATAAACAATGGCTTATGCCTTGTTACAAGTATTTCAGAGGAGTATCACTATGAAATTAAGCACAGTATGCAATGGAAATACAATGCCCAGGGAATTGAACACAGTTCACACACTAGTAAGAATGCTAATCACATACCTGTGCCAAATTGTGTACAGAATGTGTACCTCAGTATACTAATCTGTTTAAGAGAATTCAAGCAATTAATTACAATGCTTAATTAGTTTATTCCATGGAAGAGCTAGTTGTTGTTAGGTAATTTCATTTCATCACCCAGGCTATTCTTTTTTAACTGAGAACAAAACATAAGCAAGCTTTTTCAGAAGTAAAGGTAAACCAACAATTAGTAACATGTTACTAGGTACCACTATGGTAAATGGCCATTCTTTATCATTAATTTTCAGGGTACCAGCACTCAGTGAGTATGGAACCATGCTGAATCAGGAATTCAGCTCCTCCGGTAGTGCAAAACTGAACGTGAAACTAGTTTATGCATGACCTGAACAACAAGCCTTACAAAACTTGCAGAAACAGAGAAAACCTTTCAAAAACACATAGCCTTAGAACATATCTAAGTGCCGGCTCACTCAGCAGCATTTGCAAAGAGAAAAAAAGGGAAATAGATTCAAACTTCATAGTGATCCCCAACAGCCACGTGAGACTACCAGAGAAGTTCTGCAAGAAGGTAAATATTTGCTGAGATAGCAGTAACAAAATGCTTCAGCAAGTTAGATTAATCAGAAAGGATTTGGCAAGTTCTCATGGACACGAGGTGCTTAAGATTTGTAGTTCCAACACACCATTTGGCAAATATTCTTCTTGTGATTGCTCTTCAGAGCATGCTCAACATCAAAAACAGTTCAACATTCCAACCTGCAAATGTCAGAAAGCTCTTCGAGGAGAAAAATCATACTTTGATGACTTAACCATTTCTACTACTTGCTGGCATTACTGTCATAGATGGTTATTTAAAAAAAAAGAGTAAGGGAAGTAATAAGAAACAAACAAACAAACAAACCAGCACCAAGCTTAACAAAGCCAAGTAAGAGTTTTGAAGTGCCCAGTTTAAAAGAGCACAGTGATCGAGATTCTTAAATAGATCTTGTTCTTATAACTTCTAAGAACCTATTAAAGTAATTATTAGGATTTCAGCAATAAAAAAAAAAAATAGAGATATGTAAAGTTTTAGAAGACTTTCAGAGTCAGTAGGGCATACTGCAATAAGTATATAAACATATTTATTACTCTCCATCAAAAACATCCTCAGCATGTTCCCTGTTGAATGTATGTAAAAAAACATGAATGCCAGCTCAAGAAGAAGTAATTCACTGTGAATTAGCAGCTTAGTTAAATTCACTAAGAACAGCCTTCTCTTCTGATTTATACTTTGAGGAGGCAGGGATGCAAATTTTAAGATGTATAAAGTGCTTAAGATGTACAAAGTCTCACAGACAGATGGAAATAAACAGCACTCAAGCATATAAGTCATAAATAGGCCTCATGAATTCACAGCTTTCCAAGATACACAAAATCTAAGTCTGTTTTCTGCTCAGAATCTCAGATAACAAAGTAGAGGTAATCTAGCTGTCTCCACTAGAACATTTTCTAATGGACTCTGCAGAACATAATTTTTAAGTCACTTTTAAGCCACTTTAAAAGTTACTTATTATTCACCTTCTGCCCCAGAAATTAATCTGATCAATTCATGTCTTGTTGTTTGAAATCTTTTAAAAATTGTGGCTACATTATGCAAAACAAAGAAACAAACAATATTATAATCTTTTCACACAGAGTAAAAGCCGTCCGGAGTGAGACCTCTGGCAGGGTAATGGAAACTCCCTGACCTCAGTATCTCTCTGCTACTAACACTAGATGTTTCTTCATATTTATGGTCTTTCACCTAAGCACTTATATTTCAGCTGATCATATAAAACCATATCTAGCTCATTCAGATAAGTCATAAGATAAAGTGAACTTACTATGCAAAAACAAAGTAATGCCCTTTATATTGCATTTCTCTCAGGCAACTAATCTTAAATCAGGATGTTTAAAAAATTACAATAAGTCATGGCCAGAGCTGAGCCTGTTTTACATTCATTTCTTTTAACTTTTTTATCAGCAGAACCAGATCATGGTTCTTCACATGAAATACCACAAGGAAGATTGCTTTTGAATTTCATCAGTCGTGGTCATGAGAATATTTCACAAAATTTTGTAGAGAATATAAGAAAGGGAATAATAGCTTTGGTTTTCTTAACACAGTTGTAGCAAGTTGCAGATTCCGCTTTTTGAAGACTGGGACTTAAATGAAAATAAAATACAAGTAAATGTTTTGATGAAGATGATAGGAGAAAGACAGTAGGGCTTTAAAAAATAGAAAAACAGGTCTGTCACCAAAATGAACTGCTACTGACTGTGCTTCAGTCTGAGAAATTGATTTTCCCCCCAAGTTTCAGAAAACCAATGAAAAGGATAAAGGTAATAATGATGGTAGTTATAGTAATAGATATTTATATAAAATGTACGTACTGTGAAGCTTTCGGAATTAATGTAGGTACCTGTAAATACGGACTTTTTCTTTGTTACCTTATATGTCATGTTGGACTTAGGAGGCATTAACATTGCACATTAAAGACACTGCAACTCAGCTCACATTACTCTGAAACAGAAGCTTTTCATGCGTTTGTCCATGGAAAAGTAGTACTCCCTTGTCTCAATGGCACATTAAAGATCATGTGAGTTGGCCAGTAACAAGAAAAGGCTTGCTTCTATTTAAAGGTGACTTCTATTTTTTTGGGGCCTATAGAACATCCAGGCATCCAGATATGCACCCCCAGCTTTGTAAGAGCTACTGCTAGATGAGGAGGCTACTTTTGGCAAGCTTCTGGATGTTTAGATGTCCTGAAAAATTACCCCTGCGCATAGTATTCTGGAGATGTCTGGATGAACTCAACAAGCCCCATGTAGAGTTGATCTGCCCAGGACACACAGTAAGTAAATGTGGTTCAGGGAAATGTGTATCTTTGCAAAAAATATTCTCTAAGGACGAATATTTTATAAGACGGTCTACAAAAATTGTAGAAATCCTAACAAAAACAACTCTCAGGCAGACATAATGGCCAATTGTTACCTGGCTGTTATTTATATTAAAGGATTATCTCACTTTATTCTGTGAAGTTGTCACTCATTCATTTGACTGTTCTTAGTTGGGTACAAAGTATGGAGTACCCCATTGCTTTGGTGTCATAATATTTGTTCTGGTAGACTGGTTTTCACCTTTTATTGTGTCCTTTGGTGTTTGTATATTTATTCCTCCACATTATACAACCTACTATTTGCACTGTGTATGTTATCAAATACATAAGCCTTCCTTACATGCACAGAACTTTTAGAAGTATATTAAAAACAAACTGAGTTTCCCCAGATGGTCGTATAGCAGTAATTAAGTAAAAACTGCTATTCCCAAGGTGTGCTTCTTTCTGCTAATATCATGAGTACTGCTGCTGCATACTTAAGGAGGTTAACAAACAGAATTGGATTAGCTTTTGTTCTTCCAGAACAGCAGGAGTAAATATTCATTAGATATAAAACAATGAAGACACATAGAAGAAGAATGGAATGCTATGGGTTTATATCAGTTGAACACATGATCTGTATAATTATTTGACAAAATGAAGAAAAAAAAAAAGATAGGATTGGTTCAGAAATTTAAAAATTCAATCCATTTTCTAGCTTTCCAGTCAGTCATGTATGGATGCCAGTGGTTTGACATCAAAAGATCTCATGAGTGATACTCGTAAAGGTAAAAGCAGATGTAATTCTCTGGTTGCAAACCAAATGCATTTCTTGAGATGGGAGAAGAAATAAAAGGAACAGATGTCATTCCACATCTAGAATGTAAAGAAATTAGTTGGAAAATTTCAGGAAACAGAGGTTTTAGATATTTTTAAGTGTATATGTGGGGGAAGGGGACAGGGGGATGACTAAGTGATGTCTAGATTAGAGTGGAAATGCTATTGGTGGAATTATATTTATTGGGTTAATGATTTTTTTTATTTTTAAAGCAATGTCAGATCAACGATTATTCCTGAATGTCATTAAACCACTGAAAGGACATTTCACCAGCATAATAATTTCCTTTTTCGTGCACACAGATAAGCATACCAACATAGGGTACATTTATAGCAGCATAGCTATCTGTGTAAGAGATGCTAAATGATACAACTTCTGAATAATACAGGGTCTAATTCCTAAAGGAACAGGATCTTAGTGAAGACCCAGCACAGTTCTGCCATAGCTTAATGCACAGTGATTTCTTCTGATGCACTCACTAAAGTTATCAAAGTGCATTACTCTGTAATCAAGCTCATTTTCCTGTTACTTAATCATGTATTTGGCTTCTTTCAGCAAACATCTCTGCAGTGATGCATTCAGTAAAAGAATTTGGAAGGAGTTCGAAGTCCTGTACTGAAATATCCAAGCTTTAAAAAAGAGCATTTTCCCCTAAACTATAGCTATCTACCTGTAAAATCACTACTCAGTGCACCTAGGCAAGTTTTAGCATATTTGACTAGAAATATTCTCCTGACATATCCACCACAGGGATCTTCTCAGTACTGTGACTTACACCTGACTGAGTGTATCAACATACAGCCATAAGTCCTTTGCGAGGCTTCAAATAGATTTTTGCTTATTAGGAGGTATTTGATCTGTGTTTATTAACATATATCGAATGCTAATTTGCTCCCACTACTGTTTTCTTTTTTTGGTCTCTGAAACCACTTCTCTGAGACCAGTCTTCAGCATTTTTCCAATCACCTCATTCAATAAGGCCTTGTGAAACAGATGATTGACTCTCTAACCTCAAAAGGAACATTTTTACCACTGTTGTCCTGACTTTCCAGCCTCAGGAGGGACATTTTCCCACTGTTTCTAGCACTGCTGGTGTTTTATGGGAACAAGGACTGGGGAAAGGTGTAGTTAAACAGTCAACAATGAAGCATCTCGATAAACAGCCCTTGTACTGCTGCAATTACCATATCTCTTGATTGCCAGGAAATAGGCACTTGATAAACATGTGGTTTCATTGTTTACCCATGTTTGTTTTCAATTAAAAACAGAAGCCTATAATGTGCATTAGAACATTGCTCAGTTTGGTTTGAAACTAGGCAGGTAATTAATGACTAGACAGGGCATCTATTTATTTAAGACAGTCTCCAGATACTTCACTGACTGTTTATTCCAAGATAATAACCTTGTTAGAAGGCTAGAGGCAGTTTCTTTAGGCCTATTTCCTCCTGACCAGTTCTTGCACGTTAAGTCCTTTTTTTTTTTTTTTTTTTAATTTAAAGACTTTTGGCTAGGCATCATACAGATGTTGAACGCAAGCATAGGTTGGATAGTAGGAAAAACTTCTTCACTGAAAGAGTACTCAGGCACTGGAAGAGGCTGCCCAGGGAAGTGGTTGATTCTTCCTCCCTGGAGGTATTTAAAAGATGGGTAGATGTGGTGCTTAGGGACATGGTTTAGTGGTGGACTTGTCAGTGTTAGGTTAACAGTTGGACTCAATGATCTTAAGGGTCTTTTCCAACCTGAACGATTCTATGATTCTATGATTCATAACCCTTCCAATGTTTCAATTTCCAATCTTCCAACTTCCAGCTTCCAAAGCATTTTGGAGCTGCTGAGCAAATCATGTTCTCTAAACCTTTTCATTGTAATCATTTTTGCTTAGCTACTAGTCTGATTAATCTGTTGCACTCTGTCAGACTATCACTTGGCAGTTCCTTGTATTAGTAGCTGACTCACAAATTTACTCAGTACCAAAGTATTGTTGGATATAAGTATTACAGCATCTCTTGTCAGATTTTGGAGATAAACAAAGGCACTGAAGCTTTCAATTCAAAATAGATTTTCTTCATAGTGTATTGCCTTCAGTTAGAAAAAAGTTATACATACGTGCATATGATATACAGATGCACATTCACACCATGTACATAGTTTGAGTGTACGAATGCACACACATACAAAATGCACATATATATGAAAATATACCATAATTTTATATTAGTACATGGCTAAGTATTTGTGTTTCCTCTATACAAAACAAGGTAGATCAGTTACTTACACCATTTAAAGATCAAAGTCACATCTTCATCATACTTTGTGTCTATATGCATTATGCATCATCCCTTTTTTAGGCTTGTGTGCTTCATTTTTGTTTTGAAGTTGCTCATTCATTTGCATAACTGAAAGTTGTGCCGATGTGCCTGAGGAACGTAAGTTCTTTTTATATAAAGAGTATTTCATGTTTTTTTAATATAAATAATATGGTCATTACTCCTAAATGACACAAATTTCTTATTAATGAGGCCAAAAAATAGCCTTCAAACCACCCTAAATGCAGTCTAGATTGGTTCCTTTATAGAAATAATGAAGACATAATCACAACATGACCATTTATGTAATTTAATAGAGTGATTCACTGAACTGCTAGAATCATATGGCTATAAGACAACATAATGCTTTGCAGCCACATCTGTTGTCATTAACTCCCAAAGAATTATATGGAAAGATACCCCCTCAATTTCACTGAAAATCTGAGCTGATTTCTGCTGATTTCAGTAGTAAATTGATTATGTCCTTAGAGGCATGCACAGTGAAATTTAAGACCAGTATTTGTTTCAGAAGTTTGAGAATGGGACCCTGTCTTCTACTTGGTCACCATTAGAATGTAAGAGGTGAAATTCTGTTTAAATCACGCATTTCTGCAAAAGAACATGAAATGCAAGGAGCTGATCTTGTGAGTTGGAATAGCTCATTGGTATAATCCCTATGCTGTTGCATGTAAAGACACATTCATAAGTTCCTTGATGAAGTAGACCTTAATGAGGCAATCTTGTTTCTCTCAAATCAGGTCTATATTGAAAATGTAAATTTGAAATATTTCTGATGTACAAGAAGTTAGGAAGTGTTCTCTAAGGAAATGTGCATCCAGATACATTTTTTTGTCTGTTACAAAATACATTTTTTTGTCTGGGAGTTCTCCAAAACTTTTATGACACAGAAAACAATAAATGCATTAAAAACCACAGAGGAAGATGTGTGTGGTTTAGGGACCCAAACAGATAACAATGGATTCAAATTTCCTCCATGGAAAATGACCAAAGCTAAAAGCTTTGCCTCTTGAGGTTTGCTGACCTTTAATGCAACTTCAGCTTCACTGAGACATGCACTACTGAGAGTTTGTCACTTTTCAGGTAAGGACGCAAGCCTATTTTGTTCTTTATGACAGTCATGCATGCCTATAGGGATTGTCAAATGATAACAGACACACTAAGTTTCCCTTTAAACATGAAGAAATAGAACAGTGACTCACTTTGTACATTGCTGCATTTAAGACAAAGTTCCTAATTTCACTTTGGATGGCAAACTACCGTATCAGATGGACAGAAAAACTTTCCACTTGAAAGATAGTGTTGAATTCTGTACGTTTTTTATGTGAAATTTGTTAATCATAATTTTTCAACATTTGCATTAGTCAAACAGCAAAATATTTTAATCATGTTTAAGTATAATCTCATTTATTTGTTATCAAAGACTCAAGCAATTATGAGCTATTGGGAAACATCTGCACTATCAGAAACTGCACATGGAGTTGCCTTGGGTTTGCTTCTTGTTGTATACAATGCTCTCCACAGAGCACACTCTCTCTTTCAAGTATAGGCTGAATTTTTTCTAGTCAGTATGTGTATTTCATTTTTAAAAGACATTTCAGAAGGAGCTGGAGTTTTGATATTCTAGAACTGTAGCTCTAACCTCTTTCATTAGAACAGCATTATCCTGTGCAAAAATTCTGTCAGAAATACTGGACAGCTGTGTACCTGAACAGTTTTTCAGATTCAGTTTCCTATTTCTAGTTCCCGGCCTGAAAACGCCTAATTCTATCAGCAAAGGAGAACAGCAGACAATTCTGGAAGGTCAGTATATACTTATAGAAAGAGATAAACAGAAATTTAAAGAGGAAACAGGGGAAGAAAGATATTGTTGAAAGAAGATATGCAATGGCAAAATAATAAAAGAAAAGAAACATATATACACAATTGTACTTGTGAAGACAGAGCCAGTAAGGGAGGCATTCCAACTTCAGCCAAGTTGTGGGCCGAAAGCTACAGGTGAACAAGAGGCAAATTTTCCCTCTGCTTTTTTGAGGGGTGAGGAATTCCTAAATCCTTCTGCTAACTCCTCCTCCTCACTCTGGCTCCTGCCAGTGGGACACCAGAATCTAGAGATGTTCCGCAATTCTGAGAAACAGATTTAACTCATGAGGCATAGAAAGGATGGGATCGTTTGAAAAAAATGCACTGCCTAGCACATCTGCAATGGCAGAGCATCTGTTAGAGAAATGATCCACTTACTTAGCTTTTCCAACCCTCAGCCAATTCTTTTATAACACCATACTCCACCTACAGCACTGTTACAGTGCATAGTGAAGGTTACCAAAAGAAGGAATTTTAAGCAGATCTTAGAAAAGATTCACAGAAAGAGCATATTAAAATGAGTAACAGACAGTATTTGTGCCAGAAAGCTAAATTATTCTAATAGTTACATGTATCGATTCACACAACAGAATATCAGGGTTTAATCTGGTTGAACAGCAACCATTTTATATATAATCCACTTGTTGTGAATGCCTAACAAGCAGAAAATAGTCCAGGAAATATTTTCGTTTCAAACTACCATACATGGATGAATTATCATCTGTTGATTTTAAATATACAATTAAGGAAGAAAATTTATCCATTATATTAGCTAGGAATTATTTACATTCCCTTATGTATACCATTTTGAAGGCTATATCCAGAAGCAGTTTGGAGATGTAGTTATGGAAAAACAGAGACCACACTGGCCATTATTGGCCATCCCACCTACTTCTAGCTGTCCTGCAAGTTTGTATTTTAAAATTATTGAGAAGTGAATATCCATTCCATTGTTACACACAACTCTTAATCATCTATTACTTAACCATTCAGGCACTAACTAAATATCAAATAACAAAACTTTTACCACTAACATGCACTACAGCACGCTATCTTTCAACACACAGTATGTTCCAGTACCATCGCCTGAGTCTGCATAAATAAGACAAATGTTTCAGCTTCTCCAAGCACTGAACTAAATCAGGAGGTATCTGAAGCCCTTCTTTAGGAAAGGCTGTTCATTAAACTCAGTTTTGTTTATTCATTTGTTTGGGTTTTTTCTCTGCCACATCACTGATTTAGGTACTTTGATTAAAGGGAGAGTTTTGTAAAGTGAAAAAAATGAAACATATCTTCTGGTGAGAAACAGGTATTCAAGATCTTATGGATTTGGGTACTCCTAAGCAATGCTGCACTCCGATTCTACAAATATTTTATCATCCAGTGTTTTAGAAACTGAACTAGGAGTTTTGTCATCAACTGTACCACAGGGAAGATAATTTCTCCCTATTTTGAAAAGATAATTCAGTTCTAAGTATTACATAAAAAGAAGCACTCTTTAGCCTGAAGAAAAATATCGTTTCTTTTCTTTTAAGAAGTAATGGGTTGGCAAGTACCCTGCTCCTGCAGTACTTTCCTTACTACATGGATTCACTCTTTATTGCTACCTTGCTTTCTTCTTTTTCCCACTGTAAACAAATGAACAAACAAAACCAAAGCAAAACACCTGACAGCTTAATTTCACTGCTTCCCAATTCTGTGAGGCAATAAACCTATGCAAATATATAGCCAAATATGTATAATCTAGAGTTTGAACACTGGAAAACAGTGAGGCAAATGAATAAATTTGGGTTAACAGGTATTTCCATTTACTGGAATGTAATATAGTCTGCTTGAGTAAGCAAATACATCTGCCTGAAGGCTTGTAGGATCAGGACATGCATCTTTAATGGGATGGACTAAAATCCCCAGTACAAAATGTCCTAAAAAGCTAGACATTTGAACATGCATCTGAAGTTCTTATCTCAGATCTCTGTAATGCAGGTTCTTCACATCATCAAAATCTGTCCAAGCAGAAGTGAAACATTTATAATAAAAGGAATAACCCCACAGACCGCTAGCATATGTTACATCTGCAATGTGAGAGAGTGTCATACTCTTCTGTGGTCTTCCAGTGAGCAACATATGAATAAAAAAAAAAAGTTTCTGGAATACCAGAATAAAAGGGTGACATTTTAAATTAAATAATCTAGTAATTTTTCAGTGCAGCCTTTTATTTGAAAGAGGAGAGATCTTAATTTTTGTGTCTGAAAGCAGCTATTTCATTAGTCTGTTTGTGAAAGAAACATAACTGCATAGGAAGATCTTGTACTGGTCAGCATATTACACATCTTCTCTCTAGCATAGCCTAAACGTCTCCCATACAGCTTTTGTTTCCTTCCATTCTAGGGCTGCCCAGTTCAAAATCTTTAGTTAATTGCTGAGCTTCATGCGAGCATGAATGTTTTTACTCATATATGATAGCCATGCTTCCTTTCATACTTAAGATTCGTATGAATTTTGTAGGCAGTTATTGTCTAGAAGGAAGGAAGAAGATATCTCTTCTTGCTGGCATGCCTTCCCAGAAGATGTCAACCTTTTAACTGCTTTTGTTTAGAAGACCCACTCTGGAGCCTGTTATCACTCTTAATCCATGGATCATTTCTGTCTCTGTGGAACCTCTCTTCTGCCTGCTTTTCTTCTAAAAGGCAGTGAGAAGAGAATAATGAACCCCGGCTGTTTTACCCAGGATTTTTGCAGGATTGTTCACTCTAACTGCAATTTTTATCCCTGCCTCTTGGAAGGGATAGGCCTATAAAATCTTTTTGGATTCAGAGGTGAGCAGTTTGGAAACTCTGTAAACCATTTTTCTTCAGAATGAAGGAATCCAAGTACAGTTCCAAATTCAAAAGTTGAAGATCATGAGCCAGATTTTAAGTTCAAGTGTGAATGACTGTAGGACTGCATTTGTACCAAATCACACCCAGCTGGAATGTGTCTCACGGTCATTTCAACAAATCTGCATGTAAAATAACATGCCCTTTCAGCCACTATTTAAATTAAGTCTGTCATCTTTGACACAAAGCTATACAGACACTATCTTGAAACTATTTTCAGTAGTTTTAAATATTTGCCCCAACATTTTTGTTCAGTTCAATTTTCCTGATTTCCATAAATGAGACCTGCATGTAGTAACTTGCACTGTGTTGCTTTATAAATAAATTTTAGATCTAATTTCAAGTCTCCCTCAACCCACTGGGAGATTTTTCTATCATTAAGAACAGACTCCCAGACTTTCCATATCTTTTTATTAAAGGCAGATGAATAATTGTATAAGAAGGTACGATTCACTATAAAAATCTGGTATCTTTGATCTATTTCCCATTTCAGTGGAAAGCTGAACTGTAAGCATATCTTTGTGAATCAAGTTGGGATACTAACATTCTGAGCATATCTTTGTGAATAACTGCAAAGAATCATTTACATAATTAAAAAGCTTTTCCTGTAAGCAGTCACATTTTCTCAAACATATTCATGATTACTTGAATTTGTTCTACAATTTGTTACATGAATCAAATAATTAATTACTTCTAAGTGGATGTCAGTTGATATTTAAAACTTACACATTCCTCCTTTCTTTGATTTGCCAGGTAAGCAACATCGTTGTGCCAACTTCCTCTCTGGTAGATTATGTGGATGTGCTTTGCCATACTTGAAACTTGTAATTTAGAAATTCATTTTTCACAGACATTAATGCCACTACGGATCTGTTGTTCAGCTTTTCACATGAAATGAAAGGGATGTTACTTTGTCGGAAGAAAATACCTCATGGAAAATATTCTCAGAAACACATTAGTGATATTCACTTGGGATCAGTTTGATGTAATGAATTCATTATATATCCATATCTGAAATCTTAGATAGATCAAACATAGGCTTTATTCTCTTGAGATGGAAAAAACATAGCCATTTGGGGGTAATATTTTTTGCAAGCTGGAAAAGTGGAATAGATTCACCAGACTGACAGGAAGAGCAGAAAAATTATCCCCACTTATTTTCTTATCTTTCCATGTCCCATGATGTGCTACAAAATCTATTTTGAATGAATGGGCTCCAAAGGCCTTCCACTGGTTTTAGAATGGGTACACATTACTGCAAAATCCAGGTCATATTTGTGTAAGATTTGTATAAAAATAAACATAACACAACTGCAACTTTTTGATGTGACTGCAATTCCAGAAGGATAACTTTAATTTTTCAGTGTCTTTGGCTCTCCCATGCTGCTAGTGTATTCTTAGAGACTAGCCAAAGAAACAAAAATCCTCAGTCTAGATTCAAACACAAAAGTAACAGTGGTTCAACACTACACAATCTCTTCTCCCCATGAAAATTAACTTCATGGCTATTATGAGAAGCCTGTGAAGTCTCACAACTACAGTCTCATCGTAGGCTTGGAAATGCATGATATAAACTACTATTTTATCACTCTATCTTTTTCTTTCATCAGTATCTGGAATGCAGAAGCCACTTCTCCTTCTATTTACTGAAAGCACATTTTTCTCTCATTTCAAAGACTTCACTGCATCATGCATATCACACACAGGATATGTTTGATTTATATTTTGTTTGCCAGTCAATGTTTTCAGAGTGCTTTGATACATGTTCATACTATGGGACTAAATACTGAACTGAGAACCAGTGACTTCCAACATTGTTCATTTACAGATATTATTCAAATTTCAAATTCAAATTCAGTGACTAAACTATTCAGAACAATCTCTTCCCACTTGTCACTCCCCAGAAAAAAAAAAAAAAACAAACAACAAACTAAACCCAAAATCAAACCCCACCCCTCTTGTT
Organism: Platalea leucorodia; assembly: GCF_965183815.1. Taxonomy (NCBI): domain Eukaryota; kingdom Metazoa; phylum Chordata; class Aves; order Pelecaniformes; family Threskiornithidae; genus Platalea; species Platalea leucorodia. Next base: position 14,636,383 of record NC_138832.1, on the reverse strand, counting down.
TTTTCTCTCTTCCCCAATGCCTGTTTATATAATGGGTTTGGATTTTTAATTGCAAACACATTTCAGTGGTGTTTAGTTTGATTTTCAGATGTCTTGATCTTCAGTATTTTGAGGATTAACACCTTTACCTCTTTGTTTTCCTGCTTCATGTATAAAGAGTATGCGGCGTTTCCTTTTCTCTTGCAGGGCTGAGAGCTAATTTATATATAGCAAGTACTTTTAAACAATAAAGTTCTGCAGTGCTTGAGTGATAAGCACATTATTACATCGAAGCTAGTTTCAATTTGTCTTGCGGCAGTCATTCATAGGCTATCATTTAAGCATGTTTTTTTCTTTTAAACAGCTTTCGTCCCGCTACAGATGCCAAAACTAAATGAACAACAAATAAAAAGTGTTTTCCATCCTGATATTGTGTTTGTTTCTATCAGTTTGACCCTAACTGCAGCAGTGACATGCCTAGTCTTGAGAAACAATTAATGACAAGGACAGCAGAGCCTAGCACCAGTGAGAATGACTTTGATCGTTTTCTCTCTGTCTACACAGTGTCTGGCAGGAAACATAAATGGCAATTTTAATGGGAAGGTTGATAGAACCGACCTAATAATTTAGCTTTCAGACTATTTAAAAGCATGCAATTCTCTCAAAAACTATTCTCTGTACCTTCTGTTCAGCAGAATCTCAGCTGAGCTTCCCAAAGTAGAAATACCATTCTGTTTTCTTTGCTTCTAATGGTACTGTCTTCTTGCATCAGTAGGAGACAGCTTAAAAAGGCATGTCAATAGTCCACATCAGTTTTGTGCTTTTTCTCATACATTGGCTTACAGTGTTATAAAGGGAGAATCACTCATGACTACAGCTGATTTACTGTATTGCTGAAAAAGCAAGGAACTCTTAACACCTTTGGACTCAGCTATTTATATAAAGATGTTTCTTTTCCCAAGTAATTTCACAGTTGGTTGTGCTGGTCTGTATCAACCAATATGTAAAGAAGGTCGCTCCCCAGCTTCTTCTGGGGTGATTCGATAACATTTTATAAAAGACAAAGAGAAAAAAAATCCATATACTGAATCCTGAGCATAAGCTTTAAAGATTCCCCTACGCTCCAATTGCTTAACATATTAAATAGCAACAAGTCACAAAAAAATAGCTTCAGCTGCTTCCATCCTTCAGATTGTTCTGTAAGGGAAGAAGTCCCAAACAGAGAGGAGATATTGAAAGCATTAATAAGGAACTAATTGCCAAATAATATTTATTCAGGTTTAAGCCCAAACGAAAAGTATCTATCTGCTATACCTTCTACCTACTTGTACACCATCCTAATCAGTGGCTCCTGTCTGAATCTTAGCACAACAGAAATTTTGCAGAAGTGAAATGGTGCCATGGAGGAAGAAGACACTCCACAGCAGGGATTGCAATCCTCTGGCTATCTGGATTCAACTGGAATTTCCAGGTTCAGTTTCTAGCTCTTTCGGAGGTTCATGTGACACTAGAGTTAGGCAGCCCTTTGAGATGGTGATGAGAGTCTGCAATGATTGATGCTCCAAACATGAATATCTGTAACTAAGATCCTGCTCAAAATGTAAAGGCAGACAGAGATGTGTTAGGAGAATGTATTAAGACTGTGAAGAATTCAGACATTACAGTAGCAAAATAAGTAAAAATAGCTTCAACTGCAGAAGGCTGTTGCCTTTCTCATTGGCCAGGCATATTTTAGTTTCCTCCTTATGCTACAATACTTCTTTAATGATACTGCAGTGGAGAAAATTACTGTGGTGAGTTGATTCTACCGTATGGTGTTTTGTTCCTAAATGAAGATGTTTGAATTGCCAGCTCAAAGCACTGCAGTGCTGCTTAAATTCAACAGCCAGCTACAGATGAGCATTTGGAGAGGTCTTTTTCCAGACTGAACAAACTGTTGATTATTTATACTACAACAGTGCCTTTGAGCACGACTGACAGGTCAGAACCCTAATCGAAGAGGTGCTGCAGAGATACAATATGTCTTCCAAAATGACAGCAGTTCCACAGAGCTTTTTCCAGTACTGATCATCAAAAGAAGGGAAGGCAAGTCTGATCATGAATTAGGTATGAAAACCTAATAATAATAATGAAGATACCATGCTGAATTATAAATATTATACTGTATTGAATTGTTTTGTATCATGCCCTCATTGCCAGATTATCTAAGCACTTCTTAGCTCCGTATTAAGTAATATAATTAACATCCATCATAAATAAGTTATAAAAACAGTGTTACATAACATTTGTTTACTTTAATTTGTGGTGTGAATTACATCTGAAAACCAGAAAACAACTGTGGAGCCAACCATGAAATATTCCCATTGCTACACTGGTGCCCAAAAATATCTTTCAAAGTTAGAGCACTGGAATTTGTATGAAAATTCTGCAGGAGGATACAAAATGTACTAATTTGTAGGTTTAATTTTCTGAAGCACTGAAATGATTGTATAATGAACCAATTTCTTCATTATTACATGCAGATAACTTAGTTACAAGAGCAGTCCACTGCTTTCCAGATAATTTCTATGTTTGTAGTGTTATGTTTTATTAGTGAATACAGGGTCCTAATACAATTAGACCAGAAATCTTCCCTCAAACAAAAGCTATCATTGGTCTGGCAAATGCAGCTTTGACTTATTCACCTCGATATATTAATAATGCCCAGACATAAATAACTTCTCTATTTAATTCAAATATGATAACATTGTTATCTTGGTTTGCTTGGGGCTCAATATAAAATCAGGAAAGAAACAAAAGAGAAGACACAGCGAGTTTGTAGGAAATGTAATCATTCCACAAGATAATTGGATTTGGATGTCCTCTTCCAAAACACTTACAATATCCTATTTGAATAGAAGTAGCTGGGCTGCACTAAGGTCCACAGAAAGGAGCCAGAGTCCTATTGACTCTGTCAAGATTTTGCTCTAAAGAGAGAAATGTCACTCTTCCAAGGGAACAGATCAGACTTACCCAGGATTGTCCATGAGAAGTTTAAATTGATCATTTCTGGTAAATACATTTGTTTAAACTTTTTAATTACCACATAACCATTTCTATTTTATTGACTACAATTTCTTAGATTTATGTTACAGTTCAATTTCTCAAATTTAGACATCTATACAAGTTTTACCAAAACAGTCATTTGAGGGGGAACTGGAATACAACTCTTCCAATCAGGTTGTGAATACCCAAGGTAATAAGTAATATAATATTTCTCTCTCCCTGCATTTTGCACAGGCTTGTCCATAACTCACACTCAGGGTACGTCTACTGATTTAAACTCCTTGCATGGCATAGGTATGAAAGACCTAGATTATTGATCCTGTCAAGAGTAGCAAGAGACTCCAAGTTGGTCTTTAGTGTGATGAGATATCCAGGCTACCCAGATAAGACTTCAGAAGGCTGGAAAAAAAATATACATGCCATGAACCCTAGGCACTCTGCGAGGGAACTGACTAGATTTTGGTAGACAGATGTTTTCAGTTTAGGTGGTGCAAGAGACACAGGCACCTATTTTGATACTTGGAAAGCTCATCAGATGTAAAGTCAAAGGGCAAATATGACGGGATTTAAGAATCTAAGTTCATTGATCAAGTTAATAAAACCTTTCATGTCCAGAATTCCTAAAGGAAAGCCTGTACACCTAAAAGGGGGATTTCAATTTTGAGAGACATACCAATGCAGGTTTAAACCTATATGACTCAAATGCATATTCCTATGTAATTATAATCACCAAGTACAGCATACAGCAGCATACCAGTAGATGATGTGAAATTACACTCTGTTCTGTGTTTTTGTCACTACATTACTACCAGTACATGAATCAGTAATTTTGAAACACTCATATCATGAATTGTAGCATAGATTTATGAGTCACTTTTGAAAAACAGGGCTTCAGCCTTCAAAGATCTTATAACATGATTTGCTATAAGAAGTTTGTTATTGCAACAGACAAGTCTATGGTAGTACATTTACAGCAAACAATCTGGTTTCATGGTAACTATTCCCAGTTCTGTCCCTTAGCTGCAGAATGATCTGGAGCATCATTAGCTATGACTGCCCTTTGGTTTCTTCAGGCATAAAACTGGACTGGAATATTATTCCCTATGCCCCAGAAGTATTCTCAGACCTATGAAAACTTTGCAAGTGTACACAAATGAATGTGTAAGAACATAGGTATTGGCAGTTTCTTTAGCATCCCTATTAGTCCTTGGTCTCTCCAGAAACTATTTTCAGACACTAGTACCAGTAGTAGTGGTGACAGATTACATGAGGATGCTTTTACCTTTGGATTTAGCTGATGATCGCCAAATATAAGCCACTAAAAATAGAAGTGAAATATTTTTAATTCAGGTGCAGATGGAAGTGGGTGGAAAGAAGACAACAGTTGGGATGGAAGCAATATAAAATCATGTACAAAAAATGAACCTCTTACTGGTTGTTCAGTAGAGAAACACAGTGCGGAAATCTCTCTCACCACATGGTGCAGAGCATATCGATGTGATGGTAGATACTGAAGTTCCTTCAGCCCTTCAGATGAATTAATGTTTTTAATTTCATGGAGGGAATGAAAACTGAATAGCAGGGATGAATTGTGTGTACTGTAGCTACACTGTAATTTTACATATGTTAAACATTTGTTATTTCAGGATTCCTATACACATATAGAAAGATTTCCCTGTTACTTTTAAGAGTCTTTGAATAGATGCAGAGTAATACTAAATATATCACATCATCCAACCAAATGTTCCTTGCAGTTTCTATAATAAGTTTATAATATTTGACTCTCATTTAGCACATTTCATTAAGAGTTATCAAGACTCATCATAACAAATGGCAAAGTCATTGCTCTCACTTTCCAGTTAAGCAGATTGAGGCATTCACTAAGCTGCAAACAAGCTTCTTGAGCCCAGTTGTGTCCTCTGTCAACAAAGCCCCTAGTAAGGCTTCAAAGGTAAAACCAAGTAGCAGAATGGAGTAAGATTGAAATGAAATCTGGTGGTCTACAAGGTACTAAAAATCAGATTAAGACAACAGTGAGAAAAAGCAGTATAATGAGAAAAAAACAGGTATTTAGAGGTGATAAAGGAGATTAAAGAGTGAATGTTAGTGATTAATCTTGTCTATGGTAAGGCTAGGAACCACTTCACTCACCACACAACCTAACTGTGCTATTAATCCATGCTAATTGTGGTAGTACTCAAGAGCCAAGCTATATTAAATACTTTTGTTAGGCACTCTACCAAGTAAGACAGTCCCTGCCATAAAGATCTTGTAGTTGAAACCAATGAAACAAAGACTACCATAACATCTGATACAAATGAGACAAAAGGAATAATGTTAACGTGATAATGTGATAGCATCAGTCTATGCACCAAGAACACTACATTCATTCTAATAGAAGTTATACTCTCCCCCTGAAGACTTGGGTTCTATTTTTTTTTTTTATTTTCTGCTGAGGGAAAAATATAAAACAAGCTTTTGCACTAGGGATGAAATTGTTTAAACATTAAATTATCTAGCACACTGTGGGAAAGTAATATAGAGAACTGGTTGTTTTTAACATAATTCTGGGTCAGTAAACTTCTTTGATTCAGGAATGGGAAATGTTCCAGAATTAAAACAGAAAATTTGCCACTGTCATCATGTTTTCACCATTCACACTGGTAGTTATATTTGTGCATATGAATTCATTTCTAATTGATGACAATATGGGTGCTCCAGGACCACAGAGTTAAAGATATTCTCTTGGATAATTGTAGTTTTCCCCAGTGAATTTTAGTAGTACTTATGACAGCTGGCTAAATTATACCTATGTCCTTCACTTCAAGAACTGATGTTTGTCAGACTTTGCTTTCTTGACGACTGGAGCAGCCCATTTCATGGATGTTTTGCATCATGCACCTCTGTCATGCTTATTCCTTATGCTGTTACTTATCCTTGATCAGGATCTTTCATAACTGCAAGTTCCATTTCCACATTAACATTATGATTCAACATAGCTAGCTGTGTCCAAGGAAGCATGCCAAGATACATAAATTCAAAACACTTTGGAAAGAACTTGGACAGAGAAGGAAAAATAAAAAGTCCAGCTGCTCAGCGAGAATGGCTTCTGACAGCTGTCACATGTCCTTCAGAAAAGGACTGTTCGTAACTACCATTTTCCTGAGCCTGTCTCATTTCAACACCCCAGTGGAGACATCTTCTGAGATCTCACAAAGAGATAAATGGAGCATTAACTAATATCTCTATTGAGCAGGTGCCGTAAATTTACTTGTTGAAGAAGAGCTTTAAAAAAAAACCATAGAGGCACTCTTCCTGTGTACAGCCCAAACCCCAAAGTTCATGACGAGAACTGTAGTTTACAGAGGACTATAAAGGGAATAGCAAGTGGAAGATCTCATTCCCCTTGTGCTCAGGTGCCCAAGTACCATGGTCATTTTAAAGGACAAGTACTAATTTCAATAGAGATATAGTAATATTACTTCAGGCAGGGGACCAAGAATGGTCCATAAAGGGGTCTACTTATGGCAAAGAGTTTTGTATAACCAGCCCCACAGCTGTTGGCCAAGTGTTACAAAGATCTTGCTCTGACACTCAGTTTTTGTGTTAAAGCACATTTTTTCATTCATAACATTTATATGCTTGACAAACATATCTGACAAAGCCTGGGGAATCCTACTTATATAAGAACCGCTCAAGTTTCACTTAGCTGAAAGATGTTTTCTTGAGTTGGGTAACACTTAGCAACAAAAATGGCTAATAAAAATAATTAGCCTTGGGGAATAAACAAGTTTCTTTTAATTTATAAACCATTTATATATCTAAAAATATATATATATATAAACACTGTATGTACTATCCTGCCTGAGGTTTGATTGTGGAAAATAATTTTGGAATGGAAGATTATTCCAATGTTTATTTTCATCAGGATTCAAATCAAGTTTTGTTAAAATCTACTAGGAATCTAAAATCCTATGTTGTTCGCTACATCACAGTAAGGCATTATCTGAGGTTTCCCAAATCTATTGCTAATATATACATTATCTGTATTAGTCGCTTTCAGGTGTCTGTTACCAACACTCACTTTTCCAAATGGCTCTGCAATTTTAAAGTCTTCTGACTGATCAGAACACCTGATGTTGTCACATTACAAATAATCCAAACAAAAGGAAACAAAAAATTCAAAGAGCAAGGAAAATGAGATGTGACATAACCCAATAGCAAGAATATAAAAAATTTCTTTTTGCCTCTCAATTCCTTTTTTCCTTTTAACTCTTCAGAACAAAATCACATTTGAACATGTTTAGTTTCATGCCTGTGCATTTTTGTTTTCTTTCTATGCTGTTTGCTGTTTGGTAACTTTTCTAAAAAATCTTTTTAACTAGGAAGAGGGTACAGTGCAGGCACTTGATTTCTGGTACTGTTTATAAAAAGCCAATGATCACCAGCATTACCAAATGCATGCTGAGTTTTTAAATATTTGCATGCAATTCAGATCCATTTGTGAACACCAGCCTCAGTTGTGTCCTTGAGGAATGGCTTTCTTCCAATGCAGAATTATATTTACTGAAACCAATCTTTCACGTTCATTACCTAGGTTCTTGTAAGAAGAAAATATATTTTCAGTGGGGAACTAATTAGCAGCAGTAACTACAAATGTTAACATGCAGAAACTTCTCAAAGACGCCTGATAATGTACTCCTTCCCCCTCACCCTGTCCCTCCCACCCCCCGTTTTTTTTCTGCCAGAAACTGTTGTTCTTGGGTTTATTTAATTTTAGGTAATTTTTCAAAATAATCTCATATCCATTATTCACCTTTTACCCAGCAATCGCTTGTACCTTAAAATCCTCACTTAATGCATCAGTTCATGCTCTGGGATTTGACTGGCAGAGAGTAAGCTTGACACATTGAAAAAAAATGGAAAAGTAAACTCAGTGCTCCTAAACTCAGAGACTTTTAAGGTCTCTAACACCAAACTCAAAATAAAGTCTTTCACGCAGCATGTAAATTGTACTTTTTGCAGAAGGGAAGAAGAAACAGAGGGGCAGGAACAGAGAGGCAGGAAGAAAGAGACAAATTGTGCTATAGCTGAAAATAAGAAAGCAGAAAGTAGCTGAAAGCCTGTCTATGATTTAGACATAAATGTCTAAATCTGTAGAAGGTATGTTAGTCCGCAGGACAGCAAACCACAGCCTTAAATCAGAATGCAGCAAAGTTCTTTGGAAGTTTTTCTGCCAGAGTATTTTTGGGGAGAAGAGTAGGGAAGGAAGAGGAAAAGCCAGTTTTAGAGCAATAACCAAGAAATTACCTGCCCTTAGGACATGAGGAGAAAGTCAGGAAACTAAATGACTCAGATCATCTCATGTGCAAATGGAGGAGAGATTAGTCGGGTTTTTGGCTTCAGCTAGGGACTCCCAAGAGCCCAAGGCTGGAGGCTTTATCTTAAGTCACTCCGGTGAGGCCAAAGGAAGTTGCTGCTCTTCCTAGATGAAAGAGAATAAAAGAAAGGGGCCGATTACTTTAAGCAGCAATACAGAAGTGTAGCTTTTTAAATCAAATGGGAAAGAATGAGGTTCTTTGAATATTAATTTTTTACTGCACTACAACTGCAAAAAAACCCCAAAACATTAAAAAAACCCAACCCTCTTAGCAGAATCCAGAGCATTTTGAGCTTTTACCCGTTCTTCTAACAACCTCATAGCAAGTCAGCTAGTTAACCATTGGCTTAAATTCCAGTCCTATCTCATTTATCTGGGGATATCTATTGGTTCATTTGGTTCATTGCTTTAGAAACAAGGGAGAGTTTCAGAAAACTGTGAAAGTAATTAAGCCAAATTTTGTGTGAATTTGTGTCCCATAAAATTCCACCACAATATGTTAAGTTTCCTTTCTTACATCCACTATAGCATCAGCTACCTGTGTTACCTCCAAGTGTCTATATCCTCATCAACACCTGCACTGAAATCTCTTCCTTTGTGAAGAAATGAATTCTGTATCGCTAATTATTTTCCACAAGTTCTTTAGGAACTTAATTATTTTTAAGATATCTCTCTCTGTCTGGCTTGTGAAGCCACCGAAACAAATATATGACCTTCATTTTCTTAGGAAAGGAAGCTAAAATAAAAGCCCCGTTAATTTCAGTTCCTGAAACAGAGTGGAAAAATCAGTGTTTTCCCAAGTGTAAAAAGTATGAAATTCGTATGAAATACACTTTTTTTTTTTCATAATTCTGAGAAGTTACTGCAAAGAAGAGTACAATCTGAAAAAAGTACTGATCAGAAACAAATACCTGCACAAAAAAAAAAAAAAAGACTCATAACTGGACTTATACAAAAGTAAGAAGTTCCCATTGATTAGGTAAAATTAGAATCTAAGCTGTTAGTATATTGACTGAAATTTATCTGATTATCAGTTTTACTAGAAAGTTGACTCTAATTGTGTACCAGAGAGATACACAAATCTTTTTATAGATATTAATACTCTATTAAAACTAAAACTTTTTGTTGTCATCTCAGAAGCTGAGTCTCCTCACATTCTACAACAGGAAATTAGACAATTGTGAGATATGTGTTATATTTTTTTTAACTATAACCGTTCTTCCTAGAGGTGCATTTCAACCATAAAATAAGGTTAAGTTACAAAGCTATTAAAATTCCTGACCTTCAAAGCTTAAGAGAGCACAAGCATATGTTTAACTAACAACACTTTAATGTGAAAACCCTAAAATTCTCTATTAGGTCATTTATAAAACCATAGATATTAATTAAATAATAATTTATATTTTCTAAGTCTCCTTCCTCTATATGTAAAGATTCTTCTTTAGATGTCATTTGACAGTGAGCAATTTTCTATTGTTTTTGCAGTCATGGTGATATTTCAACAATGACTTAGAACACAATTTCATAATATTCACAGCCTTAAAATTAGTAGCAGGATTATTCCTGTGTCATGCATTCTTTGTAAAAACAGACAAATCTAGGACTTTTGCAACATTTTGCTAAGAGGAAGGACCGAATATCCACAAAGCAACAAAAGTTACTAATTTTTCTTCAGAGTCTGTTTTCACTAAGAACTACTCTCACAGACGTGATTTGATTCTCAGTTTATTAAAAAGCCTTGAAAGGCACCAGCATGACGGTCATAGTTTCTCAGAACCTTTTTGTACAATACACATAATTACATTTCATTTTTACATTAAGGTCTTTTTTCCATATTAAAATGCTTTATTAATATGAGAAGTATCATTAAAACACTTCTCACTTTAGCTTCATGCTAAGTTCACAAATCACTTTATATATTTAAAACCCATTCAACAAGCTGACTTACTTAGTACACTTGTAACAGGGTAACCCATTGTTGCCTGAACTGATGGTGTTGGTTACTGTGGAAACGGTGTATTTCAAGGGGGAAGAACATGAAATGAGACAGAAAGAGACAAATGCTAAACATAGGACAGATATATGCAATAGAAAAATATGTGTCTGTGTATGTGCTGGATTGTTAGTTGTTAGGAAAACTGAACATTAGATTGCCGATTGCTGTGAATTGGCATGATTTAGTTCTCCAGCTTCCACTCCCTCCTTAAGACATATAAACATATGTTCCCAACTCATAAGTGTCAGAAAATTTAAGTCCTTTACACAATTTAAAAAAGGTATCCACCTTTTTTATCCATGCCTTGGTCCTGCCTTCCTCTTTGGTATTAATGCCTTTCAACTCTGTCAGAAGCATTTAAAAGGGTTCTGACAAGATAAACTGCTTAGCTTGTCTCTGGTATAATATAATCTCCTCCTTCAGGCTTGCCATTACTGCCTTCTCTTTGACACCATCAAACACAAAATTCTGTCCTATTTTTTGAAGTCCTTCATTTGAAGGACTCCACTTTATGTTCTCCCATAAGAATCCTTTAGCACAGGGCAAAACAGAAATCCAGAAAACCATTATTTGTCCAAGTCTCCTCTAAAGACTCCTGTCTTCTCAATACAGACATACAACCAACACAGGAATGAAATACAAGTGACTGGGCTGAATAGCATCATGGGTTGTCCAGTAACCTTATACACGTCAACTCCGATAAAATAAGCTCCTGCTTTTGTTATCGGAGCGTTTAGCTGCAGCCACCTTCACACCCTATTTTGTTGCACGATCAGGTTTGTTTCACTCACATTTCTTTCTTTTTTCATGGCAGGAAGATGCATTAATTACATGGTCATCATCACAATGCTTATCATAACAAAGTTCAAAACAACAGATGTTTGGACAGGTTTGGGGGAAGAACAGTTATTTGCCACAAAATTCATTGTATTAGTTTCACATCCCTCATCTAGGAGTTTCTCCCTGTCTCTCTTAAAACAGAAAGAAAATATGCTATTCTTTTGAGAATAACATACATAGTTAAAGAATGGAAGAATTTCAAGCTTGAATCAGCTCTTCACTCCCCTTTGATGGCATAAGGAGGTCTGCTGGCTAGGGTCAGAATCTTCTATCAGTTCCCTTTCTGGAAAGCATATGTGATGGATTAATATCCCAACACTACCATGCATAAGTGATGGGGAGGGGGTAAAGATAAGCACAGCTTCTTCACTATTAGTTCAGAAAGAAAGGCACAGAGCTCCAAGTGTCTTACGCATAAAGCAGTGAAAGTGAGATCAATTTCCTCGGAGACTTTGCCAGTGGAAATGGAACTGGTCTGGATTTTACATTGAGTAGAGCTGGTTGACTATCAAATTAGAAAATACTGCAGAAAATACTGACATTTTAACATAAGTTTTGTCCCCAGATAGAGAGAAAGGGTTTGATTTGTGCAATACCAGTTTCCCTACCTTATGACTTGGAAATAGTAGTTTGAATACTGTAAGGTATTTCAAGCTCAATACATTTGAAATTAATACACTTTATTTCTGTATCATGTCGAAACAAACATGCTCCTACAACATCCTTCAAATGCAATGGAGCAGCATTTCGTGACAGAAAACTGTTCCATTTAAAAAGTAAATCATCTCAAATGTTGTCATGTTCAACCATTCATTTTTCAGTGTAAGAACAGTTGTTCTGAAGAAGGCTGACAAGGCCTCTGTTGAACTTACCAAATGTTTTGCTAGACTGGAACAAGTTCTCCTTTTGATATTTGAATAATCCTTTCCTTGCTGCCCATACGTTTGCTAAATAGAGGTCTTTTTCAGGCATATTTTAGAAATATGTCTGTTAAAAAACAGCTATCATACTCGAGACTAGAAAGTTATACTATGTATTACAATAAAGGAATGCAAAAAATAGTATTTAGTCACGTAAATCTTCATGTTCAACTTGAACCTTTGTATTCAATATCAAGAGAAATGCAAATTATATCATATAGAAGAGTTCACAGGTCTGCATAGTGCTCTATGGGACTGCCCATATACGTCAGGTTACGGCAGGATTGGACTTCTTATTCCCAAATAAATGAAATAAGGTGTAGATCTCATTTTCTTTCACTTTTCTTTTTTTTTTTTCTTTTTCTGAAAAAAGCTCCAGGTTCTATAATTGTCTCTTACTTAAAAACAAAACCAAAACCAACAAGCCTCCCCCATATTGCTTCCTCTTCCACTTTTTCCTCTAATAGTTTAGCTGTGACAAAGAGAACAATATACCCTTCACCTCACCTCAGACTGCATGTTACTTAACAAACATACATCAGAAAAAATGTATTGTTCTTTCCTCTTATTTCCAGATATCATAATATGATTCTTTCATACATATAAATAAACTTTGTACTTGCAACAAACAAAGTTAGGACAACTGCTGATGAAGGGATGACCAAATTCAGTCACAGAAGTTTGATTCTGAGACACTTTTTTTCCAGACCCAATGTTGAGATAAAAGAAGCTGATGCTTGACGTTATTTGACTTTCAAAACCACTCTCTTAACAGCCTAATCAATGGCATATGGTGCTGCCAGACTACTAGCACCATGTGAAAAATATTAAAATCAATTCTTTCCAGGGGTGAATCTGAATAAGACCAATGAGAATTCCTTTTCCAGTATTAATTGCTAATTAATATTATACTTTAAACAGAAACTCCATGCAAACTATAAAAAGTATCAGAGATTCTCCTTGTGCTGCCCTCCCCTGTAATTGATGAGATATCTGGAATATCAAAGAAAATCAGACATATCTGGAATATTTGTTTCTTTACAATATCTGGCCAATACTTTCATGGCTTGCCATTTCTTTAAAATTCAGGGATCGTTTCATGGACAAGAGAAGTTTCTTGGAGGAGAAAGCCCATTTCTTAATGAAGACATATAACCACTACATACAAGAATGACTCACAATTATGAAGCAACAAGATGCTGCTTGAGCTTCTGTTTGCAATGAAACATACTCACAGATATTTGATATGCAACGATGTTTTTATACTCTGTTGAAAAGGAAAAAAAGCATCCTTAAGAGAGAAAAATGGCAGCCACCTGCACTTGCACACAGCCTGCTGAAGCTCCTACTAATACATTTTGGTTTCACAAAAATACCAAGGTACTGTTGCTAACATCAATACCTTTATCAAAACTTTTGTAATATTAATCTTCTTTTTCCTCATCGCCTCTAGTGGCATTTGCAGACAAATTATTAGATAATTTTAGCTCTCATTTCTTCAAAATAAAATCAAGTTGAAAAGGGATGAGTTTCCAGTCTTCATAACAATGGAAAAAAGCTTGAAAATATACAAATGTAACATGAAGGCTCTGCAAATTTCTTAAAATCTCAGGATTACACTGACAAATCAAGATTTCTTTTTCTTCTTCTGGATATCCCTCAGAAAATATTTTTTTTAACTCTCTAAAAATTTCTATTTACTTCTTTGCAGTTAAAAAAAAAAATGGAGTTTGCAATATTAGTGCCATCGAATAGGAAGGGTTTTCCTAGCAGTGAACTACAATCATTTAGTGCATTAGGGATGGAAGATATTGCAAAAGCCCACTTAAATTCCTTTTTTTTTTTTTTTTTTTTTATAATTCCATTCAGAAGGAAGCACAAATCTTTGAAAAAGATATGCTAAGAAGTATGATGGTCTATGTAGACTGGAGAAGACAAAAATCCTGGACTCTGGCTGAAGGAGACCAAAAGTAGGCTAGCTGCTTTGATCTAGAACTCTTTAACTGAGTTCAGGCTTTTATAATCTAAAAAGCAACTTGCAGAAGGTCAAAGAGCCAATGTATTTTCTCTGCTAGTTAATCAAATATAGATTCTGACAATATTATATAACCATAAAACAGCTTCTATACACACATCCACTTTCTGAATCAGCCTAGAATTTAATAAGCCAGTAATTAGAGGCCAAAATGAGTGATCTTTCATCTCCTGCTATTAGTACTGTTTGCTTCCTTTTAGCAATGTTGTTCATTATCTTCTTCTGAATATCAAGTGTTTTTTATTTTTATTTTTTAATTCTCTCAGATAAATTACATGTGTCTGATCCACTTAGATAATTCAGAGAAAAGATTTTTCTAATGTTGACCTTTGCAAAGGTCTCTTTGCCATCTGTTTGTGTATTTAATTAGCATTTTTTTCCTTCTTGCAGCAATCTCTCAAAGAATGAAATAAATGACTATAATTATCACTATCAGTTTGCTCTTATTTGATCTCCTGACCATAGTATCACATGCTGGTGAATACACAGTATTTCCACTGTGGACCAGTCATTAGACATCATACTTGTTATAACTATTAATCTTAATAAGAAAATAGAAGACAGATTCCCAGATTCTTCCAGCAGAAGAACCATTTTATTTTTATTCCTTCTCTTTTTCTTGTTCTTATGGTTCTTTCCTTACATCTTTTGGGCAATCTTATATCTGTTAAAACATTTTGGAAGTATTTAGACATTGATACAAGCAGCTCCACTGCTGGTGACACAAAATTGCTGACAGCTAAATATGATTTAAAATAATACAAACACACACATAATATCAGCAATTAGACTGGGCATTTCAGTCTTCAGAAGCTGACCAACAAAATGGAAATCTGCTCCTGGGAGCTATGTCCCACTTTAAGGCAATTCTCTGCGCAGTAGTGTAAGCATAATATATTAAGTCTAAACAAAAGAACCCTGGGCCTAAAGTGTATTCATCTCAATAGTTAATAGTATCATTTCATGTACGTCAGGCAATGGGGTTTTTTGTTTGTTTGTTTGTTTGTTTGGGTTTTTTTTCTGTTAAGGCAGGTTCATTTCAGGGCAAAATCATCCATGCCTGGATTTCCAGGGCATCACTTAGGCATGCTTTAAGTTGGGGTAGTATATAACTGGAGCAGAGTTGTGTGCTGTAGTAGAAAGCATTCCTCTGTAATAGGTATAAAGTGACCAGAATGGAGGAAAGAGCAAAAGAAGGAGGTTATACATCTACACACATTCAGCAGACAGGGCTTACTAGTGGGGAGCTGCCATTACGCACGCCTCAGCTGGGGTTTGTGCAGCTGCAGGATGGTGCTTCTGTTCCATGTTGTCTGAGTTGCCTGTGAAAACTGGATCTCATTCCCTCCAGTTTTTTACAGAAGTCTGCATTAAGCCTGATTATTTGCTTACTGTTCAGTAAAGGGGTGAATTTAATCTTTCTAGCACATATAGCTTTAAAAAATATTTTATTGCTTTTAAAAAGTGTTTAATTTGCTTCCTAAATTTTTCACAAGATCATGCATACAGTATTAATATTGAGCTAATTAACCAGGCATATGAATTCCTACCTCCTGAAACAAGATTTCAAAACCTTGTATCAAATATTTCCAGGCCATAAGTTGAGATCCTCCGTATTTTAATTTCCAGTGGCATGCCTTTGGTCTCCATAGAAACTGCTCCAAGGAGGTTTGAAATGTTACATATTATTTAATATATCTTATATTCAAATAAATGTTGCCAGAAGATCTGTCATATCTGTTCAAGTGTAAAGTACCAAGGGAGTTAAGCAAAGGAATACATTAAATTGAAACTCATTGTAGCCCATCACTGTTGACACCACTGGCCTTGAAAGATTTTCAATGAGACTCCTGAGAACAATCTTGAAAAATCAATAATCTCAGCAGAAAATGCACCAATTATTATAGTCAACAAGCTCATAATAAATCATCATATTCTATAATCTATGCCACTGAATTTTGGGTAGACGTTTAACAATTAATGCTTCACTTGTCAGTCAAACTTAAAAAAGTGATAAAGTTTACTAGGATTAATGTGGCAATTCTTTGATATCTAACACAAGTTATACACTTAAAATCTATAAAGATACTTTGGTGATCGAGGAAATAAAAATACATGACAGTTAGATAATACTCTTATTCCTTAAGTTTTCACAAAAGAGATCATTTCGTAACCAAATTGCTGTTTACAAATAGTTTTAAAGAAAAAGGAGCATTATACAACTACATTTAAAATTATGCTAAACAGAATCTTTGAAATTGTTCAAAACAGTGCACCAAGATTTTTCCTGGTTGTAAAACTACTTTTACTGAAATATTCTTACATTATGGTACAAATTGCTACATGAGCCTCTGCTTTTTTGGCAAAAGACAAGCATTTCATAGTAAGAATTAGATACTTGAACACATGCAACTGAATTGTTTGTGGATGGTATTGCCTTTTGAATAGTTTCCAATTTCTGTCCTTTATGGGAAATTATCCCGTACATGTGTGCAGCAAGTACAGTGACTTGTGATAGCATCAGTGACCTCTGGCCAGTGATCAACCTACTATGTGAACTTTTCACTAATCCTCCCTGGGCTTTTGTCAGTGCTGAAGTTTAAAAATGTGCAAATAAGGGGACTGTCATTGAAAAACTCATTCCTTTTCTCAGCTGAACTATATTTGGGTCAAGCAAATTGCCAGGAAAAAAACCACCCTGCTGTCAATGACAGAGACTCTACAACAGGTCCTGTCAAACCCATTATTAAAAGACTGAAGAAATAGAAAAGATCTTGCTGTCACTGTAACACACAGAATAGCTGCAAATTGATCTTCTTTTCATGAAAATGAGAAACAGCAAGCAAAGAGTTCTGCCTGCCTGATTTTTAAATATTGACAGAAAAGTTAGAAGGTTGCACTAACTTATTTCAATATTTCCTTTGAGAACATTTCTTCCCAAAGAACCAGAGGTGATACAAACAGACTGTAACTGAAATGTAATGGGGGGGGGGAGGGGGGGGGAGGGGGAGGGGAGAAAGAAAAAAAAAGAAAATATCCCAAAGCAAAGGAGGAGTGATTTAAAGAAATGCATAGTCAGGGAAATGCCTACATAGCAAGTGAGACTGCAGCATGCACACTCTCAACTGCAGCTAGCACAGAAAATGATAGCAGTGAAGACATGGTGCTCTGACCTCTAGATGTTCACTGAAGACCCTTGGCAGGTAATTGTGCTGCAGCTGCCTCCCCTTTCCTGTCTTTCTGCTACATAGGCCTATACTTTAGCAATAAAAACTCACCTGCAACCTCATCCAAAATGAGAGCTCGCCTACTGTACCTCATTCTCTATTACATTCTAATCCTAACCCTGAAATAGGGTGTGGTTGTCTATCAAGACATCTGGCATACTGCATGTGACACTTTGGTGTCACTTTACTACATGTTCACACCTTTTCTCAAGCTGTGAAGACCTGCTGCTAGAAAGGTTGTGGTCCAGAGCATCTTGTTAAGGAAACTTGTCCCCTCTGTCTCTAAACCAAGGTAGGAAGTGTGTTCCTGGTGCTTGCAGGGAGAGAGGACTGTGAAGTAGGAGATCGTTCCTAACAGGGAACAGCTATTGAGATGAAGTACCTCTTGGGGAGAGAGACTAATTTCATGTAGCTTTGCTTAGAGCATGGGGACTACAAATATTTCTCATATTTGGATTTAACATTTAGGAAGCATTTCTCTCCACCTTCACTGGCTATTACTACTGTTACAGTGAGAACAGACTAGCTAATGTACACAGTAATTATAGCATGCAATATAACAACAGCAGTATCACCCACTAAAGAGTCAATATACCTGTGGGATTGATTCTTTGTTTTGTATTGTGCTTACAATAATAATAATAATAATAATAATAATAATAATAATAATAATAATAATAATAATAAAAAGTTCAGCATAGAGGATTTCTCTGGGATTAATGACTGACTGGGTTAATGGCCTGAAACTCAGTTGTTATTGCTTAATAATGATGTTTTACACTCATGTAGTTCCTTTCTTTGAAGGATCTTAAATTTTAAGTATCTTTTTTCATTCAGTGCATTTATATTCCAAGTATCCCAAAGTGGTAGTGGAAAGATGTGGGCAAGAGCAATAGCTATTATGTGCTTAGCAATAGTGCAGAGGTTTGAAAATTAGTTTAGCAGTGCCGATGAGAGTGCTGCTCTCTGTAGAGGAACTACTGCAATGGATTAACAAAACCACATATTTATTTTAACAGCCCACTCAGAAGGGAGGACAAAGTAAACAATTGTTCAAGCACAGCAGACTCCTGAAGATTCTTTTTCAGTATTTCACTGCCATTGCCAATATCTTCTGATAAGTTTTCATATAAAATTATGATTGTTTGAAGCAAGCTATGACAGGGGTGAGCAGATCCTCAGCTACTAGACTACTGTCATCATCTTTGGCTGAGTGGCAGATATCCTCAATCTCAGATTCCTAATAAAGGGTTTGGCAAGGACAGTGAGAAATCATCTAGTCATATCCCTCTACATCTATTGTTTGTAGTCATAAATGCTTTATCATTACCAGCAAGGATCAAATATTAATTGGCCCACATTTTACATCATCTGTGGAATTAGAGATATTACGTCAAAGATGGTATATCCCAGAAGGTTGTGTTAGGTTCACAGTAAAAGCTTCCCTTTGTGGTGTGGTTCATTGTACTGTCTTACAGCTGAACTGTGAAATTCGGGAACTCAATATTATCATGAGGAAACAATCATTTAGCAATCATGGTAACCCACAGCAGGGAAAAGGTTCATGTACAAGGTGGTGTAAAGAAACTGTATTATGTTCTTCATAGAAATGAATGATTTTCTCTGTTCTTGAAGGTCTGGGCATGAGTCCCTGCCATTTGGTATCACACATGTTGAATTGAAATTCTACTTTCGTGTTGTAATCTCCCATTCAGAAACTAAATAAAACAGAAGGCTGAAGTGAACAGGGGTTTGACATTGCAGAAGAAACCTCAAGTTTCTTATGAGTAATGGACTGTTAGACCATGAATCTCAGATAACAGGGGAAATAAAAGTCAGATTAATTAGAACATAATGCATCAACGTGTAATTTTGTGCTGAATAAAAGTGTACATAGTTGCTGACAATGCAAGTTTTCATGAGTGTGAATGTGAAACCTCACTGTGTTTAAGTCTGCATATTCTAATGAGTGATTTAAAAACAACAACCACCTCAAAACCCTAGGGAAAAAAGCCATTCAGCTCCCTGGGTCAATGTTAACAGTCATGTGATTCATAAATCAATTTGAACTTTTAGAGATGTTTTGTGGATTTCTGCCATTTGAACTAATGGAAAAAATGATAGCCTCTGTAGGTTGTAGTTCTCTTGAGTGAATATCAAGAGATCCATACTGTCACTGGTTTTGTAACTTTGTGGACAGCAACAGAATTATCTGAGGAAATGTGAGTTCTGCCTCTAGCTTCCTAAAAAGCTGGACTTTCAGACACAGATTACTTTTCTTATTTCCCTCCTCATACCCCGATCCTCAAGCATGATCCCCTCTCATCTTGTCATATTCAGTATAGCAGTTTTCTTCATTCCTCTTCCCTGAACCCTTCCCAGACTTAGATCCTGTTCCTAATCGAGTTTCTCAACTCTAACATATCTTGGTCCAGTTAATTGCAGTTCCTCAGCCTGAGTCTCTTACATCAGCCAGTCCCAAACATATTTTACATCTAAATCCTTGGCTAAGTCACACTTTCTTCTCAGCATTCTTTCTAGTGTAGTTCTTGTCCCCTTTTTCACAATGACTGTCAAAACCAGGGTGGACTAGCTCACCAAAACCACAGGCAAAAATGCCCTTGCTTCATTCCATGAGGTTGGCTCCAATGTGCTCCACAGGATCCCCATATCATAACTTTAGGCATCTGAACTGTTGGTTGATGACCTGCAAGAAGCCTCTGATCACCTAAACCTGTGAATTTTTAAAAAAGAATATCTTGGGCAAATATAGGTAACAACAGCTTTTAAGGTGCTTCTCTGAAATACAGTGGGCAAATGAAATTAGCTGCTAAAGATAAATCACCACAGTTTTTATTTCATTTGAAAAAGGCAAAAACATGTGTTTTACCTGATCTGACTGGCTACACAACTTCAAGAAATTACCTTGAGGCAGTCACAACCTCAGACAGTTACATACTGGTAGTCATATTTGATTAAGAAGGGTTAATTAAAAAATGTTGGAACCCTTAGCAAAAGGTACGGACGTAATCAATAGGCAGGTATCTGTTCTGTCTCCAATGATAGCAGTGTAACCCATATTAAATTCAGTCATTTCGCAGAAGAACAGATTTGCCTTTCTATCAGTTAAAAAGACTTTGAGTACAGATCAAGATTTATTAAAAAAAACAAAAAGCCTTGTTTCCAAAACTGATTTTTCAATAAGAACAATACAGAATGAATTAATTCACTCAAACAAACAGAATTTTGCAGTATATCATCAATTCCAGACATTGGAATTGAGAATTACTTCCCAATTTCACAACTGATTTATAAGCAAGTACTTGTGGTATAAATTACAAAGTATAAACTAACATAGTTGCCATCATGGAAACATGGTGGGATGACTCACACAACTGTAGTGCTGCAATAGACAGCTATAAAGTCTTCAGAAGGGACAGGCAAGGAAGGAGAGGTAGTGGGGTAGCCTTGTACGTTACAGAATGTTTTGATTGCCTAGAGCTTAACGATGGTGACGATAGGGTTGAGTGTTTGTGGGTAACAATCAGGGGAAAGGCCAACAAGGCAGATATCATAGTGGGAGTCTGTCATAGACCACCCAACCAGGATGAACAGACAGGTGAAATATTCTGTAAGCAGCTGGGAGAAGTCTCACAGTCACTAGCTCTTGCTCTTGTGGGGGACTTGAACTTACCAGATGCCTGCTGGAAATACAATACAGCAGAGAGGAAACAGCCTAGGAGGTTCCTGGAGTGTGTGGAAGGTAACTTCCTGACACAGTTGGTGAGTGAGCCAACTAGGGAAGTCGCCCCGCTGGACCTGTTGTTTGCGAACAGAGAAGGGCTGGTGGGTGATGAGGTGGTTGGAGGCCGTCTTCAGCATAGTGATCATGAAATGATAGAGTTTTCGATTCTTGGAGCAGCCAGGAGGGGGGTCAGCAGAACTGCTACCTTGGGCTTTTGGAGAGTAGACTTTGGCCTGTTCAGGAGCCTGGTTGACAGAGTCCCTTGGGAGGCAGTCCTGGAGGGCAAAGGATTTCAGGAAGGATGGACGGTCTTCAAGAAGGAAATCTTACAGGCACAGAAGGAGGCTGGCCCCATGTGCCGAAAGACAAGCCAGCGGGGGAGAAGACTGGCCTGGCTGAACAGAGGGCTTTGGCTGGAACTCAGGAATAAAAGGAGAGTTTACGACCTTTGGAAGAAGGGGCAGGCAACTCAGGAGGACTACAAGGATGTTGTGAGGTTATGCAGGCAGAAAACTAGAAGGGCCAAAGCCCAACTGGAACTTAATCTCCCTACTGCCGTAAAAGACAACAGACAAATGTTTCTATAAATACATTAGCAGCAAAAGGAGAGCTAAGGAGAATCTCCATCCTTTACTGGATGTGGGGGGAAACACAGGGACAAAGGATGAGGAAAAGGACTGATGTACTTAATGCATTCTTTGCCTCAGTCTTTAATAGTCAGACCAGTTGTTCTCTGAGTACCCAGCCCCCTGAGCTGGAAGACAGGGACGGGGAGAAGGATGAAGTCCCCATAATCCAAGGGGAAATGGTTAGCAACCTGCTACACCACTTAGACACTCATAAGTCTATGGGGCTGCATGGTCAAAACAACCCCATGGAACGCTACAGGCTTGGGGAAGAGTGGCTGTAGAGCTGCCTGGCAGAAAGGGACCTGAAAGTGTTGGTCAACAGATGGCTGAATATGAGCCAGCAGTGTGCGCAGGTGGCCAAGAAGGCCAATAGCATCCTGGCTTGCATCAGGAATAGTGTGGCCAGCAGGACTAGGGAAGTGATTGTCCCCCTGTACATGACACTGGTGAGACTGCACCTTGAATACTGTGTTCAGTTTTGGGCCCCTCACTCCCAGAAGGACATTGAGGTGCTGGAGAATGTCCAAAGAAGGGCAACGAAGCTAGTGAAAGTTGTGGAGGACAAGTTCTATGAGGAGCGGCTGAGGGAACTGGGGTTGTTTAGCCTGGAGAAGAGGAGGCTGAGGGAGATCTTATCGCTCTCTACAACTACCTGAAAGGAGGTTGTAGTGAGGTGGCTGTCAGTCTCTTCTCCCAAGTAACAAGCGACAGGACAAGAGGAAATGGGCTCAAGCTGGGCCAGGGGAGGTTTAGGTTGGATATTAGGAAAAATTTCTTCACTGAAAGGGTAGTCAGGTGCTGGAACAGGCTGCCCAGGAAAGTGGTTGAGTCCCCGTCCCTGGAGGTATTTAAAAGACGGGTGGATGTGGTGCTTAACGACATGGTTTAGTGGTGGACTTCGCAGTGCTAGGCTAATGGTTGGACTTGGTCATCTTAAAGGTGTTTTCCAACCTAAACCATTCTATGATTCTATGAGTGTTGTGATGACAATATTCCTTGTTCTGGTCTGCTGTGATATATGCTTTATAGTTTTATGGCCATAAATTGCCCATAACTTGTTAGAGAAAAACACATTTGAACACCAAAGGCAAGAATATAATCTAATGTAAGAAGACATACATTCTTAATTAAGAACCTTTAGACTGAAAGGCAGTGGGGTGGAATAGTCATACGATGTCGCTGAATGGGATCATGATAATCCTCATTTATATGAGTATTAGATGTTCAATTAGGTCAGTGAGTTCTCAACTAATATGGTAGTTTTTCTTGTTTTGATTACATCCAGCATCTTGTTTATCTAATATTCAATAACATTCCAACTAAGCCAGAAATATCAGATGAAATACTTCATAAAATATTTCTTGGAAATTTAAGCACATCACATCCACTGTATTTACCTCTTCTATAATGGCAGTAATATCTCTGAAGAATTTCAGCAGTTTCGTTAGGCGCAACTTCTTCTATGTTTTCATCCAGTCAAACTGTGCTTATCAGCAGAGGAGTACAAAATAGCATCAAACTAAACAGCAGCAGCTCTCTCTTTCCACACCAAAAGACTGAGAGAAAAAACATTTAAATGCAGTGGTAATTTAACCCATCCTTTACTAACAGCTTCATCCTTACCTTGCTAGGATTAGGAAGGGCCTTCCAAGGTATTTTGTCTTCTCATATATTTAACTTGTATTAAAATAAATCTGTCACCATATATTAAATTATTTGACATTGTTAATGTATGGAGTTTTACATTCTGGGTTTTTTTGTTTGGGTTTTTTTTGTGTGCTTTGTTTTTTTTTTTTTTTCTGTTTTCTGAGTAAAGTAGCAAAGCCAACATTTTAGCCAGAGTAAATAATAACAGACCATAACCTATACAGTTTTCAAATAACAGTATCTTATAATTAGTTTTTAAAAAAAAAAAAAAAGAAAAGAGAGAAACAGGATGGATGTAATTAAATCTAAAACAGTGGTTTGAGACACCATACTGTCAGATATCTGCCTTCCGAATTTATTTAGACAATAACAATTTTGTACATTCCCATCACCATACGAATCAGTAATTGTCATAATCCTACCTAGGGTTCAGCTCTCTGAGGAACTGAAAACTCCCTAAGAACTGTTTGTGTGAAATGTATCTGAGAGAAAAAACACTTTGAATCATGTCTTAATTTTTTTTTATACATGGTCTGTATAAAATAAATGGTAGATACTTTTTATCTGTCTGCAGAAATTGGAGAAACATCAGTCTTGGGTTAATAGTGTTGGATGTACATTTATATTTTTTAATCAAACATTTATCACAATGTATGCCCTTAAATCACATTGCAAATGATGTTGAGGAGCATCTACTGTCTTTTCTAGAATAAGAGAAAGCTCTTTAGGAGAAAAGGATTGTGGACATGAACATATTAGGACAGAATTTTCTCAACAATGAAAAGAAAAGATTTATATTACCTGATACAATATTTAAAAAAAAAACAAAACAAACAAAACCAAAACCACAAAACCACTCTTGAAAGAAGTAGCATTATTTCCAATGATTGCTTGTCAACTGCCCAAGTAAAATGCAAGCATAGAGCATCTGAAGATAGCAAGCTTAAATGCAGATGTCCATTTTGTTTACCTAATTGTACACACAAAAATAATTTCAGAGAGGAAATAATTAATCTTCCTTTTGTGTGTTCATTGTGCTTCAGTGTTTTCTAATATCTCTCTCCCACTCACTTCCTTCAAACAATCAATTGCATTTAGAACTCCATAAGTATTCAGCAAAAAAAGATATCCTTTTTTATGTATGAAGAGAAAATGTAGTTCTCTTTGTGACAAGTGAGTCCAAACTGGCTTGTAAGATTTTTGTATAAAAAAGTTTATAGGTTGAAGCTCTCTTTTTTTTTTTTTTTTAAATTTTAGCTGCACAAATAATTTTTTAATAATGCACAAAGTCTCCGTTTCTTTGTTTGTTTTCTTTTTTCCTACAATGTGCCTCTACATTTCTTTTCTCCCCACTGTTTATTAACTTCACCAAGTACATACTGTTCCCTAGTGCAAAACTACTTCATGGCAAATACGTATCAAGAGGAATTCTTGGTACAAGCTCGGAGAAAGTATTGTAGTAGATGAATAGACTGTGGTTTTGATCATTGCCCAGATCATGTTTCCACTTTGTCTTTATACTTCATCATAGAATATATCATATCAGCACTATTTTCACATGGGCCCAGCATACCGCATATCTATAATACAGGTACATTGTGAACCTCTGACACTCAAATTTTCTGAAAATACTAAGTGTGATATTTAACTTAGTATTTTAACTTGGATTCAGTTTGGCACAAAAAACTTTGAATCTGAAAAGGCAGAAAAATTTCTACTGGCTTCAGTGAGCTTTTTGGCAAGGCAAAAGTCATCCATTTTCTCTAAACACTTTTCAGATTAAGAATACATCTGGAGTTGCAGTATTGCTTGTATAAGAGATTTGAATCCTCAGATCTTCCCAATATCAGGTCAGGAGAGAGGTCAGGAGAAAGAAATCATTTTGCATGAAGAACAATGTCAACATGAATGAATATTCTTAAAAGAACATTTTATTTTTTTTTAAAACCTGAATTTAAGGAATGTGCTTCAGAAGTGTGTTCTTCTCAGTAGGAAGTTGCTCAATCTGTATGAATTAAAACAAACAAAACATAACAGGTTTTGCTATTAAAAAGGCAGAAATTCCATAGCTACTTTGTATTTGAAGTATCTAGTATTTCTGTTATAGTCAATGAAAGATCTTCGTGATGCACAGTACAAAACCTACAGTAGCTGAGTAGAGAGGGGCTGTACAAGTGAAGTACAAAACCACTCACAACTTGAAATTTTCTTGCCAGATGTGAGCCTACCATACAGAGAGATACAAGAGCAGCCTAGGGTCTCTGTGAGTGTTGCATCAAATCCTGCAGCAAGCAGATGAGCACTGATGCTCCATTCCATTGCTAGTTCTGTTTCCATTTGCAAGTTGGCCAGAACACAGCTGGTATTTCTCCTTTTCCCACTCTATCACTTTTGCCAACACCATGCAGATTACAGTAATACACAAAGGCATTAAATAGCATGCCCTGAATTCCACTGGAAGAAATTTTGTAATCTCCTCAATGCTGAATGTTTCAGAAATATTTTGACAGGGAAAACCCTTCATCTTCCAAAAAACACTCAAACTGCCTTTAAAAGTGTACTTTTGAAGGTAATATTAACTCCTGAGTGCATCCAGTAAGGTACCTTTTTTATATATAGGAAGATAACAAAGTTAAATAATAATAAATTGTAGAAATCTTCTGGCAAGATCTGATTTCAAAATGTAATTCACCTAGCCTAGGCTCTGTAACTCACTATATATCATCATAGATCCCATCCTTATTGACTGAGATGGGAGGCCTGCAGGGTTTGTTAAAGTCTATAAAATCTATTTAAAAAGTTTCAGCTTTGGCATTTGGTAGAAGTAACCTGACATCAGCTAATCTGAAGTACTTTATCTATGCAAATAAAAAATTCATTGTAGTTCTAGAATTTAATACAGGAACTACTTTATCTATGCAAATAAAAAAAATCACTGTAGTTCTAGAATTTAATACAGGAACTTTAAATTTTTTAAAAGTGTTTTTGGCCACATGATAAAATGCGACATATCAACACATTTTCAGCATCTGTTTTTCCCCTAAAAGTTTACTCCATAATGTAGTCGCTTCAATGGCATAACTTTGTGAGTGGATAGTCTTTAGTTTTGCCAAACATTTCTACCGTGTAGCCTCCCAAAAGGTTCACACTAAGAGGAACAGCCGGACTACCTTTCTAGGAGTGGTTAGTAACAGCTGTATCAAGTTTCCATGTAATTACCAGTACTACATTGAGTAAAAACAGTTTTATATTTTTGGGCCCTGGTTCAACACTTAAATACAACACGTAAGAAGTCTACCTGAGGGGTGATAACTTAAATACATGCCTAGATCCTGCTGAATAAATGCTCTCTCTATTCCAAATATGTTTTTTTTTTTTCTTTTAGATATTTATTTGTACCAAATATTGACAGAGTTTAGTGTAGCTTCAGGTGTCATACTTTTTATTCATTCCAGAATATATAGGCAGACATAAATGAGATCTAAATAATCGTCTTTAATTTCAAATCAAAAAGACCCTTCTGTAAATGTTAAAAATGTGCAGGTTTCAAAAGTCTACCAGAGGTTCCCTGGTAAATAGATTTAATATTACAGAAAGCCCCTGCTTGTGCTCAGCCTGTTACATCTGGGGACTTTACTTACTCCAAAAGAAACAATCAGGGTCAGAATGAAGCACTAAAACATATCTGCAAGAAGGTACCTTCCCTTCTCTGTTATAAACCATTGTCATTAACCCTCATAAGGTAATCATCTGCCTTTAAATTTTGCTAACTAAGATTTTGCTCCATATTTATTTGTTAGAGGACTGCTAGATAGTTTTTGCCCGTTTTGTGTTTACCCCCCATGCCCTGTGAACTTAAGGTCACAGATATAAAACCTTTATCAGAATTAAGGATTTGGCAGAGAAGATCTCTCCTTATGACTTTGGTTCTGGAAAGCATTTGACTGAAAGGGTAACCTGAAGATAAGGGTGATATGCAGTTCATTGTATTTTCTGCTATGAAATTTGTAGAGGATACCTTTAGTTATTACTGATTGACAAATGAGATGTTATGTATTGGAAGGTAAAGGCTATATCACAAGCTACCATTTATGTCAGAACAGTGATAGAGTATTTTAATTAAATGTATAAAGAGGTATATGATAAGAGGGGGAAGGTACTGTAATACTGCAAGTACATACAAAGCTATCTAGACATTTTAGCCATGTTTCCTCAGATATGCCCTTTTATTGTGCAACGTTAGTAGCAAAAAGGTTGCAGGGCTAAGCATTAACTTTTTGATCTGACAGCATTGTGTTACTGAGAGATTCAAGAGGCTCAGAGCAATGTTTTTTCTCTCCTGTGAACCTATGCAAAGGACAAAATCACAGTCACTTTTTGTATGGTCAATAAAGCATTGCAAAATGTCACATCACTCTTCCCTTGTTGGACTGACCTTACTGAGGATGCAAGTGTTTGTTTACTTTTTACAAAGAATATGCAAAAAAGATAGCATGGTCCCTAGTAAGCATTTTATCACACAGACATTTATAAGCGAACATTCTGCAGAACAAGCAGTATTCACTGATGATGCTCCCAGTTATCATTTGTGGATATGGATTCAGTTGTTGGTACATCAATTGATCTCCAAGGAAAAGGTAGATTAGAAGTTAGGGATTTGCCTTCAGACTTCATTCTTCATGCCGCTATTGGCCTTTTGTGGATGCCCCATTCCTGGAAGTGTTCAAGGCCAGGTTGGATGGGGCTTTGAGCAACCTGGTCTAATGGAAGGTGTCTCTGCCCGTGGCAGGGGGGTTGGAATTAGATGATCTTTAAGGTCCCTTCCAACCCAAACCATTTTATGATTCAATGATTCTATGACCTTTGGACAAGAAGCTTCTGAGCCTTTAACTCAAGGATTTTGGCATAACATCATTCATGTAGGGACTAATATCCTTCATCTCTCTTGGAAGATATGTGCTTCCATTAAATGGTTTTCCTTTTGGCCCTGATGTAGCCAAGTGTCATTTTACAGAATTGTAACTATATCAGAAAAAAACCCCAAACCATCAACTTTTTAAGAAACAGTAATCCATTACAGAAATCTTATGCAACAATTAAATGCTAGGAGCTACTGATGACCAAAGACTAACTGCCTCCCATTAAAAGATAGTTACTGAAACGTGGTTGTGTTATTAACTAAAAGTAGTTCTAAAAATGCTAATTTTTCATTAATGGCAGCCAGCAATCACTTCTGTTTAATTGTATTATTTTGAGCTCAGTATTTTGCAAACAGTTTTCACCTTCTGCTCCTACCGTACTCTTCCAGACTTGCAAAAAAGAACTAAATGTAAGATGTTTAACGGTTGGACTCGATGATCTTAAGGGTCTTTTCCAACCTTAACGATTCTATGATTCTATGTGAGCTCACATGCAGAAAGAACAAAACAGAACAAACACAGAAGAACAAAAAACCCTATTGAGCACTGAATTCTAATGGATACCTTTGTAACACACAGATGACAGAAATACAGGCAACTAATAAAGACTTTCCTTTTGCTGGAAAAGGCAAATCAGCTAAATGGGCTCACACAGTTTAACAAGTGTTCTTAAGGAAGCAAGAAATAGTTTTTATAATGTGGGGACAAACAAACCCAATAACTAGATGGACATTCCACTAGGATTCTTCCAGTTACTTTATCCAGCCCTTGGAAATCAAGAACCATGAAGACTGGATTCCTGGACAGAAGAGGTGCAGCAGCATTTTGCGCAGCATCCAGGAAGCGTTTGCCTGCAGGTGGGATTCATCACTCAGAGCAGTCCTACTTGAAGCAAACTCCCTAATTTTGCACTCTCTTCAACCTGCAAATCAAATTGGAGAAGATGGAGGGAAGGCATGCAAGAACACATTCTCCTTTTCCACTGCCCAAACCCATGCTGGAAGGACCATGTGTTGACAAGAAAAAGGATGCCAGTCTTATATTCTGGCATCAAAAGATACAGAGGATTTCACACAAGAGCACTACTGAAGAACCACAGCAGGCATCGTTCACTCTAGTCAGTCACAAATATGACTAAACCTAAACATAAGAGGCTCAAAGTACAGTAAGGACAAACAACGATAATTTTTTTCTTTAATTTCTCTCTGCTACTATTTGTTTTTTTTACACCACCTCTTATCTCTGTTCCCCCTTATGCGTGTGAGATCAAAAAAAGATGACAATCACTTATGACCAATAGGTGATGTTTAACCATAAAAGTGAATTGACCCCATAGCTTATGCAGAACAATTTTTCTGGAAGCCGTGAAATCCAACAAAGCAATATAACCACCAACATAGCCCAAAGCACATGCTGACACAGTGGGCTACCTTGGACAACAGGGAATGGAGCCATAACAAACAGTAGCAGATTTTGGATTCACTCACTGATCAGGAATAGCTAGAGTAAAATTATTGTTAGGGAAGAGGAATGACAAAAGAATCATAGGACTAAAAGCAATGGCTTCAAGTATCTGGGAAGCTGATTAATGTTGCTGATCCAGCCCCCTTCACAACACCAGAAGAAATAATGGCAAATGTAAGAATATTTTTAGGAATGGTAGAATGAGAATATATGCAGGGGAGAATGACTCTGATGTTTATATCAAATAGCTGCTTGAGTATGCATACAGTTCTGAGGGAGCAAAACAGCTATTAGCAGCGCATGTTTTATTTTTCAAATTGATTTTCAAGAGAGGCGTGAAAGCTTTTTTTCTTCCTTCTCTCCTTCTTCAGAAGGACAGCCTGAGTAAAATGTAATTTAGCATGCAGGAGTTCTGGATCCTTGTAAATGTAATTATTTGGGGAGAAGGTGTTGAATGGTTGGGGGTTTAGAGTCTGAAGAGAAGCCAGGAAAGGAAATAAGAAATGCCAGAAAAAGCAGCATAGCAAATAGACAGAAAACCTATTAAATACTCAAACCTGAAGAGAAAATAAGCATGAGAAATACATAACTGGAACAGAGTAGAAAAATAGTTTCTTGCATGTATTTCTCACAACTAAAACTCCAGTAGATTTCATGGGTTTTGAATCAGGCTTCCAAGAATGGAAGATACGAATGACAAATGAAATCAGAAGGTATTGGAAAAAAATTATCTAATAAGGAAGAAATAAACTCTCAATTTAATAGAAGTTAATATTTAGGGGCAGAATGTATTATTTCAAAAGGCATAGTTCATTCAGCTTAAACTCAATATATACTGCACCATAATTTTTTGCAAAGGAAACCACATTGAAGCTTTGACTAGTTTGTGAGCAAGCATATAACAAATCTACCTTTTTGTTAAATACTGGTTTAATATAAAAATAACTTGAAATATGAATAAATACAAATTTTTAAAATTATAAAATAGAATAAAAATAACCTTGAAACCCCCTGCCCATACAGTGCTGGCAGGAATTCATATGTCAGTAATTAAAAAAAAACCAAAACACACTGAAAAAAGACCAACAAACACAACAGCCAAAATCTCAAAACCCAAAACAAAAAATAACCCTTCATCTGCTATTTTCCCTTCAAGTCTTTTCTGCCATGAGAATACATCACAACAGGGAGCCATGAATTGGTCATTTTACCTATATATACCCCCATCCAAGAGAGAGATTCCAAATGAGGGAGCAATCTATCTAGTCTGCCTCCAAAGTTCATTATGCTTCTTTTGGTCTCTACACAGAATATTTTATCCAAGCAGCCTGTTTCTCTTTCTTTTTTGACATTTTGTCCCTTCTTAGCTGCTCCTTGGCCTTCCCTGATTTTACCTGTGTTTTACTCTTTGGGACTTGTAACTCCTGTCACAGAAAATCAACAATTTTCTTTTTCTCCATTTGTTCTTCAGCCCAAATCATACCATCTGTCAAGGCAGTGTAAATTAGTAGCACCACAGAAAAAAAGGCTTTTGATATTTTAGTGTGCTAGGACATTACAAAATTACTAATAATGACTGTGACTGATGATAGAGGCTAAGAGTTTGTCTTCAAAAAGTGTCCTGCTAGAAGTTGTCTGAATGCAGTTTTACTGATGAGGAGGAAAATAAAAAATACTAATTTTCCTATCACTGCTGACATTAATGAAAGGAAAGAAACAGCTGCCCCACTAAGGTTCAGTTTGATGAACATATTTGACTAAAATTTATGTTTGTTAAAGACATGGCTTCTCCATTAAAAGTATATATTTCTGACCAGCTCTCTTTGTTTTCCTTTGTATCTTAGGAACTCAGATCTGTGGATTTGCAGAAACTGAGAGGGGGCAGTTTCCATTCTTATTAAGAGATTCACTTATCAGTGTCATAATGGACTTGTAGCAACATTTCACATTTTTTAATTTGCATATTGATTGGAAACTGCAAGGAAAACAAAACAGTACACCATCACCATGATAAGAGGAACTCTATTTCTCTACGAAACTGGAATTGATAAAGGTTCTGCATTTTTAATCAATAATATGTCTTATTGCTTTAGAACATTTTTAAATTGTTGCATGCAAAGCTTATAGTTGCATTTGGCCACTCTTCGTTGACCACTTAAAAGAACTTCAATTAGGAGGGCAAGTCGGACACTGACTTCATAAATCCCTGGTACTCTGCTTGCTGCTGCATGCAGACTGCCGTGGAAGCCAGAATTCAAGTGTGCTGTTCATTTTCTGTGGCCACTTCCCATGCCTACAGCAAATGAGTTCTCTACGACAAATGAGTTCTCAGATGGTATTATCCATCCGTAACACCAACACTTGTACCTAACACCCCACTTCCAAAGTCACTACAAATCTGGACATTTTAAAAACATTTCAATATTTATAGAACTTTACTAAAGCAACAAACGTCTGCAAGTAAACAAAACTAATTTTGCCATAGTGAGATAGCAGAGTTTGCCCAGCAACAGTCTCTATTCAGATTGAAAAAAGATTTACATATTCTCTTAAATAACTGGGCAGAAGTAAGATAATAATAGGAAACACTTCAGGAGACAAGCTTTGTATACAGCAAAAGGCAATAATAGTGCAATGATTAACTCTGACAAAATAATACAGGGAAATAATAATAATAAATAACAATAATATAGTTTATATTAATTATAAATAATAACAATATAGTTTATATTAATTTTCAGCAAAAGGATTTTCTTACTTTCAAAGTTATCTCTTTTCCAGGGCACTTTACTGCAAGAGCACATTGCAAAGAATCATACCATGAAGACTAGTGACTGAGCAGTGGAAGTTTTATCAACAGTTTAATTAAAATAACGGGGAAAGTAATTTTGCTGACTTGTAAAAGTGAGGATGTTTCCGGACTGCACTTCTCAAGCAGAAAAGTGGGAGACCTCAGTGGGAGGCAGAGGAGTATTTTTAACCAAAACGTACATCATGGCTAATTGGATCATAAAGCACAAGTTTTCATGATATAGTGAACAAAAACAAACAAACAAACAGTTGCTTTCCTGAACACTACTTCCGCTTCTCTTGTTTCTCAGGGATTCTGATAATAGTTTGGATATAAGCTTCACACTGACTCATGTGTTAAGGAAAACATACAGCAGGTCTGTTCTACGCCACAGGCAGAGTAGCAGAGACAATTGCTTTCAACGTCGAACCACCCATGACTCTCAGAATAGTTAATTAACCAATTTTATTACTGACCACTCATTTGGAAAAAAAAATACTGTTGCATACAATGTCATCCACTAAATTTATGCAGCATTCTTCTCTATTTTGACACATGTAATCTTTGATGTCTGCTTCTTCATCCAAACACGACTTCTGGGAGCGAAACCAGTTCTATTGTACCTAGTTGCTTAGATTTTAACTAATCCGATTTATCATTAAGTTGTTCCTTCTGTTCCTTAGAAAGGAACTTGTTTTAGATTCTTGTCTTCTGACAAATCTATTAAAAAGATATTTTTACTCTGAGCTGCTTTCTACTGAAACTTTATAAAAAAGAATTTATTTATTTTTGTAAGTTGCAGCATATCAGAGGCTTTAAAGCTATTTGCTTTAAATTTCAAATAGCAAATTTAATCTTTGTAAAGATGCTGAGTTTTCTGAAACTCTGTGCCATTGTTTAAATTTTTGCTGAGGGGTAATAAAAAAAGTCAGCTTTTTACTAGGATGTGCAGTGGGAGACAGCATAAGAAGATTTCTGGTTAATATGCATTAAAAGTAGTATTAGCTCCAGGTTTGTAAATCCTCTGAGCTAGTTACATTCCTATATAAGCATCTCTTTTAACCATTTAAAATGTGGTAGTATGGAAAAATTTTTACATTTATTTGCTACTTTAACAAAAAGAGGACTAAATTCTATTAACTGTTGCAGTTAAAACAAGGCATTCAAGCTCACAAACCCCTAAGGACAAATAAATTTATCATGAATTAATGGTATCACTCATGTACTGAATGTAATTACTATGTTTGAGCTGTTTGTATGTACTTCTTTTGTATCTGATACTACTGTACACAAGTCTATTACAAGTCTGAGTTAGAGAGCCTGGTTCTGTAGTTCAAGCCATAAGGATTTAGACTTCTAGTACCTCCAATTTCATAAAAAAGCTAGTCAGCCAATATCTATTGAGCATCCAGGATGGACAGACAGATTTCTGCATGCTTTACTCATTGCCAGAAACTCATTTAGAGAAACAAGAATGAAAGCAGAAATACTTAAGCCTTTGCCCTCTTAGATAATGATATGAGGGTAACATTCAACTTTATCCTTCATAAACAGGCTGAATCCTGTTTCTGCCCTTGGGGAGATATTAAAGAGCCTGTATAGGTGCAGTTTTGATTAGCATAACTGTTGCATTGCTGATGCAAAAAGGGTCTTCAAAAGAAAGATGTGCCATTTGTAAGAAAATCTGACACAGAAAACAGATGTACAATTACCAAACTGTACAGGGACCAGTAGACTTATAATTAAAAAGAAAAAAAAAAAAAAAGAGAAGTTTAATATAACAGACATATATCATAAAAACACAGAAAAACACTCGCTCCTGGAGGTACTCAGAGCAGAGCTAACTTTAAAGTCAGATCAGCCTTATGTTCAGCTGAAGTAGAACTCAAAAGGTGATCTTCATTGAACATATTGGTGTCTGAAAATGTTTCTTGTAAGAATGACCTTTTCATCTACAGTTAGAAGAAGCCAATCCATTTTCATGATAATGTGATTTCTTGTCATTCTTTTGGCTCCACACAGGAAACTCTGAGACTCACTGGGAAATTCATGTTCTCTGACAGCGTTTTAAGCGGTCAAAAGGAAACCTGCAAGTTCATGCATATTTTGTTCAGCTGGTAGTTCAGTGAATTTACAAATCCAATTATTTATGGAGCACTTTTTGTGGAGCAACATTTTTAGGGTAAAAGTTCTTCACAGTAGAAACTTACACACCGGGAAATTACAAGTGATATTTTCATAAAAGTTAAGGCATCTAAATACATGAATAACTGGTACTAGATGGATAATCAATATACCATACCAATACCCTAATCCTTTCTTCTCCCTCCTTACTAATAGCTTTTCTTTTCTTTATTACTAATAAGTAATATATATAGTCCCAAAGCTGAAGCTGTAAACTTCATTATATATTGTCAGTTTTCAGAATTACTTCTACTATTTTATAATGATTCTTATTACTCTGCTACTAACTATATTTATTAAAAACATAAAACAGAGTAGCACAGAAATATTTCAAAGAAACACAGTTTTCAATACATAAGCAAATACTTTTTTTACACACACGCATGCTTATATATAGTAAATGAGGTTGTAAGGGCAATAATTTTTCCTAGCTACCTGAAGGGCCATCCTGGTGCAGCAGCAGATAAAATATCCTAACACTTTTACTATAAAATAATAATAAAAAAGGCTGTTAAGCATTTGAATGTACCAGAATACTCTAATAACAGTACCTTTGGGATGAACTTTTAAAACCATTTAGCCCCTAATCTACCATATTTGGATCAAGTTAGCTTTTCTCACTTATCCCTCCCTGCCCTAAGGCTTATAATCATCTTTCTTGGAAAGCCTGACAGGGATCCACCATATTATAATGCAGCAATTTTCATCCAGTTTCTGTTATTAATGTGGATTCAAAAATTCTATTAAAGTAGTTAGCACTTCATTTGGGGAAAAAAAAGGCAGGCCTTCGGCTGTGGGCACATGCATTAAGTCAACTGAAAGATGTTAAAACCAATTTGGTAGCAGTAATAACAGGGTATTTCTGCAATACTGCACACCCAGATAACAAGTAACTTGGTCTTGAAACAGCATTTCTAAAGAATTTCTGAATACATTAGCTAAACTTTTTCATGCCTTGAGTTGTTTTGGATCTAGCACCAAGCATACACTTACCATTTGCTGACCCAAACATGAGTTGTAAATCAAGAGAAGTTGAAGAATTCTGCCCTGAAGTAACTAGGTACTTTGAAGCACTATTTTTTTAAAGATCTCCACAGAAAAATACTAGCTGGAAAATACATTAAGTGAATAAAAAAATAGTGTAATTATAGTTTTATAAAATCATTAGACTGAAAAGAATCTTCATCAAATGTGTACATTTAAGAGATTAAAGTCCACTTAGAGATGATCTGTTAATCAGAGGAAATCTTTCCTAAGGTTCAGATGTTTAAACTGAGAAGGGTATCACTGGATATGCAGGAAGGAACACCAATGTGAACTGAGCTCAGTACCAGAGGAACACCTTTTGTCATCTAATCCCTCATATTTAACTACATTACAATACATTGGGCAAGCACATGAAGATAATTTTATCACCTTGTTTCTGAGAGACAAAACTTCAATTGGATGTTATGCCCTGTCAGTCTGACTGTCAGGGGTGAATAGTTATTAAATCGCTAAGCTATGACCATTTTCTTTCATTCTTCTTTTTTTTGATACCTCCTTTTAGCCTAATTAAGGCCAAAAGCCTTGACTTACAAGCAAAAAATTTAAAGTGCCCCCCAGTAAGGGCTACAAAGTCTGTTATCATCACACCAGCTCTGACTGTATACATTTTCTACTTCATACATTTTCTACTTGTCCTTTGAAGAAGGAGCAATCTTTTGTCTTTCATGTGTGCAAAACATAGCAAAATGTAGTCTTGATTGGTGAATGGGGTTGGTACTGGTAAAGAGGCCGACACCTCTTTGAATTATAATTTCCAGTTGTATGGCATTCACACTACTCTTTTGTCTCCTCACAATGCAAGCCACCTTTTTGTTTGAACTGGTATCAAGTATTAACAATTCTCAGTGCAGAATGATTCCATTTTCTTTCATCAATCGACTTAAAAAGGAGTAGAGTTAAGGTTTGAAGTAATAACATTTGAAGTAATAACATTTTACTCTTGCATTCAAGCCTTGGAGGCTTTTTAATTCTTTAATAAATCTTTCAATTTCTACTTTTTCAACAATTTATCCCAGCCCATCCATTAGTAAATTTTTATCAAACAACTCTGTAAATGGAAGAAAACCCGCAAAATTGAAACTTTGATGGCACATGTTAGTAATCCTCACCACCTTTTTTTTTTTGAAATACCAGTTGTGCACCTGCCATTTTGAGCGAAAAGATGTCCTGTTTCTGACCAAATAAATTTAGAAACTGTCAACCTAAAATCCCTTGTGATATATGAGCTATATAAAAACCTGATGCTTTCAAGTAATACTCCAGAATATGAGTTGCCATTCTAAAAATGGATAGTCATGATGGTCTTAATAGAAACCTAGAAGGTATGCTACATATGGAAGCCAATGTAGGTCTACCAAGCCTGTAGACAGTAAATATATTGATCTTGAAGTCCAATAATGGGAATAGGGCACTGTTTCACGGAGGTGGTATGAAAAATGCACAAAGACCCATACAAAAATGTGCTAGCCACAGGGTCCTAACAGCATTTTACCTTTTTTTAAGTTGGTTTGAAGTAAAAGTCAACCTAATAAATTTAACCTTCAGTATGCTTCAGTACTCAATTCACTTGAATGAGCAGTAGGGGGATATTTTAGTGGTTCTGTCTTCTGCATAAACAAGGGATGGGAAATTCACCCCCTTACCTTTCCCAAACTTTGTGCAAGGTATTACAGTACATGACTGATTGAGCAAAGATCTTGTATAGCATAGTGTGTATACTCAGTTATGTACAATCTACTTAGTTTCCTATATGAACAAGATGTCATAGAGCGAGGTTATCTATCACTCCTAAACAATATTAGAATATTGCTCTAATACTGTTAGAAACACTATTATTTTCTAACCCAACACCCTTTTGAAAATAAAGCTATGCTTATTACCTTATGTCTAGAAAATTTCAGGACTGTGAACAAGTCCGGGAAATTCAGAGGCAAAATTTAAGAGTTTGGATGGATTTACCATCATGGCTTACCAATGACCTGTGCTGCAGCTGCTCCCACCTGCTTCAAAGGAGAATGGAGTCTCATTGCAAAGGTAAGGTAATTCAGAACGAACAAAGTTGCAGCAGTCCCAAGAACACTTTCAATGACTATTTGCTCAATGTCAAAATATAGATAGATCGCCTATATATACATCACCAGTGCAGTAACAGGCAACAACGTGATAAGTACAACAAACCAAGCACACTCAATGTATCAAGGGTTTTGTAGGCATTATGATGTGCATCTTTAGGTGCATTCTGTATTTTGATGGAGAGTCGCTATGCATGGGAGGAAAAATTCAAATACTCCAAAGAAAACTGAAATAGCAGGAAATGAAAGTTGGTACCACTGTCAGAACGATGGTGCAAATGGAAGCTTCAAGAGGTAGCATAGGGTAGATTTTGAATAGCCTTAAAAGTGAAGTATGTAATCTACTTTTAATGCACTGGAAAACTGGGAGTCAGCATCTGACCTATACTGTCTTCTAGACAGTGCCAAGACTTGCAGGATAATTACATTTCTTTCTCATGAGGGCAAACAGTCGGAATCTTTATGAGTGTAATAAAAAAAACATTTTAGGAGAAGGATCAAACAAAGAGCTAGTAGTGTATCCCCAGTTGAGAAGGGTTCCTTGCAATTGTGAGTTCAGAGCTGTAAGGTCTCCTTTGGGAAGAAAACAGAGAAGTCTTCAGAATCACCAATTATCAGTCTCTTTATCCCAAGCCCATCATTCATGTCTTCCACATAGGCTAGGGAAATTGTGAAGAACCCGGTGGTGGCAATTGATTGGTGGTGCAGTAGTTGTTCCTTTTACAGAAATACCTGACTGTAATGTCTAGGAGTAGATTAATCATTTCAAGGATGATACTGAAGATAAGAAAGAAGACTTAAGGACTTAGTTATAAACAACTTTAAAAGTAAGTAACTGGCTTTAAGCCAATGACTAGTAAAACTCTTCATCTGAGCATGGATAATTATTTTTCTTCACAAAGCCCTCTATAAAATATTTGATTTGAGTGGATGGTTTTGTTCTTGGCCTGTGTTATGATTTCTTTAATGGAATAATCTATGATTTTCTGCCTTGTCCCTCTTTTTGGCATTTCCCTATTGTGCAAGGATTTAAAGCAATTTTGCAAGCATGCCCAATTTTTTTCTGGCAAAGAATCTGTATGCATCCTAATCATCTTACCACCTATTTACTTATTTATTTCCACTAAAGGTCTGACACCTCTTTTTCAAAGTAGAGAAAAAAAAGACCCTGTTGG
Source organism: Platalea leucorodia (assembly GCF_965183815.1). Taxonomy (NCBI): domain Eukaryota; kingdom Metazoa; phylum Chordata; class Aves; order Pelecaniformes; family Threskiornithidae; genus Platalea; species Platalea leucorodia. Next base: position 14,597,288 of record NC_138832.1, on the reverse strand, counting down.
GAAACACAGAAGGGTTTCAACATTCATAAGTGTTTGCTATTTGTGCTAATAGCTTGATATTGCTGCGCCCTTCAATCAGCTAATGACCTTAATATATTTATACATGGAAGAGAAGGAAACAGAAGGTAATAAGCAGTGTGTGAATCTCAAAATCACAGCTTTACAAGTATGTCTCTTCTTTTTGCCATATAGTACATTCTTAAGTAGAATTGAGAGATGCCCAATTTCAAACTAAGGAAAAAAAATACAGAAGTTAAGCATAATTTATACAACAAAGTCGAGGAGACCACTGCATTGCAGTACTTACCCTGAAGTCTTTGGGGAAAAAAATGAGTTTTTATTCTTTATGACTTGGGCTTTATGTCAGTGTTCCTGAAGATGTTAATAGTGTGCTATGCCAGCAAAGTACTGCTAAGGTATTATTGAGGAATCAATGTATGATTCTTAAAAGCTTTCTAGTTCTAACATAGGCAGTAATATAGATATTTCTTTAAAAGTATTCCCAAAGAAAAGCTATAAATTTAAGCTAACAATATCCACACAAATTAAAAAAAAAAAAAAATATGGCGATTTTGGAGCCATTTCTAATATGCACGTGTTCCCCCTTGGTTCTTAAGAAGTGTATCCCCCATTTTTGTTTGGCCCAGGGATCCAAACAAAAGTCCACTAAAGTCAATGAAAATATTTCTATGAACTGAAGAATATTATGCTATAGAAAGAATTTTTAAGTATTATTCACAGAAATATACATATTTTTAGAAATGTCAGCAGGATTAACAAGATCAAAAAGTCTGCTCCTAAAAAGACTTTGCCAGGCTATCATATCTACTGGACACCGTTACTTTACAGAAGTACAATAAGAGTGACTGTGGCTTTGTGAGGTCTTTTCTCCACATATTAAATTCTTACATACCCTCCATTTTTATGAAATTTTGCATTGATTTAGGGTTTCATTTAAGAAAGGAATTAGTCTTTCAAGCATGTTAAATACAATACAAAATGAAAGTATGATACTTCATGCAGAATCATTCATTACAAATCAATGAAACAATATATAAAGGAGGAAAATATGACAATATCTTGTTCAGAATGTTTGTACAATTTTTTGTTAGAAGGAATGGGAAATTAGGATTATTATCAAGTTTAGACTGCATCAAGCGTTAGATTTCAGTATGGTCATTTCTTAGAAAAAGATCTGAAACCAACAAGATAGATAAAACCTAGAAGCACGTGCAGACTATTATACTTATGAAAGTGGAGGAAAAAGGAAGTTGGAATCAAAGGCACCAAAGCAAATTATCTAAATAACCATTTTTTTCACTAGGCAGCAACATTACCAAGAAGAACTGGAGTTAGAACAGACTGAAAACTGAATTCAAGGCAGTCGTTCAATGCTGTTGAATGCAAAGCTTACCCCATCCCTGGAGGTATTTAAAAGACGGGTAGACATGGTGCTTAGAGACATGGTTTAGTGGTGGACTTGGCAGTGTTAGGTTAACGGTTGGACTTGATGATCTTAAGGGTCTTTTCCAACCTTAACGATTCTATGATTCTATTCCGAGAGAAAAAATGCCCATAACATGCAGGAATGAGAAAATTATTCTTCCCTTCTTAGCACTAATGAAACCTCAGTTGGAAGAAGGTATTTGGGTTTTGTTATCACCTTTTAAAATGTGATGTATATACACTTTTATGGAGCAGACAAATTGAGATTGTCCTAAGAAATTCAGCCAAGCAGTAGCAGAAGTAGAATAAACTTATTCTTCTCTCAGAGGTTCATATAGGAGTCTGCCAATCTCCCCATCTGTATGTAAAAGTGCAGTCCTTTTTTCAGCTCACATTAAGATTAATGGGGAGAGATGGCAAAGGGAATCACAGTATATTCTCCTACACATCTGCCAAAGATTGTTGAGGACATACCACTGTGCTGGTTTTGGCTGGGATACAGTTAATTTTCTTCACAGTAGCTAGCATGGGGCTATGTTTTGGATTTGTGCTGAAAACAGTGTTGATAATGCAGAGATGTTTTCGTTTATTGCTGAGCAGTGCTTACACAGAGTCAAGGCCTTTTCTGCTTCTCACCCCACCCCACCAGCGAGGAGGCTGGGGGTACACAAGAAGTTGGGAGGGGGCACAGCTGGAACAGCTGACCCCAACTGACCAAAGGGATATCCCACACCATATGACATCATGCTCAGCATATAGAGCTGGGGGAGAAGAAGGAAGGGTGGGACTTTCAGAGTGATGGCATTTGTCTTCCCAAGTAACCGTTACATGTGATGGAGCCCTGCTTTCCTGGAGATGGCTCTGAACATCTGCCTGACAATGGGAAGCAGTGAATGAATTCCTTGTGTTCCTCTGCTTGTGTGTGTGGCTTTTGCTTTACTTATTAAACTGTCTTTATCTCAACCCACGATTTTTCTCACTTTTACTCTTCCAATTCTCTCCCCCATCCCTCTGGGGAGGAGTGAATGAGCAGCTGTGTGGTGCTTAGTTGCTGGCTGGGGTTAAATCATGACAACCAGGGTCCAAATTTCCCAAAACATATACACTCGGTACTAAAAAGAGCATTTACTGAACCAGGACTAGTTATAGTTGCTTTCCTTGTCATACATCTAATAACATTAATTTGAAAGTTTATCAAACAACTGTGTCTTCTTGCCAGTCTAGGAAAAAGCCTTTCTTTTCCACTGCAAGAACCACATACTGTCCTTTCTCCACCTCTTCCCAATGGCACCATTTGTCTTTCAGAACTTGTAAATATTTCTTGCTCAAACAGTTTAACGTAACCAAAGGTCATTCCTGAGATTGCTAAAAACCTCAGTGATTCTGTGATTCTGTGAAAAATGGCAAGGTACCATCACAAGTTTCAAAGTCATACTTCTATTTTGCCATCCCAAGACTTGTTCTTCTTATCTTTGGGTACATCTACTGGTAGACAAAATCACTGAATGGTTGAGGTTGGAAGGTACCTCTGGAGATGGTCTAGTCCAACACACTGCTCAAAGAGGGTCAGCTAGAGTACCTTGCTCAGATCCTTGTCCCATCAGATTTTGAGTACCTCCAAAGATGGAGACTGCAAAACCTCTCTTGACAATCTGTTCCAAGTGTGTTTCTTTCTGTTCCTGTTCCAAGGGTGTTTGATCACCCTCACAGTGAAAAAGTTTTTTTCTTATGTTTAAGTGGAATTTCCTGTATTTCAATTTGTCTCTTATCCTGTCACTGGGCACTGCTGAGAGAAATCTGGCTCTGTGACACTAAGTCAAGAGACACGAAGTTTTTTTAAGCATGCTATCAGATATTTTCTTCCTTTCACCTTTAGCCACTTGGAGAGTGTTGCTGTCTTTTCCATTGTCACAGAAGCATTTAATAAATATCTTGGTCATCTTTGCATCTGGCTTTTGAACCTAAGATGCCTGGATTTCCAGGAAGGAAACAGACTGGTTACAAATCTGTTCTTATCCTGCAGCTGCAGCTATGGCTGGCTTCTGCTCATAAAGTTTATATTTCTCCTCCATTTCCCAAAGTCCATTCTATTTGTTAACAACAAATCCATCACCCATAATCTGTTATGCACAAGATTAATATAGCGCTTTAGCTATAAAACACTGGACGTTTGCTTAACTCAATTTTCTCATTCATTGTGGATTTTAGTAGCTATCAAGAAATTATTCAAATGGAGTCTTTGCTTACATTTTTTCCCCATCCTAGTACTATTTCATTGAAAGTGTCCTGCTGTTGCCTACAATATTTCAGTATTTCAGAGACAAAAAAAAAAATCAGCAGCCAGCAATTTCACAGATAATTACTGTACAGTCTCTTGCAGTTTTCACCACTGAAGCTCTTGTACGTAGGTAATCAGAAACCTGCCCATTAGCAAAGAAAATAATCAACTCAGAAAATGTAAAAATTCAAAATTATGCTGTTTTATATTAAAGATCAAACAGACATTGCCTTTTAGCATTAACAGAGAATTTAATTCAGAAACACTATCTTTGTGTTTGCTCTATCCTGTTGTATTGAATGTATTGAAATATCATATATTTTTACTTCTTTAAAATCTCTATATACACAAGAATGTCTATACCCTCCATTATTATGGTGGAAACACTCATATATCCAACAACAACCACCACAAAAAATTCACTCACCAGTTACAAGTAAAGCACAACATTAATTTGAAAACATTTGTGCCATGTACATTCAAATAGTTTTTTGTTCATAGTTTGTATTGTGCCTGCCTGACAGAACAGACTCACACCTTAACTAATGCTCTTAGGTGTTCCTGCAATGACACAAAAAAAGACATAAAACCTAACAGAATACTCTACCAAATGTCTTATCTCTCTCTACCTCATTTGGTAAGAAGGTTAACAATGTTAACTCTTAAAGTTTGCATGAGCATGTACAAATGGAACATGTGGATGTCATTCTGTCTGTAGAGGATTCTATCTTCCCGTTCCTGTCCCCATCAGTATACGAGTTGAACAGGCCATGACTGGGGATCTCTGAAGGCTGCTAATAATGGCTGAGCGGCCTTGTGGATTTCCCCTCCAATTATTCCCACTCCTAACATTAACTCCAAGGACTGAACAGTGAGGACTTTCTGATGATTTGCTGTTCCAGAACCCTATTACAAGATAAGATTGAAACAGCTGACTCTATCCTGTCCATCAAGTCTTCAGAGTCAGGTTTGCTTTGGTTTTGATAGCCTCTGATCTACGAGGAGTGTTACAGAATGTGTATATTTGTGTAGGTATGCATATGCAGAGTCAGTAGACAAAATACCATTACATAGTGCTGAAATTTATGTAGACACATCTTATTTTTGCTGAACCAATGATGGTTATTGTGTATATTATAAATAGCTTCATTGGTCCAGCTTTTTTTCTACTTGCTTAATAGGCAGGATTCTTTTAATAAGTGGTGAGCAATACCGTTGAGCTGAGTTTGTGCTACTGTATATTGTTCACCATACGCTTACTTGTGTACTGACTTGAAAATATGAGGTCAGGGAAAGCTGTAAATTGTTTCAATGGATCAGTCCCAAATCTATTTGGATCAGTTTGTGTAAGAGCTTGTATATAAAGAGGAGCTCTTTGGAGATGTATTTCAGCAGCTAACTGGTAGAGGAGTGACACGTGGGTTTAAAAGGATGAAAATTAACCTTGCCTTCTTTTTGAATCCAAAATAGCACTGATAACTTGGGACTCGTTCATACAGGGAAGTTTATATTTTCCAATGTCATAGATCTAAAAGGCTACCTCAAATGCAAGTATGAACCTTTTGCATTTGGTTCATATTTACTGCTTTCTCATCCTACCAGCTGTTAATGATCTTCAAATCCTGTTGGTTGAATGGCTTTTTAGGGTGCCGAACATTCTGCAGGATTAGGCTTATTATTTTTTGACAATGAGCAATACTCAGACACGTCTATTGTCCCATCACACTCTTTTATGTGTTAAAGGCCATCTGTCCATCCTTTTAATATTCCTGGTTCTTGAGCTTTGTTTGAATGTGAGACAGGGCAAACATAGTTCTGCCTTTTAACAATAGCTCTATGCAAGATGATCACTAAAATGTTTTAAACCTTTTAGGTATTAATATTAAGTGGATTTACATTGAATAGGTCTGTCTAATGGATCAGCTTATTGTATTCACTGACAAAGTCATCCGCATGAAGAAAATGCTATTAGCTGTACAGCATTCTAACTCTTCTCTGAAGAGGAGTCCTTCTTAGCAGTCTTTTATTCTCTTGATGTCAATTATAAATCATGAGCATTCTGACCTCTGCCGCACATTAGCACTAAGAACTTTCTAATGGTTAGCTCATAATTATGCTTCTTCTTTGTTTTCCTTTTATTCTTAGTTAGAAGTTAACATCATTTCAGATCTTCTAATTCCTCAGGTAATCTATAAAGACTTTCATGTGGGAAAATTAATTTAGGAAAGAAAAGAAAGGAAATTACATATTTCTAGTGCGTGTCTTTCTCCTTCTAAACACTCTCATCTCCATTAAAGTCTCTTTCAATGTGTATTATCTAACTGATTTTATAATATCTCATTTATCTTTAATTTTCACTGACTCAAAAAAAGGAAAAATACAAAATATTACAATAGCTTGATATCACCTGGCTTGTACTGTCTGACTTCTAGAAGCTGGTAAGCTGCAGCTGAGATCAGGTTCTTCTATTGGCAGGCCTGTCTCAAAGCCCATGAACTCAATGAAAATTTTGTCCCCAGCACTGGTGATACCAGGGTTTCAACAGGCCATAGGTCTCAAGAGTTTGGGATGTTCCTATACCAACTCACAATGGCCTGTAATTAAGTCCATGTTCAGCATCCTATACAGCCATGACCCTTGTATTCAAGCAGGCTGCTACTTTAATTTTGCTTTCTTCCAACGTTATATTTTTCTCTGAAGTATCAACCACTGTTCCTGTGCTCAGGAAGAGCAATATTATATATACATATATATATAATACCCCAGGTTACCTTGGGTACACACATTATCAAAACTGAAAAAGTATTGAATGTACAGAACTGGACATACTTCAGACGGGATAGTTAAAGTGTCTTTACCAGAACACTAATCAGCTCAGCAGACCTGCCCTCTTTAACCCATGAAGCTGATGGTAAATTACTTTGCTGGTAAATTACTTTGAAAATTAAACAAGAACCACTGCTTAGTCAGAACTATTTTTGCGCTGTGAACTGGGCTGGTGAAAGGATCTGGATTAAAGAGAAAAAAAGGCAGCTTCAGTTCAGTATGTGTTACAAGGTTGAGGAACACAGTGATAGTTTCAGGGATGCTACTCAGTGTAAGGGCAGAACAGGCATTTTTCTGTCCACAGTCTGCTAGATGGAGTTGATATGAACATCCTGACATTCTGCTTCTCTCCCTGTGTCTTAAATTATGCACAAATAATTTAAAGCCAGATCCTAAAAAAGACCTAAACACGTCATGAAAATTCAGAACCCTGAATGAGGGGCCTAGGTACCTCCATCAGATTTGATTCACATTTTGACAGATCTTCATTTTCAGCTGACCTGTGAAGCTGAAAACCAACAGAAGTCTGCATGTACAGAAAATGACTGCATAAGTAAAATGTGGAAATAATCTGCAGGAGCATGTTTCATTTAAAATATGCAGGCTCTAGTTCCATAGTTTCTCTTACCATACACACATCTCTCTAGAGAGATCTTGATAGGTTTCTTAAAGAGTTAAACAGCTTCAATGGTGTATACAAGAAGTCCTTTACTCCACCTGAAATCACTTCATGGTATTGTAGCCCTGGCCAGGAAATTTGGAGATAGGTGTTTGAGTTTCCATAGGTAGAGTCGGGTATTGATTCATATCTTGGGTGAGATATTTCCCATATCTTGGCTAAAAATGCTAAACTAATCCATGCAAGAAAAGAAGTATCAGTGTCACATTCCATTTTCTTAGCTCATCTAGTCACAAAATGTTCCTGACCTCCAATTCCGATTGTGTGCATACATAGACAGATGGTGACTAGGAATGTGCTACAATGAAATATTAATATTGTTGAAAGACATACACTTTTCTTCCCCCCCCCCCCCCAAAAAAAAAAAAAAAATTGAAGAAAATTTGTGAGTTAGGAAACCCATCTCCCATTCAGGTTTTACAATCAGCCCTTAAAAAGACTGTTAAAATCTTTGTCATCTCTTCAAGATCTATCATTACTGGGAGGAATCCTGATCCTTCTGAAGTGTTTTAATGAAAACTTCAGAGAGAAAACAGCACTTGCCAAAATAGCCCAAAACCTGCTGCTGATTGCATACACTCCCAGCACAGAGGAGAACTGGTAGATATTTCACACCTAACACAAATCAAGCAGAGATATTCAACCTAAAATCTCTCATACTGCAGTGAGTCACTTTACCTCAGGAAGTGACTTGATCTCTGCAAATGTGAGCAGGAATCAATCCCCATTTAAGACTAAGGAATCTTTTCCCATTAAACTTTCATTGAACAAGACAGATATACTGTCAAAAAGTTTCACTTTTGACAGATCAGCTTTTACTGACCCTCTGACCTTCTCTATTAATGCCCCCCCGAAAAAAAAAAAAAAACCCAGCATATTCTCCATCAGCTCTGTTGACTGTAATTTCCAAGTAGCTTCACATGAACTCTTAGGGTAATGAATGGTAATTAACACATTCTCTTAACTCGTCTTAGAATTTAATGTTGAAGTCAGGCAAGCAGCAAGGACTATTAACTTTTATGAGTGTATAATGACAGAACAAAACCTTCAAATGTAAGTGACCTCTAAGATTTGTTTTGATTCCCAGACATTAAGAAATAAATAACTAGTTCATTATATCATGCGGGGAATTTATTTGGGCAAATAAATCAGGCTATGTTAATTAAAAGTAACATCCCTACTTCTATAAAATTTGGCCTCAACTATTATCCAATTTGTTTTCTATCAAACTGGTAACAAAATTTTAAAATTCTGACTTTCCAACAGGAAAATATCTCACGTATACAGAAAGCTCCCACTTCTGCTTCTCCCTTAACCTTCTATTAGTTCTCTTGGACTAATACCTTCTAACTATGAAACACGCTACATGTCATTTAATTGTTCTAACATTGAAAAGAAATAGCTTACCTTAGGATAGATAAACTATCCAAACTTTTGCTTTCTAACAATCAAGACACCAGAAGAGCCATTGTAAACTCCTGCTTAATTCAAAGTAGAGAGGGATCACTCTAAATGTTATTTCATCCTAAAACATGGAGAAAATTATTTTTAATTTCTGTTGAGGATTAGTTTTGTGCTGTTGTAGCTGCCTAAATCAGTGTGGTGGGTTGGCTTTGGCTGGATGCCAGGTACCACCAAGCCACTCTATCTTTCCCCCTCCTCAACTGGACAGGGGGAGCAAAATGTGATGAAAGGCTCGTGGGTCAAGATAAGAACAGGGAGAGATCATTCACCAATTACTGTCACGGGCAAAAAACAGGACTGATTTGGGGAAATTAATTTCATTTATTACCAATCAAATCAGAGTAGGGCAATGAGAAATAAAACCAAATCTTAAAACACCTTCCCCCCCAACCTCTCCCTTCCTCCCAGGCTTAACTTTATTCCTGCCTCCCCCACCGCAGCGCAGGGGGACGGGGAATGGGGGTGCGATCACTTTATCGCACATTGTTTCTGCCGCTCCTTCCTCCCCAGGGGGAGGACTCCTCACACTCTTCCCCTGCTCCAGTGTGGGGTCCCTCCCACAGGAGACAGTTCTCCATTAACTTCTTCAATGTGAGTCCTTCCCACAGGCTACAGTTCTTCATGAACAGCTCCTGCGTGTGTCCCTTCCATGGGGTGCAGTCCTTCAGGAACACACTGCTCCAGCATGGGTCCCCCATGGGGTCTCAAGTCCTGCCAGCAAACCTACGCTCCAGTGTGGGCTCCTCTCTCCGTGGGGTCACAGGTCCTGCCAGGAACCTGCTCCAGCGTGGGCTTCCCACAGGGTCACGGCCTCCTTCAGACATCCACCTGCTCCAGCGTGGGGTCCTCCACGGGCTGCAGGTGGATGTCTGCTCCACCATTAACCTCCATGGGCTGAAGGGGGACAGCCTGCCTCACCATGGTCTTCACCAGGGGCTGCTGGGGAATCTCTGCTCTGGTGCCTGGAGCACCTCCTCCCCCTCCTTCTTCACTGACCGTGGTGTCCGCAGAGTTGTTCCTCTCACATATTCTCACTCCTCTCTTGCTGCAATTGAACAGGTTTTTTTTTCCTCTTCTTAAATATGTTATCCCAGAGGCGCTACCACCATCGCTGATTGGCTCGGCCTTGGCCAGCAGCGGGTCCATCTTGGATCCAGCTGGCATTGGCTCTATCAGACATAGGGGAAGCTTCTAGCAGCTTCTCACAGAAGCCACGCCTGTAACCCCCCCACTACCACAACCTTGCCATGTAAACACAATACAGTCAGCTTATCACCCTGCCAGACAAGTGCAAGAGACAGAAGAGAAGTACAGTGGAAGTACAAGCCTGACAGAAGCGGAGAGTGAAAAGTGATGATCCCTGGAGTGGTAACTCATTATTAAATTAGCATAGGCATAATGCAAAATGTGACTTTTGTGATACATGGGATAAGGAATATGCTAGAGGCATTAACCTGTCTCATTTGACTGTGAGGAAGGGGACAGATAGTTTTGACTGAATATCTAACTTTTAGAAGCCTAAAGAGAAGTCCAAAAAGAAGCCTAAAGAGAAGTCCTGCACAGGTTTACTGGACTGTGTCTTGTCAGAAGCACTGATCAGAATCAGCTGCTCCTTAGCTTATTACATACATATTAAAATTCCATATTTCTATATTTGTTTCAAGTAATCTTTTTCACTGAAATTGAACAATTAAACTCTAGGTTGTAGACTACCTGGAACCACAGCACAAAACTGCAGTATTTTATGACTGACTTTGCTTTTTTTTGACTGGGCTTTTAGTCACCAGGACAACTTGAAAATGCTTTATATTTCAGTCACTCATAATGTGCCTGATATATGTCTATGTGCATAAAATGTGTGAGAGAAGGAATCCTCCTTTAAAACATAATTGGTCAGTTGATATATGCTTGAAAGCTCTAGAAATAATTCCTGCAAAATAAAGCACAGCTTTCTTGTTAAATTTCTTTTCTTTTTCTTGATTTCTTTTTAGAAAGCTCTAGTGTGGTAGAAATTCCCCCATGGGGCTGTTCTTTTGCTTTTATCTCTCTTTCACTGGAACCATTCATTTCCATTTTCTCCCCAAAACTTACTTTTGCTAACTGGCTTTTTTTCTTTTCTTTGAACACGAAACTAAGAACTCTGGCCGCAGAAGCTGGCATGCGCAGGCTTCACGTCACCTCTGCCTTTGGTCCTGTCTTCACAGGCCTCAGCAGGTGGGGCCGGGGGTTTAGGCTGCAGTCACAGCGCCTCAGCACAATCAGGGCAGGAAGAGCAATGGCCGCTTCACAGATGCCATAAGCAGGTGCAGCACTGCCTTCCTGCCTCTGTGAGGTGTTTTCTGAAGCTATAATGGCCTCTGGGCTCTCAAAACTATTCCTGTGTCTCCAAGATGTCTTCCGGGGACCAAGGCAGGTGTTGCTTAGCTTTTTGTGAGGAGAAGGGGACTGTGCTGCTGAGGTGAGGGAGCGCATGGATCCCTGTGTCCATGAGGAGGAGAAGAGCGCTGGTAATGCCTGTCCAGCCAGGGGCTGCATATTGCTGCAGAGATTGATAGTGCTCAGGTAAGGCCTTGGGCTCTGAGGCTACAGGCCTTTCCCGGTGGGCCAGCCATGGTGGCTGGGGGTGAGAGAGGCCTGAGGTGCAGTGTGGGCCTGGCTCTGGTTCCTCAGGTGCTGAGCCTGCATGGAGCCGCTGCCCCCTCAGTGTGCCGCTAGCCAAGGGGGCTGCGAGTGTGATTTTCACCTCTTGGTTTATGAGCTGACTTTACGCCAGTGTCTGAAAGCAAGATTATGCAGTGGAGTTTCTTTTTCTTCTTCTTTTTTTTTTTTTTTTTAAATTTTTTTTAAAAAAAACCCTCCCTGTTAAGTTCATTCTCTGTGTTCCTTAATGTGACTTTTCCATCTCACGCTAAGTGTCTCTGATGACATGACATTCACAGCTTCCCTTCTGGGAACAATTCTGTTTAGGATGATTATTTTGCCATTATAGGTGCATTGCTAATGGTAATAAATAAAGTGTGAGCTTTCTAGGCCTTTTAAATTTCTGCTGGTAATTTCTGCTTGAGAGTTTATTGCAGAAGGGAAGCTCCTGCCTTTTTTTTCTGCCTCACCCCAGCATTTCAGACCCTATCTCTGAAACAACAGCTGACTTGATTGAAATGTGTTTTGTGCACTGTTGAGTTTTTAGTATAAACTCTTCACTTCTGTGGATTCTTCCCACACAGCAATGCATCACATTTTTTGCCAGATGGACTAAAACATCTTCATCCAGCAATTTTTTCTGGTTTTGCTTCAGTTCAGGTAAAACTTCTTGAAGTTAGTGGGACATTTGCAGGAGTAAGGACTGACTATAACTGAGCAAGATCTTGAGAGATGGACCATTACTGAGACTGGGATAATTGTTCTTTAGCTTTTTCACTACCTTTATACAGCTCATAGTTTTTGTTGTACTTCTTCCCAGACCTAAAAATAATATTCTCATCTTACTGCTAGGCACTTGCATATAACCTATAGAGTTTCAAAGCAATGTCATACCAAATCCACCTGAACCTTACATCTTCATTAATGTATTCCAATATAGTTCTGAGTAATCAAAATCTCCTACTCGTATTTACCAGGGCTTCTCCTATGTTTTATATTTTATTTGCTCACCCATTTCACAGTGTAGTTATTTTTTTCTTGGACAAATCTATGAATGTTAAAGTAATTAGTTTATTCCTTGTAACCTTTCCAACTGCAGTCAGTAACACTCACGTAATACCAGTTTCTCTGAAGTTCACTTTTTCTGTGACAAACCTTCTGCAAAGAACACATCTCCCATTGCCAATCCACATGCAAATGTACTTGGCTATAATTACTAGAGCAACATAAAATGGCTAATAAAAAGAAATGACTGAATGAAGCATAATTATACTTAACAAACTAACTTGAAGATTTATTTGCTCATTAATGAATACATTGAAATTCAGTTATACTACACATCCTTAGGGTTTTCTGCAAAATATCATCTTCTGAAATTAGGTGAGAAACGGTGTTTGTTTCCTACACAGAAATGCAATTTGGCCCCCAAACCATTTCACAGTCTTTGACCTCAGATGACTGCCCTGAATGTGGATTTTTCCCATTAACTCTTTTACTGCAAATGGAAATATCATTCCCTTGATGTCAGGCTGTTAGTGCCAAGGGCTGTATTCTGGCTAGGGCTGTGTATTGAGTTTATGTGGCAAGGTTTTGGTAGTGGGGGGGTTACAGGCATGGCTTCTGTGAAAAGCTGCTAGAAGCTTCCCCTATGTCTGATAGAGCCAATGCCAGCTGGATCCAAGATGGACCCGCTGCTGGCCAAGGCCGAGCCAATCAGCGATGGTGGTAGCGCCTCTGGGATAACATATTTAAGAAGAGGAAAAAAAAACCTGTTCAATTGCAGCAAGAGAGGAGTGAGAATATGTGAGAGGAACAACTCTGCGGACACCACGGTCAGTGAAGAAGGAGGGGGAGGAGGTGCTCCAGGCACCAGAGCAGAGATTCCCCAGCAGCCCCTGGTGAAGACCATGGTGAGGCAGGCTGTCCCCCTTCAGCCCATGGAGGTTAATGGTGGAGCAGACATCCACCTGCAGCCCGTGGAGGACCCCACGCTGGAGCAGGTGGATGTCTGAAGGAGGCCGTGACCCTGTGGGAAGCCCACGCTGGAGCAGGTTCCTGGCAGGACCTGTGACCCCACGGAGAGAGGAGCCCACACTGGAGCGTAGGTTTGCTGGCAGGACTTGAGACCCCATGGGGGGACCCATGCTGGAGCAGTGTGTTCCTGAAGGACTGCACCCCATGGAAGGGACACACGCAGGAGCTGTTCATGAAGAACTGTAGCCTGTGGGAAGGACTCACATTGAAGAAGTTAATGGAGAACTGTCTCCTGTGGGAGGGACCCCACACTGGAGCAGGGGAAGAGTGTGAGGAGTCCTCCCCCTGGGGAGGAAGGAGCGGCAGAAACAATGTGCAATAAAGTGATCGCACCCCCATTCCCCGTCCCCCTGCGCTGCGGTGGGGGAGGCAGGAATAAAGTTAAGCCTGGGAGGAAGGGAGAGGTTGGGGGGAAGGTGTTTTAAGATTTGGTTTTATTTCTCATTGCCCTACTCTGATTTGATTGGTAATAAATGAAATTAATTTCCCCAAATCAGTCCTGTTTTTTGCCCGTGACAGTAATTGGTGAATGATCTCTCTCTGTTCTTATCTTGACCCACGAGCCTTTCAGTATATTTTCTTTCCCTTTTCCAGTTGAGGAGGGGGAAAGATAGAGTGGCTTGGTGGTACCTGGCATCCAGCCAAGGTCAACCCATCACAGGCTGCCTGCAGGCAGCTACTGGTAAGGGGAAATTTGCAAGTGTAATTCTGTTTTGTCACCGTTCAAACCACTAAAAACAATCCAGGTAAGCAAACAGAAGAATTTTTGAGCAAGAGAGAACAGGTGAAAAACATCTAATGCGTACATGTGTGAGCTGAACAACAGTCGAATCTAGGGTTTAAATTTAATGAATCGCATGCGGCTTCTTTTTGGGTCACTTTTTTGCAGAAAATTAATTTAATATACAAACAAGAAAGAACTGAACTTCAGATGGTGTTGCAAAACCTCACTCTTCACTAGGTTTTGTCAATGGTATGATTTATGACACAAATTCCACAGTACCAGGATCAATAGTGATAATCCTGTACTTTTATATGGGTTTTTGTTTGTTTATTTGGCAGAGTTAAAAACAGTTTATAAAAGACCCAAAATGCACAGCCCCTCAGAGATCTTTAAGGAGCTGTCTTCTATCTACTAGAATCATTATTGCCATTTTACATGATGAATAAACAGTGATGCTAGTCTACTGGGCAATACTCTTCCATCCCTCTATGCAAGCTGAGAATAGAGCACATGCCTTGGAGCAGGGCTCTGCCTCACTGCTGCCTTGGCCAGATATTGGTGTTCAGTGCCAGTGTTCATATACAGGCGTCTTTGAGAGACTTGTCACCTCTTTTTTGCTCTGGTGTCTCTGTAGGTGCAGGGATTTATTTACATAGTAAGACTGGAGCTGTGCCACTGTACAGGACATGTTTTTTGAGTTTTCAGATTCCAAATCTCGAGAAGCAGATGGGTACTTGACAGTGGTTAATCATGGCAATGTGGCCTCAAAATATTTCCTAAATTCCTTCCTGCTGGTAGGACCTAGGATGCTGGTGATTCCCTCAAGCCTTCCTGCTCTCCTGTGGCACCTTATAGCTGTGTGTTTTGGACATTCAGTTTTTAGTTTCTTCAAAGTTGTTGAAAATGCTTTCTGACTGGCAGTATGCAAAGACATGTAGATATTGATCCTGCTAGATTATTGTTTGCTTTCAGGGATTGCAAAGGACTGGACTTTGCAATCCAAGTGGCTGCTTCCTTTTGTCCATTCCTAATGATGTAGATAGAATAGGGAAGAGAGCTGAATGTGCAATTATGGATGTAAATTCTGAAATACATTGTGGTGGTTTAACCCCAGTCAGCAACTAAGCACCACACAGCCGCTTGCTCACCCTCCCCAGGCCCTGGTGGGATGGCGGAGAGAATAATGAAAAAAAAGCAAAATACAAGGGTTGAGATAAAGACAGTTTAATAGGGCAGCAGAGGAAGAGAAAATAATAATAACAACAACAATAATAATAATGATAAAAGAATATACAAAACAAGTGATGCACAATGCAATTGCTCACCACCTGCAGACCAATGCCCAGCCCATCCCCGAGAAGTGATCGCTGCCCCCCTCCGTCTAACCACCCCCAGTTTATATACTGAGCATGATGTCATATGGTGTGGAATAGCCCTTTGGCCAGTTTGGGTCAGATGTCCTGGCTGTGCTCCCTCCCAGCTTCTTGTGCACCTGGCAGAGCATGGGAAGCTGAAAAAGTCCTTGACTAGTATAAACATTACTTAGCAACAACTAAAGCATCAGTGTGTTATCAACATTATTCTCATACTAAATCCAAAACACAGCACTATACTAGCAACTAGGAAGAAAATTAACTCTATCCCAGCCAAAACCAGGACATACATGTGAATGGAAAGTTCTTCTCTTTGATCTTATACTTTCACACACACACACACACACACCCCCGTTTCATTTTTGTCAGCAAAATGGCTATAGAAAAACTGGGAAAAATCAAATCCTTGGAACTGCATATTTTTTGTTCAAGAAAATAATATTCCACCTCTTTACAGTGGTGTTGAAAGAATTCTCAAAGGAATTTGTGAGTGATCTTAGAGTATTTTAGGATCGACTCAATCCCAAGAGACAGGCTACATTTTGAAAAGTGAATAAGAGCTGCCTCAAACTGCCTTAGCCCAGATGTTGTAATTCACAATGTGGCAAAGGCAGCTTCAGGGGTTGGGAATAGGATGCATGGATCCCTTTCCCACATACCTCTGACAGGTGGTATGGTATCATCTCATCTGCTTGTACTTTTATTCCTCTTTCGCTTATGGTCTGTCACCTCTGCAGATTGTACAGGAAACTACCTTCAGTTCACAGAGAGCCTGTCATACAGTGGGGCCCCAAATGCAGCTAATAACTTTACCTGTGGCTGCAAGTATCAGTTTTAAGGACAATCAGGTAGGAAACAAAATTAACTCAAAGACATTTATTGCTTAAAAAAAGCAAGAAAAAAAAATCTCTTTACGTAATCTTAGACTCTTGATTCTCTTTCTCCTCTCCAAAATAATAGTTTGCAGCAGTAGGCAAAAACTTTATAATAATTTAAGTTTGGTACTGAAATAAGTGACATCAAGAGTGTCTGGTTGCAGGGATTACAACAAAGAATTGCCACTTATTTGTCATTATTACAGATCATTAGATGCCAATGTCTTAGCAGTAACAATGGTTCACAAGTAAGAGACTGAGGCTCTTGGAAATCCTACAGGTGCCTATCATATTTTCAGCCATGACCCTGATACAATAGTAAAATGTTAATAGTGTTAGGAATAATTGAATCCTTGCCTTATTACATATGGACTCATTTGAAAGCTCATTATTTATTTGGCAAGTACTTAGATAACAAATTAATCTAAAATGACACATGAGAATAAAATAGGTAACTCACAGTGAAAGCCAAAATCAAGATTAAAGAGGTAAGATCAGGCCTATTTATATCAAACACTAGTAAAAAGTTTCGATAAATGGAAGAGTTTCAAATGGCTGTAGAAAACTAAAGAAAAGAGAGAAGACCACAGATAAAGGTGGAATTAATTGCAATTTGAGAGTTTATTAATGGGAGAAGTGTAAAATGTCCAGGGAGTCTACAGAATAATTTTGCATAGGGCTATTTGTTTAGAAAAGCTACCTGGGAACTTTTCTTTATCTGGACAGATGTACTAGTTAGAGTATTACAGTAACTTTTTCCTGTTTTATGATTATCTTCTCTGAAGCACTGTAAAGGAGCCAGAAGTTCATTTTTGATTCTTCACCATGTGTTCTTTCAAGAGTTTCATAGAAGAACAGGTGAAGTGAGCATAAGTGTCTCAAGATAGATGGCTATGCAGAGTGACAGACAGATATGTGTGTCCTTGGGGAAGAGAGAGAAGAGGAAACAGATTTGAGTGCTTCAGTTTCACTATCAGCATGAGCAAATTTGAGTACACTTGCAGCCTGTGGTGGTTGCAGCTGCATAGCTGGTGGGTGGGGCACCTTCTTGAAATAGGCTTCAGAGTATTTACTACATAAGTAAATTTTATTGCTTCTTTTTTTCATTGTTTGTTCACTTTATTTGGGTCACAATTCAACAAAGCATTGAAGCGTTTCAAACAGGTGAATGCTTCTACTGAATTAAAAGTTAAGCATGTACTTAAGAACTTTGTTAGTTCAAGGCCTTAATCATAAAATGTCATAAATAGGGCACTGTAGCCATTTTTATGAATCAGCGAGATTTACCTCTTTGAATCCCTTGAACACTGGGGCACTGTTTCCATACAAGGCCTTTGCCTTTATTATGAGATCTAGTTCATTTCAGGGAAGTGCGAAACCACAACCTACTGCTCAGTAGGCCACATGGTATAGATCCATATGGAAATGAAGCAGATAGATAAACTGGAGCTGCTTCTGTAAGTGTAAGACTAAATATCTATATGAACGCATATTAATTTACGTGGATGCTAAATCTTTTAATTACTGTTAGGATTTTTGGATATTAAAAAAATGTTCTATTTTTAGCTGAAGCATCAGAGTTTGAGAGAAAAAATTAGGAAACTGTTGCAATTTAAAGTAAATAAAATAGAATGCGAGACCATGTAAACACAGAATAAAAACTTAAAGGAGCCATTTTAAAGACCTCAGCTCAAGCAATGACTTCTAATCAGTTCTAACTGGTTGTAGTAGACATGCAGCATTGCATTAATAAAGAAAATTAGCAAAAGGGCAAAACTTTATATGATGACTCACAACAAACCCTCTCAGCAGAACAGCTTTATAAAACCAGTTTCCTGTGAAATGAAATTAATAATTTGCTACAGATATTTTATTTTTAAATAAAAATATTCAGCCACAAGTAATTTTGGAAGGAATATTTTATTCTTTAGGAAGAAAGTAAGAAAAAAACCCACATAACAGTTGCATAGCTTCAAATAAACTTTGGGTTCACAGTAGTTGAAATGTTAAATTTGTGATGCTGGCATTCTAAAATGCAGAATTTCAGACTCATGTTTCAACGTTTAAGCTGGCCACTGTCAGAATCAAGATGATGCATAAGAATTTCCTTGTCCCTGCCAGAATGCAAAATGATGCAAGTGCATAAGACCACTTCATAGTGGAAGCAACAGATTTTCTGTTTTTCATCAGCATAGTGTGTGACATTCTGAAGTATCACCAATATGTGTGGTATTAGGCCAATCTAGCTTTTGTAAAGTAAAATTCATACAAAATGACCATTTTCCCAAATTTCCAGTGACTCAGCAGTTAAATAGGAAAAAAACACGAAACTGTGGGTCAGATAAAATGTTATGATAAATTGGGACAATGAGTTTTGAAGAATCAGTGGAACAGCTGATTTGCAGCAGCTAGAGACCCTTGTGTTTCATGGAGTTTCATTGTAGTTTTACCTTTGACCAGCCCAGGACAAAATCTGCAGGAGATTCTGGGCAGAATAGCAAAGGAGTGAGAGTGACATTCCTACCACACAGGTCAGTGTGAGATGAGGGGCTTTGAAGACCATTTTGCTTAGTTCCTCCATGACTGGGGATTTGAATCAGATGTGTTTAGAAGAGCTTCGTTTACATGCAAACAAGCCTCTGTGAAAGCTGTGTCTGCGTTACATCTGAGCATGTTACAGGAATAAATGGGAAATTTACAGTTTTTGACAGCAGTGAATAAGATATATCTGGTAAGTGACAAATAATGCTTTCACATCAAAGTCATCCCAGTAGCTTTCTGGTAAGCTAGAATAGGAAACATTAGAATCACGGACATTCAAACTCTTCTTCTAAGAAGTGACACTCTACTCAAGTGTCTTCCTTGGATGATAAATGTGAAATGTTTTCACCTTACCCATATACATAGACAAGTATTCATGGGTTCTTTTCTTACAAGTTTTATTCAAATATTTTTTTCTACACATGACACAGACTTTGGCAAAATGCTTACTGTCAGTTTTAATTAACTGAAACCTCAAATTTTTCTAGTAAAGTGGTACTTTTCAGAACTTTGTTCTGGTGACTTAAAATATGCGTTAATGTATCTAATATGCTAATTAGTATGGTAGAGCATATACAGTAATTAATATTTAAGGCTTTTCTATACAAATTTATAACCATTAGAGGAAAAAAAATAGATTTTTAAGTGATTTAGATTTTAGAAAATTAAGATTTTTAAAAGACAACATAAACTTTATATTTATCATTGGCAACCTGCGGTAGGTAAAAAAAAAACCAACATAATTTTCCTTTCTGTTAGTAACCTTTCCTTCTCCCTGAGCTGTTTATGGAATTCTGTCAAGTGATAGACAGACACAGAATGCCTCCTCTGGTACATCCAGCCAAAGCAAGTGGAGAAAAGTTCATTTCTGTAATTTCCAAATACCATAATATATGTATACATACTCTTGTGAAAAAGGTTAGTTTAGGGAGGGAGGAGAGAGTGAAGAGAAGCAGGTACCACTGCTCTGTTTCCAGTGAATTGAGCTTTGCTTGTGGGTTCAGAGTAGTTCAGTGGAGAAAAAAGAAGTCTGTCATATTGGTCATAATACAAGACAACCTGAGTTTTTGGATTTTTTTTTTTTTTTTTAAGCTTGCCTAGGAAAGGTAAGGTGGCAGAACTGAGGCATAAAGACACTTCCATGGGAGAGCACTGCATTGACTTTAATGCCTTCAAAATAAAATTCCAGTTGATATAAACCATGCTGTACTGAATCTTAGGTAAATGTGAATTAGTACATTAGGCAACTTAATGTTTGTCCACTTTTCATGTGCATCAGACACATGAGTTTACCCATTCTTCTTTATTTGCTAGTGTATGACTGAATACATATGAGGAATATCTTTGATGGAACATAGTTAATGTATCAGTTATTGGCCGGTGGGAAGCAGGAAGAAATCTAATGAACATCCCGACCCTATTCCAGACTAATGTAGGGCTGGAGTAAATACATATATTCTAGTACAGGTTTTAAAATATGTTTTGTTTAGTCTGCAATTCCTTTTGTTTATGTCAGAGCCAGATAATAAACTTCATCCATTGGAGAGCTGTGAATCCAGCTTTCTAGCCTTGCTGTTTTTCAAAACACCAACATCCATCACTCGTTCCAATTGTAAAAGGAAATGGACGTGCGCAATAGCCAGCATGGTTTTCTGCTACTTGCTATGGCTTACATTATGCAAGCTAAAAAGTTAATCATGCTTTCTGCTTGTTGCATGCAATCACTATATATCATACTATGGGAATATTTGAAGCTACTGGAGCTGGAAGAATCTCTGCTTCATCATATTTCTATGAGTACTGTTTTCATAAGTTATATGGCTGATGCTATACTTACTGGAGAAATTAAATGCTATAAAACTACTTTCAGTAGTGCCTTAAGGCAAAATTAGAGAAATAATTGTACTAGCCAGTCTTGAAATCCGTAGCCATAATAATCTACACTTGTGTTTTAACACTTGTAATATTTTAAAAGTGTCAAATGCAGAACCATTACAAAGTACATGTGTTCTGCATATTTAGTTAATCAGGCATAACTTAAACTTTCCTTTAACATAAAAAAACATATGAAAGGTACAGATAGAAAATCCAACAAAATGAAGCCATTACATCTTCTTTAATATGCAGTCAGGTAAAGGAATAACCTGAATGGGAATTATCATGTCCTACATTGATAATGAGAGAATAGTGAAATCCCAGTAATGGTGCACCTGTCTCCATGTTAACTATTCACATGTTGATATTTTTAATGAGATGAAACAATTGGACTGAGAATTCAAGGAGTGAATGTGAATGGAAAAACAAAACAAAAGAAAAAATGGAATTGGGAGGAAAAATTAATATGATGATAGGAAGAGATGCAACAAAGGAGGAATAAATGGGGCTTAAGAAAAGTCAATTTTCGATCTTAAGGTTGGCAAAAAGAAAAGACTGCATTTCTCCCTTGATCTTTGTGCAATCCCTTTCCTGACATCTGTAAGGATTCTCTGTGGAAAGTATGTAATTTTAGTTTGTGTCACACTAAATGACATGCCTGTGACCTGAAGAGTGACATTCTCTAGTTATTCTTCAGTTCTGGCTTCCTTGTCTACACATCCCCATTGCTATAAAACTTATTTGGGTTCCAGTCAGAGCTGTGCCATCATTGTAGCCCATTTGGATTCTTCTAGAGATGCCAGTCCTCTGAAATGTCTTGGCAGGCAGAGCTGGTTGGAATTTGGTTTGATTTAATTTCACTTAAATTTAAAGAAGATGAATGCTAGCCCTTTAACTGATTCTAGGAAGTGTTTCCAGCAAACTGCAGTTACTTTTCAAGGCCAGGTTATAGAGGTAATCAGTACAGTACATTTTCTAAAAGATGCCACATTGGCTGAAATCTTCTCTGTCTCTGAGGAACAAGTCATGCAGCAACGAAAATATTTTTAAACTGCTTCAACAACATGCCTTTATTGTGAACTACTGGAAGAGATGGAAGCATCCTAGCCAGTGGGTGGAAACAGTGCCTTTCTAAGTCAAGAAGGTAGAGAGTCCAAGTTCAGTTTGATCCAGCAGTGATTGCTAATGCATCCAGACACTCTGCTATAATATGAGATTTCACTTATTTTATCATTAAATCTTGTCTCCCATAAAAAAAAGCATGCAAGATGTCATTTATGCTGTATTTTTGTAGCTTTTGGTGGCTTTTCCTGGTACTTGGAAGCCTAGACTGTCAGGTGTCCAAATGTCTAGTAGTCACATACAATAAATAACACATGGTGTCATGATGCACCAGACATACTGCACAAAAAACCACACCTATGCAAAATAACTCTGTTCATGCATAATTTGTTCATGCACTGGGACCACAGAGGCCCAAATAAGCATACGATCTCCCAAATCCTTAGCTAATGCAGAGTGGAAGGCTACTCCTTTCATTATTCCAAAACACTTTTTGTGCTGTTGTTTTGCAGCTCTTAGGTGTTACTCAGTGGGCTGGATAGAGAGACCACGGAACAATTCAGTTCAATTTTGAATTCAGTTCAGTTTTGAAATGTTTAATGTCAAGAAGAAACAAAAGCGTGTGTGGTCTGTTGACAGATGCTGTACAGAAAATAGGAACCACTTACATCAAGGTGTAATTCATAACATTTAAACAAATTGACATGTTTTTAGGACTTTGCCATATGGTCCATGCATTCCAGAAAGGGTCCTGTCAGTCCCTCAGAGGTGTGACATACATCGTTTGGGATGATTCTGGCTATCTTTCCTGTCAAGGCCCAAACACTGATTGCCATACATTGGAGACAGAAGTACCTGAAAAATTAAACACACATACACTCTTTTCAAATCTGTGTTCAAAAATATGTGACTTGCCCAACAGGTTTTTGAGAGGAAAGCTTGCCATCTTTACCACCTCCTCAATTCTACTTTATGTGGAGAATTCCTTTGATTCAAGGTTAATAATGTGACGTATAGACACCATTGATACCATATATGTGAGACTTATACTTTACTGCAACTAGAATTTGTTCAACATAAAATGTATTACTTAGCCAGGAGAGGTAATACTTAATCACTAGTAACAATATAAATTCCCTTCCATGAAGATATAAGCTAATTTGGAACATAATGTTGTTCCTTCACATGTGGCATTTTCTTGCATGATCTAAAAATTTGTTTTGTTTCTTGGCTTTAACACAATTATTTCCCACTGAAAGCTGTAGAAGCATTTTTGTATGTCTGTCTTGAGAATATAGAATCACAGAATCATAGAATCATTAAGGTTAGAAAGGACCTCTGAGATCATCGAGTCGAACCTGTTAGCCTAACTGCCTGGTCCACCTCTAAACCATGTCCCTAAGCACCACATCCACACGTTTTTTGAACACTTCCAGGGACTGTGATTGTACCACTTCCCTGGGCAGCCTGTTCCAATGCCTAACCACTTTCTCCATGAAGAAATTTTTCCTAATGTCTAATCTAAATCTCCCCTGGCACAACTTGAGCCCATTTCCTCTTGTCCTATCACTCGTTACTAGGGAGAAGAGACCGACCGCAACCTCGCTACAGCCTCCTCTCTGGTAGTTGTAGAGAGCGATAAGGTCTCCCTTCAGCTTCCTCTTCTCCAAACTAAACAACCCCAGCTCCCTCAGCCGCTCCTCATAAGACTTGTCCTCCAGACCCTTCACCAGCTTCATTGCCCTTCTCTGGACACGCTCCAGCACCTCGATGTCCTTCTTGGAGTGAGGGGCCCAAAACTGAACACAGTACTCGAGGTGTGGCCTCACCAGTGCTGAGTACAGGGGCACTATCACCTCCCTGGTCCTGCTGGCCACACTATTCCTGATACAGGCCAGGATGCCATTGGCCTTCTTGGCCATCTGAGCACACTGCTGGCTCATATTCAGCTGGCTGTCAACCAACACCTCAGGTCCTTTTCCACCAGGCAGCTCTCCAGCCACTCTTCCCCAAGCCTGTAGCGTTGCCTGGGGTTGTTGGGACCCAAGTGCAGGACCCGGCACTGAGCGTTGTTGAATCTCATACAGTTGGCCTCGGCCCATCAATCCAGCCTGTCCAGGTCCCTCTGTAGAGCCTTCCTACCTTCAGGCAGATCAACACATCCACCCAACTTGGTGTCGTCTATTGGCGATTCTAAATTATATTTTCTTGTAATTGTTAGAACAGTGCATGAAATAAAATGCAATGTAAGATGCCTTACCAGTTATCATCCTTTATTTTGGTCACATACAAAAGTATTCTACTATTACCAACCACTGCTGCCTCCCTGAACTTTGAACTTTTAAGAAACACTTGGATCAATAGCATCAACTGGGAAAAGTGCATACCTGTAAAAGTGCCAACCAGCCAGTGTTCTACTGCATGTTGAACAGGATTCAGGGGCCAAGTGCCAGTTGTGCTGTTTCAGATGACAAAACATTACCCGTGCTGGGCAGAGGTGCTTTGAGTTCTTGGCCTCAGGGTGATAGGTAAAGGGGAACGTCCATACAGATATACCTCTATTTTCTAAGAAGTGTAGATGAAACTTCTGAGAGTGCTGTTTTTCTGGTTTGGTTTGGTTGGTTGGTTGGTTGGTGGTTTGTTTTTTTTTCTGTTATTGATTTCCCACCCTTCACAGGAAAACTAACCAAAGTAATAATCATTAGAAACAGAGAGGATAAATGCAGCAGAAAGCATAAATGAATTATGTAATCTAAAGAAAGTGAAATTCTGCAAAATATGTCAAAAATATGCTCGGTACTGCACTCCCCGTTTTGGAAACCTAAGCTATCTGCATGTACTGTTGACTTCAATAGTGGTAGAAGATACCCTTCAGGTTTGGTCCTAGGTATTAAAATTAGGAAAGACAGGAGATAATTTCACAACATTCAGTAAATAGTGATGTTAGTTCACTTCCTGCTTACAGGACATTAATCACATTGGTTTGGATTGCTCAGACATGTAATTGTACTGCTAAATCTGAGCAGTTGTAAGGCTAACTGTACAGTGTTGCTTGGCAATACAGAATTACCCTTTTGTTCATAATCGTGTCTAATTTGCAGTATTTTTAAACTAGTTGTACATGTCAATCATTTCTCACAGACAATGGATTTTACTCTTTGCCACTTCGAAGGGTTTGTACGAAACAAACAACCTCCTTAAAATGGTGGAAGCAGAAAAAACTATTAGAAAAATGCTCGAATTTGAAAGGAGTCATCTTTTTTGTTTTGACAAATATTTTAAAGTGTTAAAAATTAAATTTAAAAACATTGTTTTTAAACCAAGAAAAAGAAACAACCTTCAGTAACCTTGTTCAATGAACTCTTAATTCTAAATGTTTTTGACATCTTTTCTAAATCAGAAGTACCTGGTAATAACAAAAATATTGACCAATTTAGGTTTTTTAATTACTTGATATGTTAAAATTTAAAAAAATGGAAATTTCTCAGATTCATCAAAAATGTATTGTATTTCTTTTCATTTCAAAATTAATAAATGCACATTTATACAAAATATATACTGCATATAGCAAAACACAACCATTACCAGATAAGATGAACTCACATTTAATCAACAGCATTTAATCAACAGCATTTAGTTAACTATACAACCATCAATTGAATGCCATTTTCTAGTATAAAATTCTCATGCTCCATCTGCTCGTTATCTCTTAGACTGCTCTCTTGTATGTCTGGCATTTGTAAAAATAATATCTACTTGGCCTCCCCCAGACTATTTCATGCACTGATAAAGCCCGGGTAAGATTGTCTTGGTTTTACTTAACTTGGTAGTTACCTTTCAAACTTTACTTTTGATTCCTTGTATCGTTCTTCTGTTTAAGACCACTTATTACCATTTGCAAAGATAATCTTTTTTTCCTTCCCCCCCTTACCTAGAAGCTCATATGTATTTATATTATAGTGATACATGTACTTTCTTGTCATTATTTTAGTATTTTAGTATTTTAGCTCAGTTTTGGGTAGTTATTAACATATCCCAGAAAGTGCATGATTTGATACCAGCTTAAGGTGAATCTGTATAGCATTAAAATGGAAAATTTATGTAGAATGAAAGTGTTTTTCATTGTGCATTTGTTTAGCTATGTTATTCTCTCCATGTCCTGTCTATCCTTTCTATTCTTCCTGATGCTCACTCTCTTGATTGTTTAGGTTTATTGTGATTTTTATTTTTTTGTGAAGGATAAAATAATGGCTGAAAAAGTGGCTTGTCAGTCATTTACCCTAATGTCCACTCAGGAGAAGGAGGAATTTCTTAACTGTTTAACAACTAAATCTGAGATACCTCTGTACTGCTAGTTTAGTACAGACTAACATTAGTCCAGAGCTCTCTGACAGCTAATTTATTGGTAAATTACTTCATTGACTCTCTTAACATTTGAATGAACTCAAGCTCTGCACTTCCTTAATGAATGAAGGCATGGTCTTTATCCCATGGAACATTTAACTTCTGGCTGATATTACAACTGAATATCAAAGCCAGAAAGTCTTATAAAGCGTTTCTTTAGTAAAGTATGGGAATAAATAAACACGTGTTGAAGTTGTTCTTTTATTTTAAGCTGATTATCATTTTCCTCTTTACATCCCTGTGGCTTTGTGGTAGATGTGAGTCATCAGGAGGAGTAATGAAGGGGACAACTTGATTAGTACTTTTGCAAAGGTGATACATGACAGAAGGAGCTGTATCAAAGCTGACATCTAGGGCTTGGGAAGGGCAGGTGTATAGGAAATAAAACTAGTCAGAAATATAGGTAAAGGCTTAATGATGTAGGATTAGATTGTTAGGAAAAAATGTAGGCACTAATCAGAACAAATTAAATCTGTGCATCTTATATTTGCAGTTTTTACCCACTGTGTTTAGATGGTATGCTTAAAGTATACAGAATAGCGGATAGTTACAGTGAAGTACCCTGTGATTCTGTGAGGAGATCAGGTGGTATGGCTAAAGCAATATGTAAGAAGAATTATTATACAAGTATTTTGTAGTATTGACCGGAATAGTCAATAGTAATGTCTGTGAAAATTGTTTCCATACCAAGTCTTAGTAGTCAGGAACTTCTCTCTGATATCTAAATAGAATTGGTTTTTTCTTAGTGTCAGCTTGTGCTTAATTAGCGTGTGCAATTTGACCACTAATCTAATCAGTTTAGCATGATCAGCAATTTTATTCCTGGTGCAAGGATATACATCTGAGACAATTTTTCTTAGCAAATTTCTCACCAAATAACCTGAAGTTCCATAAAGGTTAACTGACTTCACAGGTGCCATACATCTGTGAATCTCAGCTGCTCTGGAAGCTGTCACTGACAGTTTTCAATGAAATAAACAGGCTTCAGAGTTAGCAGCTGCAGGCAAGGTAAATGAAAATGAAGGAATGAAGACTGCAAAGGTCCTTTAAAAGTACATGTGGACTGGTTTATTTTCAGATAGAACTTCCAGCTTTTTTCACAGATCAGCTCATTTGCCTAGAAGCAAGCAGCCCTATCATACAGAGCTGTGATGTCACCAGTTAGCCTCATTTTTGTTATAGCTGTCCATGGCAATAAACATTACAGTCAAGGTTGTAAAACTTTGTTATATCTCCTCTCTTCCACACGCTTGTAACTTCCATTTTGAGCTGACATTTTCCACACCTGGTCTCTGTCCTTTTTAACGCATGTTTTGCATACAGTGCTCATGGTAGTCACTGAGGCATGCATGATATCTTTTTCCTTAAAATAAAATAAAGGCATGACAGTAACTTGATCTTTGACATGATAAATTTTGTATGAAGATGGTGACTAGTGGACAGGGGTCAAGACTTTGGAGCATGAAGGATTTCTGTGTTTGGACTGTGACAACTTGGCAGAAGTCCATACAGGAGATGAGGAGTCGCCCCTTGTCATCCTTGTGAAATGTTCAGCTAAAATAAAGCCTTTCTTGCTTTTCATTGTCCTCTTTGTTTATAGTACACTGCAAAATGTGTGGAACACTCAGTTTCTGAAGCTCATAGCTTGAGTTTTGGTTTGCTTAATTGCCATTAATATGCTTGTTGTGGGAGACAACTTAATAATAATAAAATATTCAAGACATTAAATCTTGTAAAGCAAAATGATTTTGTTTCTCAATAGTATAGATGCAAAACTGTGGAGGTGTTTTATGAATACCTCATTCTACTTAAAACATGTAATTTGAAACACTAAATGGTGTTTGCTTTTCAGATGCTTGGCATGACTGCATACATTTAAAAAGGAAGAGACATCCACTTCTACAAAGTAAGGTTCTGTACTACAGTCAGTATGTCTGATATGATGGACTAGTTCCTCTGGGGAGTTGGAGGTTATAAAGTTTACTGTGGAAACTCCACCTGGGAAAGGTTACCAGATTCTATCAATTTAACCTGTATCCTTCCATGTGCATTGTTATGTTCCTTTGTTAAAGGAAGTCAGGGAGGGATGCAAGTGGTAGGCAGCACTCCCCAGTTTAAGGAAGAACATTCCCATGGTCCCTCACCAGCCCCAGAGACAACACACCAAGTTCCTCCTGACCACGGAAACAGGACAGACACAGTATAACAGAAACAGTGGGGTTTGTCCTGCTGCAAACTGTGGCCATCAAGCACAGGGCTGATCAATGGGAATCCCTGAACATCCTTGATTGCATCATCTGCTTCACCTGGTAACCTGTTTTCCCCCCTTGGTCCCCACTGGGCTCCAATTTGGCCCAGCTGAAGTACATTCCTCAGGTATACAAGATAGTTTTATCAGTCTCAGAGCTAAGTGCAATGAGGTTATTTTTTTTTTTTTTTCATTCTTTCTGAGGCTTACTGAGCAGTTCAGGTTAGTACCTAACCTCTAAGGCTTAATTATATACTGAAGTAGTTCCCTGATACTGCACCACAAACAGAAGGGGCCAGAGTCTATGTATTTGACTGCTGGTGCCTGCTTCTGAATGATTATTAAAAAAAAAAAAAAAAACAAACAAACAAAAAAAACCAAAAAAAACCAACCCAAAACCAACCAAAAAACCAAACCTGAACCAAAATATTTTTGCCAAATTTCTTTTAAGAGAAGATTTAATCTGATATATGTTCCAGTTCATTACTATTCAAGTATTAGACTCACATCGCCGAGGCGAGCAGCTCAGGAGCCGGCACGATGGGCAGCAGAGCGCTCTAGCACGATGAGCGGTGGGGTTTCCCGAGCCTCAGGGGAGCCGAGAGAGCCGCCAGGAGCCCGCAGCTCGTCCAACAGCGGCTGACGAGACCTGGGAGGGGCCAGGAACAACGGTGGCCAAACCCCGCCGCCCCCGTGTAAAAGAAGCCCTTAGGGAGCGCTAATGAAAAGGATGGGCAAACAGGGCGTGGCACGTCGGCAAGGGTGCGGCGCGGCAGTTTGCGCAGGAAGGGCGCTGAAGATCGACTACGGAGAAATGGTCTCCACCCAGCAAAAAGCCATGGGCTCGCTAAGCTCTGCTCCCACCATGACTGACGCAGGTGCCTAGACAGAGCTCTGGTGGGAACACTCCGCCACCCAGGTGTCAGGCTGCAGGGTGTGTCCTACTCTTAAACCAGTATCAGATGGCAGCAGTGAGCATATCTGTGGGAGCTGCACTCAGGTACAGGAGCTCCTCTGCTTAGCGATGGAGCACCGGGAGGAGGTGAGTAGGCTGAGGAGTATCAGGGACTGTAAGAGAGAGAGGGATTACTGGAATCGCACTCTGCCTTCCCTCGGACAGGCCCAGCAGGCAGACAGGATCCATGACGCAGAAGATTCCCTATTCTCTCTCCAGCTGGCTGAACACAGTGACTTAAGGGACAGGGTGCAAGGGTGACAAGTTTCTGCCTGGCACAGCAGGTGCATCTCCTCTGCAACTGCCCCACCTTCCCAGGTGCCCTTGCAAAACAGGTATGAGTCTTTGCAAGTAGAACGAAACAATGATGAGGATGATGGTACATCCAGCTTGGAGGTGTCACCAAGGTTAAGTTAGCCTACACCCTGCATCAAAACAGCTTCCACAAAGGAAAAAAGATGGGTCATTGTCATAG
Source organism: Platalea leucorodia (assembly GCF_965183815.1). NCBI lineage: Eukaryota > Metazoa > Chordata > Aves > Pelecaniformes > Threskiornithidae > Platalea > Platalea leucorodia. The sequence goes on along the minus strand of NC_138832.1, from coordinate 14,567,389 downwards.
GAGACCCTCTCCTGAGGAGAACAGAAGGCCCAGTATGCAGACTGGACCCATTTCTTAGGGAAGTCTGCTGCCTCCCTGGGGCCCAGGTTAAAGATGTGAAGAGAAAGCTTCCTACCCTGGTGTGGCCCTCAGATGACTATCCATTATTGGTTTTTCAGGTAGGCAATGAGGAAGTTGCAACTAGAAGTCTGAGGGCAATTAACATAGACTTCAGGGCTTTGGACTGGTTAAGGGATCGGGAGCACAAGTAGTGTTCTCTTCTGTCCTTGAGTTGCAGGGAATGGTGAGGGAAGACCCAGCAGATCAATACCTGGCTCCGAGCCTGGTGTCTCCGAGCCTCGTGTCTCTGGCAAGATTTTGGGTTTTTTGATTATGGTTTGGTTTACACAACACCAGGCCTGCTGGCAATAGACGGGGTACACCTGTCTCCAAGGGGGAAAAGGATCCTTGACCAGGAGTTAGCAGGGCACATTGAAAGAGCTTTAAACTAGATTTGAAGGGGAAACGGGGTAAAATCAAGCTTGCTAGAGAAAAGCCTAGGGGTGGCACACCAATATTTGAGGGATGGTGTGCTAGTAAGGTTCTTTGGGTTGCCATCTCAGTGGAGGTATGGGATGGAGATCCATGTGGCAGCAAAGATGCAAGGGCTGTGGATGTGTTAGAAACCACAGAAGTGCCTGAGAATGTTCACATAGGAACTAGGCTTTCTTCCCCCCAAAAGGTGGCAGGATTAATAGCCCAACCGAAGTGCATCTACGCCAATGCACGCAGCATGGGCAACAAACAGGAAGAGCTGGAAGCCATTGTGCATCAGGAAAACTATGACATAGCTGCCATCACAGAAGTGTGGTGGGATGACTCGCACAACTGGAGTGCTGCAATAGACAGCTATAAAGTCTTCAGAAGGGACAGGCAAGGAAGGAGAGGTAGTGGGGTGGCCCCGTATGTTAGGGAGTGTTTTGACTGTCTAGAACTTGATGATGATGATGAAAGGGTCGAGTGTTTATGAGTAAGAGCCAGGGGGAAGGCCAACAAGGTAGATATCATAGTGGGAGTCTGTTACAGACCACCCAATCAGGATGAACAGACAGATGAAATATTCTGTAAGCAGCTGGGAGAAGTCTCACAGTCACTAGCCCTTGCTCTTGTGGGGGACTTGAACTTACCAGATACCTGCTGGAAATACAATACAGCAGAGAGGAAACAGCCTAGGAGGTTCCTGGAGTGTGTGGAAGGTAACTTCCTGACACAGTTGGTGAGTGAGCCAACTAGGGAAGTCGCCCCGCTGGACCTGTTGTTTGTGAACAGAGAAGGGCTGGTGGGTGATGAGGTGGTTGGAGGCCGTCTTCAGCATAGTGATCATGAAATGATAAGAGTTTTCGATTCTTGGAGCAGCCAGGAGGGGGGTCAGCAGAACTGCTACCTTGGGCTTTTGGAGAGTAGACTTTGGCCTGTTCAGGAGCCTGGTTGACAGAGTCCCTTGGGAGGCAGTCCTGGAGGGCAAAGGATTTCAGGAAGCATGGATGGTCTTCAAGAAGGAAATCTTACAGGCACAGAAGGAGGCTGGCCCCATGTGCCGAAAGACAAGCCAGCGGGGGAGAAGACTGGCCTGGCTGAACAGAGGGCTTTGGCTGGAACTCAGGAATAAAAGGAGAGTTTACGACCTTTGGAAGAAGGGGCAGGCAACTCAGGAGGACTACAAGGATGTTGTGAGGTTATGCAGGCAGAAAACTAGACGGGCCTATGTTGTGTTCTTGCCATATTTACTGTATGTTACTCTAGGAATGAATTCCTGTAGAACATGTGCTTGGGCTACTTAAATCAGATATTAATTCATTTTTAAGTTAATGTAGTAAGATTCCCAGGAACAGATACAAATTTACATCATGAGAGGCTTGTTAAAATAATGAGGGGAAGTAGAGGCCCGGAAAATTGTGGATAGTAGTAGCAAAATAAATGGTTTAGAGACTGAAAGTCTAAAAAATATAATTTAGGCCAAATAATTTCATCAGGTTATTTCTGTAATCAAAGTTTATATAAGCAAATAACTGCACTGAGCTCATATAAATATGGATTGTGGGAATGAATGGGTTCTCTTGGATAGTGCTTACTGAAATGATTTTGGTTTTATTCTCTCTGCTTTAAAACTTTACCTGGGCCAAAGAAATTTGTATGGATGGAAGTTTTGCCAGAACCAGTAAATTTCTACAAGATTTGGTTTTGATCAAAAAGTGACCCTATTTCCCATCAGAAAGCTAGATTAAATACACCTTCTTCCTAGAATAATAGAAGAATGCTATTTTTCAATGATTCAGTGGTCTTTTCTAGTACAAGAGCTGCAACTTTTTTCCGTGTTCTAGAATTTGAAGAGGTATTGCAGATATGTAGTAAATTTCTAGTAGAAGAGAAAGGGATGGATGAGAAACTGAATGTGTTTGCAGATTTTTTTTTTTTTTTTTTTTTTCCCCCATAAGTAGCCCTGACACCAATAATTATCCACCTTTTGAATTCCTTCTGATCTGTTAAAAAATATTTTTTGGTAACCTTTAAAATTGGAAACATTGCTTCAGTTTATTTTCTATGAGTTACTTTAATTTGTAGTCCCTGTCTGCTAGTTTTTGAAGAGATTGAGGATAATTGCGCTTGCAATTAGTTGAACATACTGGACAAAAGTTAGGATACAATACCAGTTGCTTTCCTCTGGGTAAGACAATGGGAGCTGACATACACACACAAAGGTATTGACTGGATGGAGGGAGGGAGCGAGCAACGGTTTTGGCATGGAATTAGTGGATTGATTAGGAATTATGACCCAGGATTGGTTGAGAATCTAGTTGCTGAACTTCAGCAGGAATATTGTTGTACATGTGCTGACCATGATGCTGGAATTGTGTGAAGGATAAGACTACTTTCAGATGGTATAAATTTGTTTAAATTTTATGGCTCTTAACTGTGGACCATCAGGCTTTCCAAATTGTAGTTGTGCTTAAGAAATATGTGGAAGTAACTTTTCACTGGTTTGCATTACCAAACCTGACTTTGTTTCCCAGTCAGTTTCCTATCTCATTTGCATTGGGTGTAGTAAATTAGAGTCCTTTAAAAACTTTAGACCAGTGTTTTCTAAAAACAGCTTACTTGCAAAAGATTGCTTTCATAGGATGTGCACCTGTTCATGTATAATGGTGCTGGAAGTGCTCTTTAACAAAAAGTGGCCCTGTTCTCCACTGAACGAACACATTTCCTTCCCAGGCTGCACTGGACGAGTCCTCTATCTCTAGCTTACTGTGAATGAGCTGCAAACCAGCTACTGTTAATCAGACTTCCTAGCCTTTACAAGGCATAGCTGAAGGAAAGAGGAAAGGCAGCTTGCCCCACACAGCTGCCAGCTTTATTAAAAAGGAAATACTGTAACAACGCTTTGGTGATGACTGTGCTATGAATCTAATGTTCCCTTGTGTTTTCTTTCTGCTTTGTATTAGTTATGCAGACAGCGAGACTCAACACTTGTGTAGATAAAAACTATTGTTCCATGCATGTATATTTTGAAAATGGGCTTTTGCATTGTAATTATACTTTAAAATTATGCTGTTTGCAGGTTAAATTTATATCAATTTTAAAGGTAAATCAGAAGAATCTGAAGAACCATCTGCTCACAAAAAGCAGCCAATGAAATTACAACATTTCTCCTTTGTACTCCATCAATCAGCTATCCAAACATGCAAGTGGATAACGGGAAAAATATATTTTGAGCAGGTTTTGTATACTTATGTGAGAGAAATGTTAATATCATGTAAAAATCCATTGGGGACATAGTCTTAGACATATTTGACATATATGGTATTTTTAGTATGGTTTCCCCAAAAACTGGGGACAAATGAATTGGCCAAAAAAAACCCAAAACAAAACCAACCCTAATACTGTCTTTCTGTATCTTAGAAGTGAAAAATATTTTTTTGTTCTTATTCATAGGAAAAAAATATTTTCGATAGTTCCAAAACAGCTTTAGGGGTGTTGTTTCCACCACCACACCCCAAAAGAATTTTTTTAGTAATCTGCACAAGCTAAACTTTCACTGTGCAGATGTACCCCACTGCCCCAGCACCTCAACTAAACAGCTCATCTCATGCTGTCCGTGTGTTCTGGGAACAGACATTTCAGCTGTTTTCATTCTCTGGGTGGCAGTATGGATTCAGAACTGTAGATAAATATAGACAGGTAAAGACGACATACATTCTGTAACAGACCTCTGGAGGTCATACTTCTGGAGAGTGCTGAGGGTCTCCAGCTATTTGTAACCCTCAGCCACTCATGGTATTGGTTTAAGTAGAAAAGCAGTGGTTCAAGGACATTGCCTGTTGGAGCCTGTGGGTTTTACAGTACAGGAGCAGTGCAAACAGGAATGCAGCAAGACCTGTGGAAGTTTGTTCTCAGCACACAGAAAGTCTATAGTCAAGCTGACTCTTAATTTAGAATCTTAAAGGTATGCTCAAGCTTCTGATGTGCAAGGTGTACTTCATGGTAGTTGTAATTTTTTTTTTTCTGAATGTACCTTTTCCCAGATCTTATTTAATCCACCTTTCTGTTTTCACAAGATCATAGCTTTATCTTATTAGGAGCTTTTGTATGCTTGCAAAAAAACAACTATAAATTAACCTCTTCCTCCCCACTCCCCCCTCCCTGCATCCTCATTCGGATAGTTGCAGGTTTTGTGTAAGCTTCCCTCTGAACTTGTTACATTGATGTCTTTGGAATGCAGAATACTGGCAAAGAGTGATAAAGATTATGTAATGCCTAAGCATTTGAAGGTTATTGCATAAACAGGTATTCAGTATTACAGGTTGGTTCCGTATTTATGTCCCCACTAGATGCTTCCTTGAAAGGGAACTGAGAAATTTAAGAATACGTACATTGCATGTTTACTATCTCTTTCAATAGCAGCTTAAATGATTGCTGCTGGAAGACTTCAAAAGATGCTTTTTCACTATTTATACTGTTCTTCCCTTTTTCTCCCCCGTCCCCAAGTGTAGAAGACTGAAATAATTGAAATAAATCTTCCCCCCCCCCCCCCCCCCCTATTTATTGTCAGTCTTGCCTGCAGGGTGTCTGGACTTGGGTGGAAAACTTTGTATAGGAACATGCTGGGTGTTTGTTTTTAAAGCAATTGTTTACATTATTTATTTTTTTAATGTGAAATTTCTGCTAGCTCTAGCTACACCATCCTGTTAGATTCTGCTCCAACCAGTTTGGATTTAAACTGTACTGTAAATCTAAGTTGCTGTTGTACCGTTCTATTGTTGATGGCTGGATAATGGATATAATGGATTATTCATTGTGTGTGTGTACAAAAAAAAGAGTGGAAGTGAGATAAGGGAATGAGTTGCTTGTAACTGTTTGGGTTTTTTTTTCCCCTTTTTATGCTGATGTGCCAAAATGATGGAGTGCAAGCTATGCATAGATTAATGTTTCACTAGCTGAGTTGATCTTTGTTAGAAATATGTCCTGATACTTCCTAGGTGTCTTATCAGAAAGGATTTCCCTTAAAACCAAAAATCAAGAAATGAAACTCGAGGGAACTGACCTTCACTTGTTGAAGTGTCTAATGCAATTCTCGCATGACACAGGGTAACAGATATGGCTGGTGGGATAGCTGAGCCACCAATGTAGTGCAATGGTGGAAAGGTTAGCATGCATTTGGGATATGCAAGCAAGATACTGTAAAGGAAACAGAAGTATTGGTAACCGCCCATGAATGTCCGGGGCAGGGGTGAAGGGGGCATAAACCTTAATGACAAGAAAAAGTACTTGAAGAATGATTTGAGAGCAAGTTCAGATGGATGTTCAAAACTACTTTTTGTAGGAAGACTAGGAATTAAGAGGCTTCTTTTAACATTTCTACAAATTCTATTAATAAAATAAAGTGACTATACATTTCTGATGATGGCGCTTGATAAAGCTTTTGGAAGGGACTAACTGTCAGAATAGGGAATTACTGAAGAAAGGAAATTAAGTTTGTGATATGAACCCTTGGGTGCTGGATGTGTTGGTAAAACAGGGTGGCAGGTGGAGGGTGTGAAGAGTGATTAAGTTGTTGTTTGTACTGAATTTGTGTTCTGTTAACTCATACTTAAGGGCTTCTGCTGGTTATCTGCTGGCAACTGGAAAAGATTCCTCTCTCTCCTTTTGATACATAACTTGGCTTCTAGGATTTATTTTAGAATTATCATTTGTTTGCTTGCTTTTTTCTTTTTTTTTTTTTTTTTTTTTTTCTGATGTATTACAGCTTAAGCAGAAATAGAGAATGAAAGTGGGATGCATCAGTGCATCCTGAGGCTGATTGCTGGCTTTGTTCTGTCTCCCTCTCATCAAGGAAAGACATGATGTCTTTCCTAGCACTTTTCAGGAGTTTTAGCAAGCAAATTTTTGGTGACTGAAAAAAATCTAATGCTCCCATCTTGTATGATGAAGTGCTTTATAATGGCTAGTAAAAGGGGCTACAACTAGTCTCTAATGATCTTCTGTATTTCACTATGAGCTCTGTAGTCATCAACTCTTTGCTTTTCAGCTCAGGGATGTAACCATATTACCCTTCCAAGCCATGCACCCATATTTTCATTTCACATCACTGAAGGAAAAAAGCTTGTCATTGTATTATTACAGGGGCAGGGGTGAAACCAGCTCCCCCCCCCCCCAAAAAAAAAAAAAAAAAGGTAGAAAAATACCAGCATTAGCAAAAGGGGTTGCCTGAACGAGACCAGCAAGACTTTTCTATTTGCTCAGCCTTGTATTTTAAAATTCTTCATTCATGTGGATGACTTCTGCAGCTGTCAGCAGGCTAACTCCCTGCACAAGTAGAAGGCTGATATTTAGTACCAATTGTGTCAAGGTGTAAAATGTATTCTTGTCTCAGATTCTTTCCTTGCTCTACAAAATATCGTATAGTCCCTTTGTAGCACAAATATGATATAGATTCCAAATTGCTGTGATAATTAGGCAGGAAGGATATTTCTTAGGGAATTTTTTGAACTATTACATGAGTAATGGTGGCTTTTCTTGTTGCATGCTGGTGTTCATGAGGAGGTGCTATTTGAGTGATGTGGTTCAAGCATTACTGTGAACGCTGAATCCAGTCTTCCTGCGCAGTCTTATTATCTTATACTTCCTTAATCCCCATATATCCACCTTTTTGTTCTTGTTGAGTGTGGGGATCCTTAATTCAGTATAACTGGGCGGACACTGTTCAGGTGTCAGTATAAGCATAAGATATCTCAGTCTAGAAGAATTGCCTCAATCACAGAATTTTTTTTGCTAATGGAAATGAAGTACCATAAATTGCAAAAGCAGTTAAAAAGTTGATGATCCTGGAGGCGATTAGCTGAAAAGGCCAGAGAAAGAGAAAAGACAGATTATAGTTCTCAGTCACTGTGATTTTGCCACACTGGAGTCCAGAAAAGCAAATATTCTCCTAGCAGATGTGTGTATCTACTTTGTATATGTAAATTATGTATGTATATAATATATCAAACAAGCCATTTACAATGGAATAGTGAAGCTGAATTTTGTTTCCTGCTGCAGTCCATAAGGAATGTATGCATGTATACATGTATCAGAGCGGTTTGTCTAATAATGTTTTGCTTAGTATGTATGGTCTCTGTGCAGGGGAAGAAGTATTTTGAAGGAAGACCAAGATTTGCCCAGTCTCATGGGCTGACCTTAAGTCTCACTAACTTGAAGCCAGTCTTTCATGTTCAATAGATGTTGTGCCTGCATTGAATGTTGTCCTGGTTTCAGCTGGGATAGAGCTAATTTTCTTTTTAGTAGCTGGTATAGTGCTGTGTTTTGGGTTTAGGATGAGAATAATGTCGATAACACACTGATGTTTTGGGTCTTGCTAAGTAGTGCTAAGCTGTTGCTAAATAGTGCTTACACTGGTCAAGGATTTTTCAGCTTCCCATGCTCTGCCAGGTGCACAAGAAGCTGGGAGGGGGCACAGCCAGGACAGCTGACCGAGACTGGCCACCCGGCTATTCCATACCATATGACATCATGCTCAGCATGTAAGCTGGGGGAGGAAGAATGAAGGGGAGGACATTCAGCATGATGGCGTTTGTCTTCCCAAGTAACCGTTACGCGTGATGGAGCCCTGCTTTCCTGGGGCTGGCTGAACACCTGCCTGCCAATGGGAAGGAGTGAATGAATTCCTTGTTTTGCTTTGTTTGAGTGCGCAGCTTTTGCGTTGCCTATTTAACTGTTCTATTTTATTTTACTTCAATTATTAAACTGTTCTTATCTCGACCCATGCGTTTTCCCCTTTTACCCTTCCAATTCTCTTCCCCCATCCCATTGGTGGAGGGAGCGAGCGAGCGGCTGTGTGGTGCTTAGTTGCTGGCTGGGGTTAAACCACAACAAATGTACATAAAATACATGATGATCTCGCCTGCTTCATGGCTTCATCTGCCAGATATATTTGACAAATTCCATGGTTAGTTACATCTAGCAAATGAAAATGGAAAAGACTATATTGAAGATACAGGATTTTCTGTTAATGGGACTCCATGCTTATTCTGATATTAAAATGTATTCTCCAGGAGCAGCAGTCTACTTCCATGCTGCCCCCACCCCTCTCACAACAACTTGATTTGCTTAAGTGTGTGCTATTAAAATCTCCATCAACTGTCAAAATTTGCTCAATATATATCCCATCATATATCAAGTTTCAGCAAAGCTGAGCAGTTCACCAATAATAACTCTGAGGTGGTGTTAATTTTCTTCAGAAAAGGTTGGCAATAAAGGGAAATGTCTTCATTCTAGATTCCTTATTTAAATAAGGGTATACTAGCTCTAATGACATGTCTGTGAGGTTACCTCTCATCAGAGTAAAAGATGGAAATTACAGGCCCTATGATGTACACCCAAGGATAATTTAGGGCCTATCAGCAATCCCATTGAAGCTGATGAATATTTGCTGTTGACTTCAGTGGGAGTAAGATAAGAGGACCTGTGTAATTTATAGTGAGATTCTTAATGCATGCAGTTTCCTTTCATCTCTCTCAGTGCAATTACGTTGATCCAGACATTAGATTGTGGCATGCTCTCCTTTATTAATGAGTAGCTGACATCAGCAAAGATTTTTAGCCCATTTTGACTTCAAAAATGCCATTTTATGCAGCCTATAATGTGTCTGCACTCTCTTGTTCTCCTATGAACACTCTGGAGTATTAGAGAAATCAGTAATAGTGACCTTATTGCCCTGTGGTTCTCATCTGCTTGATACTATTGAATTTGGAAGGACACAAGACTGTTATAAATTTAGAATTTGAAATAGTAGTGTCTCTATTTTTTCATAATTACTCAATCTCAGACATAATTAATAGTTATGATAGTCTTAATTTATTTAGATATATCTACAGATCCATAATAATAATGACCCAAACACATTTCTGTTTTGACTTGCTAATTGTTAGTGTTGTGCGATTACTCTTACTGGGTTTATAAACTAACCCTGTAATGACAGGGGGAAATTGCATACAGTGGCTAGATAATATGTAATTTTCTTCAAGTACACATGTATTTTAAAGCCAATTTTGTTTAAGGAAGTAACTTCAAACTGTTCTTCAGATTTAAGTGCTGTATGGAAAGGTTCGCTTTGGATTATTGTTCCATTTTTCAGGATATTGATTTAAAGGTTTAATTAGGTTGACTAATGACATATCACTAGAATCTGCATGAGACTTGAGTCCTGGTCTTGATAACAGAATTTGTTTAATTTCTGATGCCTTAATTTAAAGCATTAAATAACATATCATACTTCTACTGAATGAAGCCTGTGCATAAGAATGTCTGAATAAGGTCCAACACCTTAAAAGACAGAGGAGCTAGAACACAAGCAAAGGCTGGAGTATTCATGTCCCTGTTTGAAATAAAGGCCTGGGCAGCCTCATCAAAGGTCTTAATAGCAGCACTTTAATAAAATGCTCCCATTAAAATCCCTATGGCCTAGAATCTTGTGGTCATTCTATATTCATGTTCTAGTGGAACAGATTAAAATTCTCTTCCTTAAAATATTCTTTTTAGGTAGTTAGTAAACACTTTTGTGTTCATGTTATGTGAAGATCCAGGAATTATAGTGCATATAATCAAAGAGTTTAGTGCATACCTCTTCAAACTGATCATAGTAGAGCATTTTCAGCTTTGACAAGAAAAAGAATGGATTCAGAGATTAAGTTTACAAACATGTGTAACATGATGCTCTTAGACAGAAACAAATCAATCTACCTGTTGCAAGATACTCACCAAGTGATAATGTAATTTTTTTTTTCCTCCACATATTCATCTTTAAGTTAAACGTAGTAGTTGAAAATATTGGATAATGTTATAGTTTTAATGTTCTGCCTGACCTTCCACATTTATTAAGATAGGACAGCCACTCAGTTTTTAATGAGCATTTTGCAGGAATGATACCTTTGGGATTAACAACTTGGAGGACGTGTAAAGAGTAGTACAGGATAGACAGGACTGTGTTTGTGTCCAAATTAATATTAAATAATACGAGCAAAAACCAAATTCAAATTGCAGTTAAATGGATTTAAGTGAAATTGGTTGTGTGCCAGATGTCACACTGAGCATTTGGAAGCTGTGGTAGATATGACCCATTATGGGCCACGTAGTAAATATGTTTAAAAAAGTAGGATCCATGTCTGCCAGCTGACATATTTCTTTTTGAGGAGGAGCTCTATATTGTGGAATTTCTTTTTCAGGTCTCATTCTGTTAACTGGGGAAAAGCTGGGTTTGAGGGCTGCATTTGGAAGATGCTCTCAATTTGAAGGTGTCAGCTCCCCCTTGAGTTACATGGCTTTTTAAAATTTTTAGTTTCACTTGTGATATGTAAGAAGATAGCATAAGGCCAGGATCATCAGCATTTGGCACAGATGCCAAAGATAGATGGATTTGTATTTTAAGAGGAATATTACCTGAATATAACCCGACACATTTCTCCCTTATCTGTACTATGAATGCAAATTGTGTCATGCCTCTATGCACTCTCACTCTGTGAGCTGGAGAAACAGCAGCAACCATGTGCTAGTTCCTGCCATGCTGTAGACTTGGTGGAAGTCAGGACCCCCTCTCTGTCTTAGAGGCATGGCAATGATAACTGACAGTATCTTGCTTCTCCCAAACCCTGCTGAATTTTTACCGATGTAATAATCTCTAAACTGAAAAAATAATATGATCTGGCACAGCACCCTGATTTGCTGCTGATCCCTGTTTCAGAAGGGTGACTTGTTTCCTGAGCTAATGATATTTTTCTCTCTGTTTGTTTCCCACTTTATGTGCTTTTATGACAACCCTGCTATGATTTAACTCTACCTATACTGTCATAGTGGTTTTCATTAATAAGAGTAAGGCCTGGATCTACTGTATACTATGTAAAATATCTCCTGGAGATCAGTTGAATTATATTCATATAAAATGTGTTTAAACAGCTGTGGTGAAGCTTGTTATTACTGCCATAGTAGTGTTTCCAGGCCTCCTTCCTCATGTAGAAAAGTAGCCAACTTTTGGTTTGAGTTTTTACATTCCAAATGTTTACTTAGCATAAAATTAACTCGTATGAAGGATTGCGCAGGTGTGACAGATGGCATATTCTGCACAATGTAAAAGCAGTTTGGGGGCAGAATTAATTTTTTTTTTAAAACACCCTTCTTCTGTATTAAGTGATTGGCAGATTATTTCTGTCCACCATTTTTTTTTTTCTTCAGAGCTTTTATGGTTTTAACACAGTTCTTTGTATTTATTTTCATTCTTCTCTGAAAATATTAATACTTGCCATCTTGTGGGTTTTTTCCCCATTGTTGAGTGCAGTTCTGTTTGGAATTTTTATTTAGTGTGTGGACAGTCCGAGTAATTTTTCAGGCTGTATCTAGCTTCTGCCTCAAATTAAACACACCAGGCCAGAAAGAGTAAGAGCAAGTAGATCTGAAATTTATTTATAGTATTATAGAAACAAACAGCAATTCTGAGGGATATGACAAGGTTGATAAGTCCACTCACCTGTGCAATACAGGACAAGCTATGCCTATTCATGTCAAATGGCTGCCTAACTTGTTCCTAAATACACTAGCAATGGAGATTTCACTCTGCTTGAAGGAAATAGATTCCATTGCTTTGCTATTCTTACCATTACAAAGTTTTTTCCTACTTACAGATATAAATCTTTCTTGCTGAAATCTAAACTCTGTTGCTTCTCTTCTTTTCTATAATGGGTAAGAAATAAAAATTATTTCTTTTTTTCTTTAAAGCCATCTTTTATGTACTCAATACACATTATTTACAGATTGCAATAGCAAAAGACTTGATGGCTACTTCGTGCTAACTGGATTCATGCAGCATTCAGACATGATGTTATAGTAATGGCATGTGAAAATTGATCAGTTCAGACTTATAACCAAGTTTCTGTTTTAGGCCTTCACAGTGTCAAGACTATTTATTAAGCATGTTTATGTACAGTAGCAATAATACCATTTGTTAGACCAGCCAAAGTGGTTGACAGGAAATAGTTGAGTATTGTGGTTCCACAAGCTCTCTTCAGGTTTGAAATAAAAGCTGCAAACTTCAAATCTAAATGAAAAATGAGAAAACTGGTTTTGCCCTGGCTGGTTAATATATCTAGTTAAACTCCCTGAGAGAAGAAGCTATTGCTACCCATGGAGCAGAAGGACCACCTTGGTGTAGAAAGGTGTTTCAAAGTGGTTTCCTTCTCTAGTGGGAAACAGAAGAAAAGGTAATTTATTGCTTGTGGAACATGAAAAACTTACTGTGAAAAAGAGATGGTTTAATGGATTACAGTGTGGTTAAACTCAGCGCATACATTCTGACCTTTAATTTAACTTTCAAGTTTATATTTTTATATTATATCTGAAGGAGGAGCCAGCTGAGACTTAGTTATATTTTTCCAAATAAAACAGTTAATCTAATGAGATATTACTTCTAGTCTCTAACGTTGTCTGTCTTCTCTGCTTAGACTATCAGAGCTATAGTAACACTGCCCTTGGAAGTATTCACACTTTTGTCTATTTGAAGATATTTTTGATTCATTTGCTAAATTAGCACTTGTTTTGAAGAAAGTAAGCACTTATCTAATGTGGTTTTATTGCTAGTACATAATCCTAGACAATGTCACCTAATGCTAGCTCAGTTGTCTATTTTTGACATCTATGCCCTCCTGCAAAACTTTATATGCCATAGTCTAGGCTCTTATCTCAAACCAGCTGATGGTATGTCCACCACATACTTCCATGAAGTGCAAGGATGTTTGAAGGTATTGATTTGTCCTGTTACTCCATGGCTGCACACACGTGATCATGTGAAGCACTAAATATATTTCAGTGTATTGTTTATAGCTGCTCTGTTGTTAAAGTGTGGGTTGACAAATCTCAATAAATAACCATGAGTGTTCAATGATATTACAGCTCCACCATTAGACTCTTCAACAGGCATATATGTCTGTCATAGTTTATAACAAGGTGCTATTTTAAGTTGTTAATTTGTGATTAGGTGATATTAATAATAAATAATATTTCCCAATATGGTGCACAGGTCATTAGTTAGATAAGTCATGGCTATAGCTTATTCTCATAAATCACTAACTCCTACAGCCGTTCTTTTAAATGTATATGCAGCATACTATTTAGGATAATAACAAGAAAACTTAAAACATCTCTTAATCATCTACTAACCATTTATAAATGAACCCTTAATCCAAAGGAGGCCTGATAAATCATCCTTCAATAGTTTGTTCTTTATACCATTACCATTTCTTATTTTCTGTAACACCTTTTGCTGAATGGTTGTAGAGAAGCGTTGAATGATTTGACTCAGCCTTGTGGGTCTATTGCAGACTTGGGAATATAATGACTTAGATCACTCTTTGGAGAGTGTTTTGCTGTTACTTTCATTGTTCTTTTTTGTAACTCAACTAGTTTTTATTGGCTATGGAATATATTTCTAGAATTGAAATGCCTTTAAGAAAGTTTTCTTTTTTTTTTACTCAGGGAAAATAATTTGATTTGAAATAGAGATAAAATACAAGCTTTTATTGTTAATATTCAAAGCAGACTGCATACATGTTTTTATAACTAAAAAAATAAAAAGTAAAAATAATAATAATCCTACCTATCTGAACTACTTACATTAAGTTTACATAAGTAAATACTACTGTATTACAAAGATATCCTGTCTTGTACTTAAATCTGTCTTTTGCCAGCTGAGATGAATTTGTGAGGGTATCATATTTCACTGAATGTCATGCCTTGTACCAGTTTGTTCACTAAAAAAAGTCATGATACAGACATCTAAACAATTTGATCTTGCATTGCTGCTTAGCTTTGGCTCTTGATTGAGACCAGGCACCATGCAAACACTCCATTTGGAGCAAAGGTCAGCTACTTCAACTTAGGTAAAATGTAACAGTTGGTTTTCCTGAATAAGTTATCACTGTAAAAGTAAAAGCATTACTGCTTTGAATATTGCTCCAAATGTTCTTAGTAGATGCACCAGTGACAAAGGCCCATTCCAAAGGAAACTTACAAGATTAGTTTTATCACTTGTTGTTTGCAGGACTGTTGATATACATAGTTTTCTTCATATAGCTGCCAACCTCTTTTTGAACCTTATCCATCCACTTTTTAAAATGCTTTCCATTTCCCTTACCAGAAGTACATTTCCTCAGCTAAGGTTGTTTACCTTGCAGTCATCAGATCACCTGGTTCTGCTCTATTCTTCTTCCCTGAATTGCTGTCCATAGACTTTATTTAATCTACCTGCCAAAGACATCTTTCTCCTTTTACTGATATGGAGGCATTAGGTCAGTCTTCAAGAAATAAAGGAAAAAAGAAAAAGCTACTGTTGTAAACTGAGAAGAAAAAACAAACCCAAAACATTAGCTAGCTTAAAGTAAGAGTAAGATTTGCATGTGGTATATATCAAGTATCAAAACGTGATGATTCGCTGGAATTATACAGTTATTTTCTCCTCTGTGATATTGTAGGATTGCGTAGACTAGCCTAGCAACGCATTTTGGGATCCTGTTCGTGGTGTAAGTCCACAGTGACTTCTACACAATTAAATGGGGGATAATTTGGTTTATTTTTTTCAAAAGAATGTTGCTTTTTGAGAGTGTTGACAGTCATTCATAGTGGATATTAGTGGGAAAGGGCAGGCTTACAGCTAGAGAGAATGGCAAGGGAGAGGCAGAGCGAGTCAGATTCAGCGTGGAAATTGCTGGGATGCTGCCTTTCAGGGAAATACTTGTGCTTCTGGGAAAAGAGAGACAGAGAAATGTGAGCAGTCTATCTCTTCAAGCTAAGCTCTTGGGAATAAGTATCACTGTAAAGCCAAGGAGTTACAGCAGAGATAATAAACAGACACTGACCGCATCTGACTTCTGTACTGCATAGCAATGCCATTGTTTTTTAAGGTGGAAAAGACCATTATCTGGTGACAGAACTCAGGGGAGCGGGGTGTGTGTGATTGTGTGGGGATGTCTTAGTGTTATGTGGGCTCTCGTAACATGGTAAGATTTGGCAGAGGCTAGGAAGCAATGGTGTTGAAGTACACCTGTTTTTCTGATAGTGATACTGTTGGGCTGACTGTCAGCTGCAATGATTTTTGGGGAGACTTAAAATCAGAATTTGGTGAAGACATCCTGGTATGGGCCTAAAAGGTAAGGGATCTTTAGATTTAGCTTAAGCTATCTGCATTTTCTTTGAGGCAGCCTTAAATTTACTTTGAATTTGGGATGCTGCAAATTCCATCTGTACTTGTGGATGGGACCCCTTGTAGAAAGGATCTTGGGATGATTTGGCTAAATATCATTAGTTGTGTGGCCGTGCTGTGAGGACAGATGGCATATATGGAAGCTGAGGGTGCACTCACCAGGAAGGAGGTGCTGTGCTATCACAGCGGTGGTCTCAAAAGTTTTTCTAGCAGGGAAGTAATATGCAAAGTTGACAAGTTTATTCTTAAACACAGCCTTGAACTTGTTTCTACAAGGGAGTCCAGCAACTCTACTACATCTTGGTGCTGGCTGTCAAATGCTTAGGACTGCTCAGTCACAAGTCCAAACTGAACTCTGAACTGGGACTGCAGATGTGAGTGGCTTTAGGACTGTGCTAAAGGGAGAAGCTGCCTTTGTACATGCGAAGAGCTGATGTGAAAATTCTGTGTAGAAGAATGGCCTACCGTGTTTTAGCTGAAGTATAGTAATGAGGTAAATAAACTAGTACTAGTAATGAACTAAAATGTGCATAGACTGTTCTAATTTTTCTCCTTTCCTGAACATGAAAGCATAATGTAAGGCACTGGGTAATGCAAAACAACAGTCACAGTTCTTCAAGGAAGTTGTGTTAATTTTGTTCCTCTAAGTCTCTGAAGTTAAATTGTTTTTACTAATATTCTAGGTGATAAAATATTAAATCTTAGTAATCATAACACAGCGTATGCACACAAAAAATGAACCATTTTGTTGTTATTTGTAAAACTGTATTATGCCATTCTGGGACTGGTTTTCACCCAAATGGTCAAAAAATTCCATCTCTTTATCACTGCTGAGCACTATTTTACATCTAGATCCTAATCCCAAAATCTGCTAATGTCCATAAATTCATGTGAACCAGGATGCTGTATTTTTGAGAGATGGTACAATACTTTTAGCCATGTTCAAGATGATGCAGAGTTATACTCGGCACAGTGCAGAACAGAGCTAATGAAGCAAATACTGTTTCTGCCCTGGAGTCTGCTTCTCTAGCATTAGTTCAGAGATCACTATGTGGCATGCTATAGAGATGCTTCCAATTCAGCAAGCTGAAGTCCCACTTGCTTTTAGCACTTGAGATTAAAGCACTTGTTTCAGTGCTCAGTTATTTCAAGACTGAACTGAAGAAAGTAGCTTTCTGCTCAAGGACTCTGAGCTGAGGCCCTACTCTGGTTTTGAAAGTACTGCTTACAGATTACCTTAAGTGTAATGTATTCAGTCTAGGAGTACTGTTCAGAACATTTGGGAAATTCCTCTGCTGGTATATTGCTCTAGTTTGCATCACATAGTTTGCATCACCAAATAATCTCATCAGTATATAATGTACCATGTGCATGATGTATATTTCAATATCCTGTATTTTTTAGAGCATAATGTATGCGCATCACTGAATTTGTGTACACTCTACTATGATATATTCATTTCTGAACAGCAGTATTTGAAATATGTTCCCAGCAGACCCTGCATAAACAGTGAGACGAAGAGTGGCCCTAGGGCAAAGAGCTGAGATATAATATCAACGCGCTTGTGTTCAGATGTTTAGCCGATGAGTGATGAGGGATTTAAAGGCTTTTTGTATTTCTCTGCTGAAAGATTGGAGCGGGAGGGGTGGGGAGAGGAGGGAAGTACAGGCAATCCAAGCGTATGTTGCCCTAATCTCTGGAGAGCAGGGGAACCTACTAGTAGTGAAACTCAACTAGGAAAGATTCAGGTTCATTTGCTAGACTGGCTGTTTTCTTGAGGTGTTCATAAAAAAGTCACTCTGCCACTTTATGCTCGTATCCATTTCTGGAAGGTAAGGATACTGCTAACCCTGAGCTTTTGAAGGCTGTTGAATGAACAGGTGACACACTGATGAGTCACTCCCTGAAGCAGAGAGAACAGATCTGATCATGCAGTTTGGTGTTACAAAGATTATCTTCTCAAAGATCCCCTCCCCAGAAAACACATCAGAGAACATATCTCTATTTCGGTCTACCAATGCTGAACTGCCTTTTTTGCACCTGTTAAATGTTAACAGACTGATTTATCCTAGGTTGGCTCATCGCTGTTTATACAGACACGTAGGTAATGGTACTTTGGAAAAGCAAGCTATGTACTCCTCTGTCAGCCTTTTGCTAACAGTGCTGCAGTAAAATGAATGACTTCATCTCCATGTTCCAGAAAGGTCATGCAAACTAATAGTTTTTCTTTACTGAGCTGATTTGATCTGCATTGTATGCACTTCTCTGAGGAAGGTTGGTCAGGCTGAACAGTATGACAGGGTAGCAAGTGATTTTACGTTAAAATCACCATCTCTCTGTTGTAATAAAAACAACCACTTTGTCATGATGGCAATGACCATCAGCTCTGCTGTTTTCACTGTCATTTCCAGCCTTCATTCTCCTTGTAACTCTTGACTATAAATCATCTTCAGTGCTCACTGTACACAGCACACATCAGGACACACAAACTGCTGATTATTAAACTGTTTTCCCCAGTGCCATTCTGCATGAAAGGCCACTGTCTGCTGCCTCTGGTTTAGTCAAATATTTTCCTGTCAACAGGAAATTATTCCTTCTTTTGTATAGAGAGAAGATGAGATTACTTTGTCATATTGATGTAATACTGTGTTCATCTGGGACATTCTATAGCTCATTGAACTTTGTGTAGCACAATAATATTTGATGCAAAGAAAATAAATCAGCTTCAAACTATTAGTCTAAGATAGTGATAAGAAGGGAGAGGGGAATTTCCTGCATCATATAAGGTATTGCTGTGTGATTTTTTTTTGTTGTTGTTGTTCTTGTTGGATTTTGTTTGTTTGTTTCAAGTCATCATTACAAGTTCTGCAGCAGTAGTCCTAGCTTCCTCCTATTCCATATCCTTTCAGTAACAACTTTTCAACTATGGGGTGATGAAATGTAGACACTGGACAGGAACTGGGTTGTAAACCATATAAACTATTCTGTTTTTCCACACTGTTATTTGTATTCTTGTACTTCTTCCCTTTTTTTGGTCTTCCCTACCCTACTCCTCATTACAAACTTATCTTCCTCTTTCTTTGCTCCATCAGGAGTCTTCACCTGCATAAAATCACTGCCTCATATGTATTCTTCGTACAGAATCTTGCTTGTATTTTATGAGAAAATTGACAGAATTCAGCATGACTCACTGCTTAGAATAGCTTCTACAATTTTCTCCTTTTTATTCTATTTGCCCTTTTTTCCCTTCTGATCTCTTTCTTTACCTTTTCCTCAGCCTCCTTTCCCTTGGCTGTCTTCATTCACAACTGCAAATCTGCTTTACTTCCTCTTTACTCTTGAAACAAAACAAAAAAAAAGTTTGTGCTTATATACATTATTTAATTTTATTTTTTAAGTTCTGTCTTAGATGGCCCCAAGTGTTGTTCTTAAACCATTTTCAGTTGTATTCTAGTTGAAGCTGCAACACATCCTGTTTTCACCAACTGTGACCTTTCAGGAAGCTGCAGTAAACATTCCATGAGTCTTACAACTTTTCCTTCACTATGCTTTCCTGGCACTTATCACTTTATAGGATGGAGCTAAACAGGAGTATTCTTTCCAGGATTTGGTATTTAGTCCCTGAGCTTTGTCTTCAGTCCTTTGCTCATCCTCTACAGCTGCTCTCAAGGTAGTCTCCTCTGCCAATCCAAATTAAACTGCAAACTTGTAACCTGCTTACAAATCATAGTTCTGTCCAGCTAAGATTCTTAGCAAGCTCTTCCTTTTTCATTTCATGCAACATCCTTGTTTCTAGGCTTGACATTCTTCTCGTATGCATGTGACACAGTGTATTCTGTGACTGCGATTTTCACTGTATTGCCATTTACTCTGCTGTTCCACAATCTGTCCTGTTTTGTTGTACTAAGTGTACGGGACTTGCCATTACTTTCAAGCTTCAGGAATTAGATCAGTAGCTCCCTATATCATATGTAAGTATTCAGATGTCAGCTTCCACCTTCAATCTCTTGTTGGCTATCTTCATATCTTTTACTTTCTTTCATGTTGAGCTTTTTATGAATATCTTCTTTACACACGTTGAAGGAGTTTGACTTGAACATCTTCAGAGGCATGTGGTGTATAAAAGGAAGGCTAGACGTGTTCTGCTTGGTTGGTGCTAGGTAGTCTGTCTGGATAGTTTGGAAGTCATGCTATCTCTATTCTTATACATAATTTCTTATATGAAGACATCAGAGTATAATGATACATGCTAATTAGGCAATTTGTTACTTTCTGTACCCAGCTAACGGATGAGTTAACTGAGCAGATAACAGATATCAGATTCTAAGCTGATAGAACGAAGTAGAAGTTTTTCCCACTGATTAAGTACCTTTACTAAAATTATACAGTTTGTGGTACCCATGGGAATGGAACCAGAAATACTCAACTTCTGGTCCAGTTTTTCAGTGAGATATTACTAACGTGAAAAATCATCATGAATAAGTAATGTGACTCAAGTGGGCCCAATAGATTCCTGCAATGAGTTTTCCCCCGTATGCACAATGCTGTTTCCTAGACAATCTAGATACTCTGTTCTTTTCCCCATTCCCTTTAGAGTTACATTTCTAGTGCCTTCCTAAAAATGTAAGGATTTTTTCTTTGCTGTTTAACTTCACAAATTTGTAAGAGCTGGACATAAGTATGACCTGTGCCCAGTACATTTGTGCCATTGTAATGAATTCTGTTGAGCTGGATTTGCCTAAGAATGACAAGTTCTTCCTTTGGAAGAGCTGCCTCATGAATGCTGTTGTAGTCTTATTGAGTCTTGTGTAATGAATTGTTCATTAGTTAGCTTTAATTATGAGTAATTTAAACAGATAAAAGGCAATCTTATGCTACTAAGGACTGAATTGTCCTCAGGCTAAATTCTGCTTACCTGATCTCTGAAGCAGAAAATTTATCCTCTGTTGGTGTGTGGTTTTAGTTTTTTGTTTTCCTTTTTTTTGTTTTTCGGGGTGTGTGTGCGCGCATTGGTCTTCGTATTGCAGTGCTCAAAGACAGTGGCCTCACCGTGACACCATGATTGGTATTATATACATGCAGGATATAAAGGCTGTGTATTAAAAAAAAAAAAAAGGTGTTTTTCCTTAATATGGCTAGACTGCCTCTTTCCCCATCTCCCTGAGCACTCCCTACTGTTACTGGCATTTTGACATGAGAACGTAGCTTTGCCATTGCAAAGCCTCTTCTCTACTTGGCATTCACCATTGCTTACAATAAGACCCTGGTGTAAGAAAAGAGTCAGAGACTGGTTGCAGTTGGAAGTCATTGCTGGTGATTGTCTCATTCAATCCCTCTGCTCAAGCAGTGTCAACTAGAGCAGGTTGCCCAGGATTGTGCCCAGTCGGATTTTGAATATCTCAAAAGATGGAGACTCCACAACCTCTCTAGGAAACTTGTTCCAATGTTCAACTACCCTCAGAGTAATAATATTTTTTTTTTCTTTCTTGCATATGAATGAACTTCCTGTATTTCAATTTGTGCCAATTACCTCCTGTCCTGTCACTGAGAAGAGTTGTCTCCACCATCTTTACTTCCCCAAGTCAGATATTTACACACACAGTTAGGATCCCCCTGAGTCTTCTCTTCAGGCTGAACAGTCCCAATTTTCTCAGACTCTGCTCATCATGTCAAATGCTCCAGTCCCTATTATCACCTTACACCATTTTGGTCAGACCTACTGATGCTCAAGTTTTACTTATCTGGGCAGTTATTAACAGTGGTAGGAGTACTTGTGTGTTAAAAATTTTTGTCTATGATTTCAGTAGTCTGAATGGGGCAGCAGGTACAGTCTAATAGATATTTGAAGGGAAATACAGAATTGGAACTTTCCCTTCTCTTAGTCCAAAGCATTTAAAGGCAGTTCTACTTTGAACTGGTGTGTCCTTCTTGCATGTTGATCTGCATTGCAGTAGACCACATCAGTTACGCTGATTCTAGACTGCAGTTGTCTGCACAGAAATGTTTTAAAGGGGAAAAAAAGAAAGAACAAGGTTTTAATGTGCTCATCCTCACCTCGGTACAGCGCGGTCTGTTTGATGATGGCTCTGTGCCTTATCAGAATCCTAACCAAGAAGCCAAGTCAGTCAGGTCAGTTCTGATTCGCTTTTTTGCAGATTTTATTCTTGCCTTTTATTGCTCTTTTTCAACCTGTACGTTCATTTCAGTTGTTTCTTCTGTGTTACATTTTTTGGTTTTCCACAATTTTACTACTTGTGTGTTAAATCTAGAGGCTGTTTCCATGGAGGTAAGCCGTTCTTCATGTTTTTTTGCCTCAATTCCCTCACTAGCATCCTGCAAAGGTGTGGTGTTTTTTTGTTTGTTTGTTTGTTTGTTTGTTTTTTTACCTTTACTTTCTGCTTCTGGCAGTACTAGAAATCTCTGCTACCACTATAAGCATTAAAGAACTTCTGATCCATCTTTTTTCTCTCCAGAATTGTTTGAGTATTTATACAGGAGTACTCCATTATCCATCTTTTTTTCTCTTCTCTCTCATTTTTTTTTTTGGCAGGTAGCAAGAACTTACTCTTGGGCGTTAGAGTTGAAACCAAAAGCAAATATTCTGACACTGAAATATCTAGATCAGAGGGATTTGAAAATAAAATCAGAGCACAGTAGATCTCCTTTGTGCAAGATATATGTACCACTCCTAGGGGTTAATTTAACAAAAGAATACTTTTAGTGAAAAGATTAATGCTGTAACAGTCATTCCTGTGCCTCAGACTTCACAGTATATGTGTAGGGACACCAAAACAGCACTAATGGGACTTAACTGAACCAACTTAGTAGTCAGGACTGAGAAAAAAGTGACACTTAAAGAATGTCTGCAATTAATGTGAATTATGGTGCCCTACCTCTAATGTTACCTTGCAACCTGATTCAAAATTTTCAATGGAAAGATCATAATTGAGATTAGGAATGATCTAATATCACAAAGTGATATCATTATATCTTGTAATTGAAAATCTGGGTATGTGGTCAGAGATTTTCCCCCCTCCCTTTTTATAGTAGGAAATTTCTTTTTAGCATTTTCTTCTTCTTTTTCTAAATTATTTTTCTTTTTCTTGACTGGGATGGTATGTTGAGGGACACTGCTGAATTAGAACACTGTGAGAAAAGCTATTTCCCAACACAGATTAAAATGAGAGAATTTTGCAACAGGTGTCATCTTTTTTTCTATAAGGGTATTGTTCCAAACTCATTCTTTCTGTAATATTTCACAAAGTAGTTAACATAAAGTTCTTATTTCCTGTGGCAAAAAGAGAAGATTTGGGGTTGTTGCCGTGTGTTGGATTTTGAGTCCCTTAGCCACTTGAAAGCTCTGGAACTTCCATCTCACTTAAATGTTGTCAGCTATGGAATGGGAAGGAATCTTCCATTGACTGTAAGTGTTGGGTTGCATGTGTGCTCGGGGGTGTCATAATTACACTGTTAAACCTGACAAAAGTTGACATTCTCTTTTTTCACACAGCCATTCAGTACTTTGTGTGAACTTCTGTTATGGCAGCACAAGTGTTCATGAAGTTGCTTAATTAACTGGACCAGAGACCTAATAGAGCTTAAAACTACCCTTGAAAAATGTGTTACTTCTAACCTGGATCAGTTTGTCCCATAGCTATGCAAATGCTTTTGCTGACATGAAGTGGGTGTAGCAGAGACAGGTATTGCTTGGTGGCAATGCTTGTTTGTAGCAGCTTCACCTGTTCATTGAAGTACACATAAGGTGTGTCGGTTCTCTTTTTAAGTCAGAACTTCTCTAACTTGCCCTGAGTATGAGCGTAATACCGCTGCCTTAACTGTTGCTAAATATGTGTATTTACAGAGGAAAGGACTGTGATGAAATTTAAGGTTCTTTGAAGAGCTAGGACACCAGTGACCTCTTAGAGAGGAAATAGTTGATAGGTTTCATGTTACTTTAGTAAACCCTAAAATTTCATGCCATCTCAAGCTGTTCTTAAGTCTTGTTTTGTGAAAATTATATGCAAAGTAATTATTCTTATAGAAAATAAACATGTTTTAATTCTCCCTTGCTCCCCAAAACCACAAAAAAATAATAAACGATAAATAATCCTTTGGCACTGGATCCCTCTGCTCATATTTTGGACATTAGATCAGTTACTGTTCACATTCATTTACTGCTGGTAAAGCTTCATTAACCTCAGCAGCATGTTCTTTGCTTTCTTCAGGGTAGGAGGAGTATCAGGATCAACAGGTATGCTTTTATCTTCTGTCTGTCTCACGTGCCCCCCCCCCCCCCCCCGTTACCAATAAAGCTGAAGAGGTCATCTGTGCTAGCTCTACACTTTGAAATCCTGAAGTAGGAACTTCTATTATTGAGACCTTTTTCTCAATATTGATATTGTTGTGAGTGTCTGCAATGTTTTTTCTTTTGCAGCAACTGAAAATTA
Source organism: Platalea leucorodia (assembly GCF_965183815.1). NCBI lineage: Eukaryota > Metazoa > Chordata > Aves > Pelecaniformes > Threskiornithidae > Platalea > Platalea leucorodia. The sequence goes on along the minus strand of NC_138832.1, from coordinate 14,543,170 downwards.
AAGTTCAATGAACAGCTCTGAAAGCGTTAAGGGGATTATTCTTGGAGGTCTTTATATGCCCTGGGCTTGATTTACCTCATTTGCACTCTTCTAACTGAGAATAGCACTGACAGAGTGAGAAAAGAATCAGGCCAGAAGATGTTAATTTACATTTTCAGCTTCAGAGCAAAACACAAATGTACTCTTCCAGGCAAATGTTAATAAGCTTTTGGTCTTTAAAAATGTAAATAATTTTTGAGGTTCTACTGCATTTGCCATGTTTCAGAAGTGTAAACGTTAACAATTCTGCAATATAAAATAATTCAAAAGCAGTGAAAATGGATGCAGCAATGAATAAAATGTGCATTTTGACCATAAAATATTAGTTAAAATTAATGATACTATGTGTAATTATTAAATGTAAATCAAAACATGAAAGATATTTCTCACTTCAAATTTAATTTTAAAAAGGCAGCTTCAAGTGATAGACTTTGCTTACCTCAAACATTCTGCTAAATCATGCTTTAAGTTCCCAATAGTATTCAGAGATAAAATGGTTGGCAGAATTTGGTCTATTATTATTATTTCTAGTGAAATGTCCTTGAACTAAGCAAGTCTCTACAATTACCATCTGAAATTATATGAGTCTTTGTGGCATGTCAGTGTTTGAGTTGTTATTATAATGCTGTTTATTCTCTAGATGTAATCCTTTTCTCATTTAAAAGGATAAAAAAAAAGTGGAGGAAACAAATCTCATTTGACTGATGTATAAGTAAAATCTGTCTGTTTAGCACTCTGAAATCTGACTTGTACCTGCTGTTATGTGCCAAGACAAGTGAGGGTGATGGGCAGCTCTGGGCTATCTTTTCTAACTCTCTCTAAAATGAAATTGAGTGGACTAAATGTTACAGCATCAAACCTTTCTCAGATTTGAATTTTGGCTTTTGTTGCTATTATATCCAGAACAATTAGTGCATTATTTATAAGTAACTGCTCGTTTCAAACATGTTATGCAGCATTGACACTTTATTCATGTGAATTCATATGCTGTTTTATTATGAAGATTTTAAACACCTCATTCTAGCGTCACGTTTATGCAATATAAATTTGGTATTGTAGAGCGCAATTGCTAATTTTTCTTCTCTTTTCAACATAATTATTTGGCCCTTCTACTTTCCTATGCCTATCAAATGGGCTTTCTAATAGTAGTAATCTGTGATACTCATTTTATGGTGTATGATACATGAGTATAGAAGTACAAGAATGCGGAGTGCCAAATTCTTAAAGGAGTCCTGGAGTGTGAATGTGAAGGAAACTGACTTTAGGCTCACTTGGAAAAACTGGCTTATAGTCTGGGTATAGACTGTGGGTTCTTCTTTATTCCCATTTAAGTTAAAGCTCTCACATTTTATTTCTGTGTAATCAGGCCTGTAGGATTTTATGTGCTGGAGACTTCTCCATTTTATTATTCATATCTGCTAATGCTCACAAAGGAAAAAGCAGAGAGGGGATAGCTGGCAAGAAACATACTTAGCTTAAGTGGGTGTTGCTAGAAGTCCTGCTGTTTCTCTTTGCCTCTTGTAGAGGTTACTAACAGCTGGGGTATATTATAGTTTCACAATTTTTTGCTAGGTATTTCTGAAGAAAAAGCTTCAATAATAAAATTTTCATAATAAACATTTTTCATAAGAAATGTCTTAGACATAGTTGAAGTTTATGGATCATAAATGTACAAACTAGGAAAAACCTTCCATTGTATCAAAATATTCCAGCTCTTCAAAATTGTGGTTTTGGTTTAATTTGCTTGCTCTTTGGTAATGTCCTCTGGCAGGATGCCTGTCTGGCCAATATCTATCTATCTTATGAACTGAGAAAGGCTGATCCGACGTTAAATTATACACCCATGTCTTAATGGATTTAAACTTAATTCTGGTTTTACTTTTGGGATTGCAAAATTTTCATTCTAATTTGGAAGAGACTTTCTCTAAAAATTACTGTTTAAATTAATTTAAAATGTTTGTAGAAAACTCTTGTTAGAAAATAGTATTTTCTAAACGTTATAGGCAGAATTTAGATTTGTTTTTTGTAGTCAGGTATTGTTAAATTATTCAGAGTGATAGCTTCAAATAGAAATAAACCTTCTCATTCATGATTCTTCCGTAACAAGTTTGATGTGTGCTACTCAGCCAGTTTTTTACTTGGATTTATTCCACTAGATGCAATTTGTTTAAACTAAATGTGATATAATATTGATTATACCTGTAAACGTGTCCAGGAAAGAAAATGGGTATGTTCAGCAAGAATTACCTTCCATAAAACTGTGTTGAAGGGTGTTAATTATATTTTAGCTGAGAACTAATTCTAATTATTTTCTAATTATTTTCTAGGGTTTTTCCAAAAACATCCTTTTTTTTTTTTTTCAAGGAATAAGGGTTTGCTTGCACTTTTCAGGTGTTTGGGGAAATATCTATATTTCTAAACACATTTAATTTTTTGTGACTCAATACATTTTACATGGTTTTCTTATTTTCAACACCAATTCCTTTGTTAGTAACTTACCTTTTGGGAAGAATTTATAAGAGAAAAAATAAAGCATTATTTTACAAATGGAATATCCAGAGATGGTATTTCATCTTAAGTCTGACTACTTTAACTTAGCTTTGATCCTAATGTGCTACTGTAAGTATAATTTTATGTCTAAACAGAAATGAGCTTAACTGTGATTAAGGTTACGAATATATTCTTCTCGAGTGTACTGAATATAATGCAGTATATCATTTACTTTACAATGACAATTTAATAAGGGACTTTTCTGATAGACTGAACATGTAGTCCCCAGGTAGTTTATGATTACAAATGTTATCTATTTCTACTCTGCCAATAAAAGATAAATATTATGTATGTATTATTTTAAACTAGAAACCATATTTAGGATGCATATTGACTCAGAGAATCTCTGTAGGCCTAACACAAAAACTTACTGTGACAGTATTTCTCCTTTTATGCTAGAAGGCTAAAGCCATGCCATATAGTATGTGTCTGCATTGTGAATGTGTAAATTATTTTAATTCTATGATGTAAGAGTATGTCATATGCTTCTCTAGTGTTTGTTTCCCTCTTGGATAGCAGTTTGCTACTTCTGTGATTGTTATCAGTCAATACCAAGAACATAGCTTTGAAACTTGGGTAAACGATGGTTTCATATTTCACACAGACTCATAATAATGACTTATGTCCTCAAGTAGCATTGCAGTCGGCCTGCGGATTCATGTCCTGTATATTGTTGCATCATTTACTGAAGTCAAAAGAAACCAATACCAAAATAAACTATAGATTTTTATAGGTGTGTAATCAGTACTGTGGATATCTGGAAGCATGGGGTACTGGTGTCACTGAACAGCCAGCTGCCCACAGCTTCTGATGGCCTGCATGTCCTTCAGCATGGGATTGTAGCTGAATGGAATAGATGTGTCTGAAATACAAACCACAACAGTGACTGGGTGTTAATGCATTTTAAAGAGGCCTAATTCCTTATTGTAAGGCTTTTGTTATCCACTTTCTGAATAGTTTGCAACATACCTTGCAAGGGAGGATTCTCTGTATGCAGTGTGGAGTGAGCAGCCAGCATGAATATTTTAAAAAATACCTCTGCTGATCCAGTGCCCTTCTGAAATATTTTAGAAAAGGTGGCAACCTTATTGCATTTTTTTTATAATGTGCATCTCGAGTCAGATTCATATATTATTCATTCTTTGGTTTTTGCTCTATCATTTTTCCTGTTTTGCCATCAGCAAATGTTCACTGAAACGGATATAGCTGATCAAAGATATTTGGGATTCAGTTGATTCTGAGTATTAGCACCTTCCTAACTTCTTGTGGATGGAGAATTGTGTTCTTTTCCCATTATTGTAAGATAAGTGTGTCCCTGTTGATGATTAGTTTGAAGATTTGAAAGAAATCTAATAACCTTTCTTTTTTATTTCTGTTTTCTTGTCTTTCCTCTATGAATTCTCAGCATGAATTAAGGGTTTGGGTCATATGTTTGAAAACAAGTCTTATCTGCAGAACAAACACAACATGATGCTAGCATGCAAGCCTCTCCGTGGTACCTTGCCAGGATGCAGGGGGAGGGGTCCTGGCTCCAGTTTTGGTTATCTTAGATTCACTATGGGCTCTGGCTTCCTTTCATTGACTAATTTACCAGTTAAGCCCTGATACCACACAGTGGTAAATGGACCAAAATTACCTATAAGGGTGTAGTTGCCTTGCATCATCACCCATAGTGTTGACTGTGGTCTTCCATATCTTTTAGGTTGGTTCTCTCATTGCCTTAGTGACAGTTTTGTGATAACAAGATATCTGAAGACTGAAATAGCTCAAATTGTTTCATGCAAGCACTCTGGTTAATCACAGATTTCATAATGTATTAAACATGCATTGCTTTGATTTCATTTGCTGGTGTATTCTACTTAGTTAACAAGCATCCTGCTGAATCTTTTTTTTTCCCCAGGCACATATTGAATCATGCAAGAACAGAGGAAATGTTTTCTTTTGTGGAACTGAGATGGTACAATTGGATCATTTCTTTTAAAAGTCAGATTTATATATGTATCTGTCAGAATTATAAATATATCTGTTTATATAGACATATGAGATGACAGCTTTTTGGGGAGTGAACATTAATCAAGCATGAGACAAAACCAGTTTGAGACAAGAATACTAAAAGATCCAAGCCTACTCTGTCAGGGTCCCCTCTCCAATGCCCCTGCCTCCCTGATGGTTGCATTGAGTGCAACAGAAATGTGACAAAACAACTCGGTTCTCTGTGGGTTTGGAAGAATCTGAGATAAGTGACATTTCCTGTGTTTATTAAATTATTTCTATTTTACGTTATTAAATCCTTAATTTATTTGGGTTTATTTATATCCATGTAACTAAACAATTATCCAGGGAAATGTAAGTAGCTGCTTCAGACATTAAGTTGACATTTAAAATGAATTTTTTTCCTGGTTGTTATTAACTGCCTCCAAGAAAGTTTGAGGGGCTTCTTAATTCTGACTTTAGTATAGACTGGGATGGCATTATGAAGTTTTATGAATAATGATATCAAGCTAATAGAAATCAATTAAGTTTTGATATGGAGAGGATAAGTGATGTCTCTTGATTCCTGGCATTTTAGAGGAAGATTACACAATCTTCATCTGGGTGAATTTCAAGACATTAATTCTGCCTAGGATTTGGTATGTTTATAAAAGCATGCAGCAAAATTTAGCTTCAAGATTCATTTTCCTTTTAAAAGAAGTAGCTCTGAGGCTGAAAAATAAGCAGTACATTGTTGTTGTTGTTTCTTTTTTCAGACAGACGGCATTTATACTTAGCTGTACCAAAACCTGAATCAGGTCTCTTCTGAGAAGGTGATAGCCATTTCACTTAACTTTTCAAGTATTACTCTTCCTCATGGTTTGAAATAAAGCTAGTTGAACTTGTCTTTTAAAATATATATCCAAACATGTTGATTCTTCATATTTTTGAACTGAAGGAAAAGAAAGATACCTGAATTATTAGCAACACAGTATTTCTTAAAACTTTCTGATGTACAGTTACTTCTGAAATAGTATTCTTGAGTTGTCATGGAGGAAGGATTGGTCAGGAACAATAGGCTTTAGATAACAGATTTGATCTCATCGCCTCTGTACTTTTTTGTACAAAGTATTTCTGTGTTTGATTTATGGTTCTTTCCTTCCTTAGTAAAATCTCTTAGCAGGCTTTTTGGATTTAATCTTTTGGCTTCACTCCAAATAATAGGTTTAAGGTAGTTAGGGGATGAAAAAAGTGATCTGGTTCTTGAGCACACAGGAAACAACCAATGGAGATCATGCTCTTTAGCAGGCGTTAAATTCCAGTTTAATGCTTTTCACCACCATGGGGAATGATGCAAGGTGTCCATTTCTATTCTGACTTGAAATACTGAGGATCTAGAGGAATCAAGATGCCTGTTTGTCTCCTATTTGTTGTTAATTAATATGTTGCTGTCCTTGGCAAAAAAAATGTCATGATATGTCCATCTCTCGTAAGCCAGCATAAGAGGTGTTTTGATCTCTCATAACCTGTTCACAATATTCCAGTCAGCAGTACATGCCAGTCTGAGCTTATCCCTATACAAATCCAATACCCAAAACTATTTAGAGAGTGTGAATTCTATCTCTAAGTAAATCTGCTGAGGAGGTAAAAACAGTATGTGTTTTAACTCAGTCACACAGTGTGGGTTTCAAATGATGAAGAGGAAGAAGCTTCTGTTGTTCAAAAGCTCTGCAAGACTGCTGGGGTGCCAGTGGGAAGTTTTCATGGCTAAACCCCAGTTGGCAGCTAAGCACCATCCAGCTGCTCACTCGCTCCTCCCCACTGGGATGGGAGAGTGAGAGAATCAGAAGAGTAAAAATGAGAAAGCTCATGGCTTGGGATAAGGACGGTTTAATAGGTAAGGCAAAAGCCACATGCACAAGCAAAGCAAAACAAGGAATTCATTCACTCCTTCCCGTTGGCAGGCAGATGTTCAGTCATCTTCAGGAAAACAGGGCTTCCCAAATAACCACTATGTGTGATGAAGACAAATGCCATAACTCTGAATGTCCTGCCCTTCCTTCTTCTTCCCTCAGGTTTATATGCTGAGCATGATGGTATATAGTGTGGAATATCCCTTGGGTCAGTTGGGGTCAGCTGTCCCAGCTGTGTCCCCTCCCAACTTCTTGTGCCCCCCCCAGCATCCTTGCTGGTGGGATGGGGTGAGAAGCAGAAAAGGCCTTGACTCTGTGTAAGGGTTGCTCAGCAATAACAAAAACATCTCTGTATTATCGACACTGTTTCTAGCACAAATCCAAAACATAGCGCAATACTAGCTTCTATGAAGAAAATTAACTCCATCCCAGCTAAAACCAGCACAGAAGTACAGGCTAACGTGCAGAGAACACCCCTTTCTTGTGTTCTTTTTACAGACTCAAAAAACTCAAGAGTCTCTCAGTCCTCAGAGGCTATTAGAGCCCTTTCCATTTTTATGGGTAGAAGGCTATCAAGAAGATGAATAAAGGTATGAATAGAACCAAGAATGTTTCTGGTCTAGGATGCTTTGACCCTTCACAATCGCTGTCTGTCTAAGTAGCCATGGCCATACAAAATACTCTCCTAACAGCATTTGACCAAATTTTTACCTTCTATTTCAGAATCATACCTGTCTATTGTAATCCAGGTACTAACAACCTTCACACTTGGTTACTGTCATTCATTGTATTCAGGAAAGAAATCATAACCTGTGGGGAAAAAGCATAGTGGTTACAAAGTCAGATATCCTGATACAGCACAGGTGAGTGGAATTATAAAACTGCAAGTTGTAGTCTTTGCCCTCGCTGCTTATTGAGTATAGTGGGCAGCTCAAGCCGATTGGGAAAAACTTTGAAAACAATTCCATACAAAATTTGCTTTTTGAAGAATCTAGTTTTCCCCAAAAAGCAATTTCAACTCACAGTTTTCAACTATGTGTATACAGTGCCAAGCAGTGGCATTCATGCTAACTAGCTGAGCAGCTGATTCCTTGAGACATAGAGATTACTTGACTTGCGGGGGGGGGGGGGGGGGGGGGGGAGGAAGGAAGTCACAGTACAGAATTTCCTTATGGCTTAGACTGGCTGACGACAAAGATGTGTAATCTAAGGGTTAAGCTAAAAATGCAAAATAACAAAAAATTATCAAGGCAACCAAAAAAAAAAAATTACAGACCTTCCATTGCTTCTATTCAAACCTTACACTCTCAGCCTTTCACCTATTTCAATGGCTTCCAGTATCTCCGATTGTCTCAGGTATGTATTACTGGAATACTTATTTCTGACTTTTGGTACTTTTAGTATTTCATTTTACTACTGTATTTTTACATGTATATGTCTGCCATTGCCAAAAGTAAATACTTAATACCTGTCTCAAATTATATTTCTCTTAGTAACTGTTTAACAATTTTATATCAACTACAAACCAGATGAATAAATAATCTCACTGCTCCCACATCCAGTGCAATTAAAGCAAGCTACTTACTTCTATCTGCAAACAAAAATATAGATATCTTCTATGATTAAAACAAAAATACATGTAGGCTGTTAGATGCCATGGAGTTAATGACAGTCTGTTAAGAGACTGCAGATATCTTAGAGTTTACTTTTATCAGGGCCTCATTGATAGACTTATGTCTCTCAAATGTTCAACCTCTTTTCTCCTTCTCAGTATTTTTATAAGCTTTCCCAATAAACATGTTTACAGTGCAAGCTGATGTCTACCCTGCAAAATTACAAAACAATAATAAGAGATAACAGCAGGGAGTGCTTTATCTAATCAATAAAATAAAGAATGACCATATGCTTCACGCAGGGTCAGAGACAATGCTTGGCAAGTAACTTTGCCTTGCAAGGAATTCCACAAGAAGTTTCCTAGGATTTCTTATTACAATGGAATAAATCACATCCTCAGCTTTCATTACTCTGAATGGTTACCGCTGCTTCATGTATCTATAAAATTTGCCTTCCATAACCAAAGCTTGTTTCCATCAATCAGTGATAATGACCCCACTGGGAAGTGAATGTAGTTTTTAGGAGACGCACACTTGATGCATAGCAAAGGGGACAATTGTGTCAGCTTAGGCAGTTTTCATACTCTTAAATTTTTTAACAGCAGACTACCAGTCCTGTCTAAATTACTAATAGTTCTACACTTTCTTCCTATCAATGGTTTTAGTTGTCCTCCACAGCACATCAACTTATAACCTCAAAGAGCAAGTTGCATGCTGTCTTTCCACACTGTCCTGTTCCTCTTGCCCAAAAATTATTGAGGTGTGGTAAGTGATTAAGGCTGCAGCATCTACAAACTCATTCAATTAAATTCAAGGTTTATTGTTAAAAATAGTAATTTAGTAATTTTTGATTTTTTTTTAAATTTCTGTCATGTCTTTGTTTTCAGAACAAAATGTGTAATCACTTCTTTCTCGCTTAGTAACTTTGCAGGGGGGAAATAAAGATGGTAAAAAAATCAACTAAAAATTTAGAGAATTTGTAAGTTTTTCTATTTTCTTCTGAAAATTAATATTTTTTTTATGAAGAATTCATATTATATTTCCAATGGAAAAAAAGCAGTAATAAAAAAGAGAAAATAGAATGTGTGTACAGCAATGAAACTGGAAAAAAAAAAGTGGTCTCCTGGGGTAGAGGGAATCTCACACCTATTAAACCCCACCACCCCCACTCCAAAAAAATCTTGTATAAAACCAGAGAGACTAGTTTCAAGCAGTTTTTCTACAACAGTACTTTTATGGGAGCACTTGTTCTGGATTTACCTTCTGACAGTTATTGTGCCCCTGTAATCTCTACCTAGTGAAGGGTAGAGCCATGAATGGGACACAGGTCTTCTCAGGTGGAAGGCAGCAAAGAAAGAGTCCATATTTTTTCATCCTGCAAATGCTGCTTTGAACAAGGTTCTTAACGTGCTAAGTGTTGATCTGAGCAAAATTAAAATTGAGTTACTTTTAAATGCTGCTAGCTAAATATGCATTGCCTCTGTGCCTAAATAAGCTATAGTTATTCCTATTTATGCAAGCTGCCTTTTGCTGAGGTGCAAATTATCATGTGGGTGAGCTCATGCAGTGTTGTTTTTCAGATGGAACTGACACTATTGGTATGAGGAACACAGTCTTGCTTTCTAGTGCCTCCTGCCTGTTTGCTGTCTCCTGTCTCTTAAGCCATTTAAGGCTTTTAAAGAGTTTCTTTGTGACACTGCCAAAGGCAGTGCTTGCGTGGATTGTCTGCATTATAATTGCCAGTCACAGAAAGCTAAAACTGTTTGGGCTACTGTTCTCTGTCACTTTACGTTTTAATTTCATTTTTTTAACTGCTTTGTTGCATGCGTGAATAGTAATGAGGCAAAGGAATTTCTAAATATTGGAGTGGTTTCGTGGCCTATCATTTTTTTTTTTGGCAGTGATGGTCTGGATTCCACTTAGTGTCTTATTGGAGTGGAACTATGTACATGTTCTGTGATAGCGCAAGACTGAGGAATTTCATGGCTCAGGGGGCAGAACAAGCAACGAGTACACTTACAAATCTTATGGGTTTTGTCTAAGTTCTAAAGATCTTATTTCATAAGACCATGTAAAATATGCAAGTTAGGTGGGGTCTGATTTTGTCATATCTCTGAAAATACATTACCCGGCAGTCATGAGAATTCTGCTTATTTGTTGCAGCAAATACATGAGCTGTCTGGAAATGGTTTGCTTTGTAACCCTTCTGTAAAGATGTCTATTTCCTTGTCCCCATCTTTTAAAATTAATTTGGCTGCTCCCCTTTTTATTAAATAGTCTGCCATCTTTACATACATGGCATTTATATAGTGAATACATATTTTAATACCAGAATTGGGAAGAAATGCTTTTAAAGAATTTTAGTGACCACAGAATTTTGTGTTTGACACCATTCAAGATTTCTTCTGAAAGCTGAGCCTCCTTGTAATTGCAAGCTTGTACATTCTGGCTGGGAAGTAGGGGGTAGCTACTAGACATATTGTTTTCTTGTTCAGATTTTTGTACAGAAGCTAAATTGCTTAAACAACATGAGTCAGCCTGACTTTTGGCAGCTGCAGTGGACAGTTATTTCACTCTTGTTTGATGTGTACCTTCTTCCATTTCATTAGTAAATATCTGTTACTACAAATTTAGTTCCAGATTTTGGTTCATGTGTGGACAGTTAGTGGTGATGTATATGTGGAGACAGGTGCTGGTTAACTCAAGGTATGTATGGTTCAGAGAAATAACATTGTTTCCATTAAATACACTAATTTAAATCTGTAGCTGGCTCTTCTGGATTGATGTTGCTATTTAGGTGTACCCTTTGGTATGGCATTCACATTCCTTCCTGTAAATAACGCATTCTTCTGCCTTGCAAATTCCTCTTTAATTTAGATCAAGCTTGACCAGCTGTTAAAAGCAGGAAGAGCAGCCAACCCCAACTTGGTGGCTGTCTGCAGGAATAGGTCAATGAACTTCATGGACTTCTCTAAGGTTAAATGTGGATTTTATTTTCATATGAATTCTGTGCAGTCAGTGCCTATTGTCATGTGACAATCATCATGAAGTAATAAACCAGGGTTGCTACATAGGCTTATTCACTTATGATTAGTATCATAGATCCGGCAGGCTGTATTTTCAAGGAACTAGAGCAGCTGTACAATGTTAACTGGATTATTTTAACCACTGTGTGATTTGTGTCCCCACAGTCTAGTCTTGGCTAAAAATATTTATCTAAAATATTCCTTCTATTGTCAACATTTAGTTGTGCAAAGTTTGACAAAAACTAGAATGATTCAATGTAATAGATGTCTATCAAAAATAGACTTCAGGAAAAATGCATGCATCAGTAACATTTAATTTTACCAGGAGCAGGAGATCTATTTTTTATGCAACATATCTAAATGAAGAATCCTCTGTGATAAGAAATAAAGCATAAACGAGTATGTCGTTCTGTACACATTCCTTTGCAACTAAGTGCTATGTAATTCTTAGCTTAAAGTTTGATCCTTTTTAATTCTATCATTAAATTTTTATCAGATTGAAAGAAAAAGAAATTCCAGCACCACAAATATAAATATATTGCACATCAGTGCAATGAGATGATGAGAAACGCTATAGTTGTTTCTGAAAGCTATTTTCCAATTGCATGTATCAAATTCATTGTGGGGAAATTAAACGGTAGAAGCAGTTTTTGAGAGTAGATTGTTGTCATAGTTCCTTTGTAGTGTATTTGTTGCAAGAGCTGAAGGCCCAGTTTGAATACAGGTTAGCAGGGAGAGAAGGAATGGCACCTTCTTTGGTACTGAGTATCCTGCAATTTGGATACTCAATGATACGTTTTGTATGACGAGAGTTTAGCTGTTATTTTGGAAGATTCATTCTGCTGTTCTAAGAGAGTAAACTGCAGATCTCCCTCATTGTTATTTTTTTCAGTTGTATCCTGTGAAACATGATGATGATACCAGAGCCCTTTTCTAGAGGCCACAGTAAAATAAGCAACCTTACATTACCTTCCAGGTAGAAGATTAATGTAGGTTGAGAGCAGTACAGAAATGAGCAATATTATTCTGTATGCAGTGTCAAGTACAGCAATCTGTATTCCATGTTTCTTGTCTCTTAAATTGTGGTGAACATACAAGTTGCTGCTTATTCACTTGGGTAATAAGGATCTTTAACAGAATGTCTGGGATTTAAATACTGTACTGTTCTGTATCAGAACAGAGATCTTTCCTTGGCACGGAGAAACTAGTGGCTTACCAGCTTTCAGAGACCTAATTATTGGCATACTGAGGCGGTTCCTCTTTTGTGTCTTAATTTCTTTCATTCACTGTTTAAATAGTTAAATAGCTATTGTGCTAGAGAGCAGCAGAGAAGCACTGATTTTATAGCGTGGTAGTTATAGTATTCACGTGGGCTATGGAAAACCTCTGTTTGTCTCTGATGCAATTAATATTTATTCATATAAAGTCAAATCAGTCCAGTAGAAGAGTTTGAGAAGGACTATTCCCAAAGCAGCCAATGGCTCATGGAGTAAAACCTGCCTGGCTAATGCAAGGCTAAGCAGGGCTGGGATCTGAATGTGGCTCTCCTACTGTTTAGGTGAGTCCTTTTATCAAAAGTTTAGTGATTATTGCAGGGCTACTGCCTCTCCAGTTTTGATGACCATCTGTAAAAATCAGAAGTGTTTCTCAGTGGAGTTGTTAACAAAGTTATTTTCTTCATAAGAAGAAAATCACTTTTGGCAAATTAGTGCTTTCCAGTTAGTAACATTACATTAAAAAAAAAAATAATCCAACTTTTATTTTTTTACTTGAAAGCAGTGAAGTTTTATAAGGTTTTCTGGACAGACACCAAGCTGATATGTGATGAATATTTGAACCAGCGAAGATATGAGTGCTTATTGGATTTATTCAGGGAGATGTGCAAAATCTTCACTGGGATTGTTCTGTTAAGGATGATATACTTGAGAATTGTGTCACAAAATGTGAAACTCAGTGTTATTCCATCCTTAGGGGTCAGCTGAAAAATTGCAAAGTCACTATCCAGCTCTGCAAATATCCATTTTCTGAAGATAGGTGATATAAACATTTTGTTTCAATGAGAGAGAAGATTATATTTAGCATAAGTGATTATTGCACCCAAAACAATCTTTAATGCTGACAATACTGTCAATCCCGTGCATGAATCATCAGAGCATTAAACACATTTAAAACTCCACCAAAACCAAACCTGCTAAGATTGCCCAGTGATGGATTAATTGTCATTCTGTAACCTTAATAAAACTGTGAAATTATCTCCCTTTTTATTGTAGCCCCTCTTTTCTTTTAATTTGTTTTATATTTTCTGCCACAGTGTTGGATATATTCATAAATAAAATTATAAAACTATAAAAAGAAATGTGTAAATTAAATACATAAATGTGCCAAGAGTTGCAACCTGACATGGTAATAATTCATTTAATAATTTGTACTTTGGCAATAATGAAATTCATAAATAGTCAGGAATAGCAGCACTAAAATACACCAGAAAAAATGATGCTGATGTTATCAAGTGTTTAAAGTTCTGATTGTCAGCTCCAGGGGAGAAACGGTTCTTGTAGCTGAGGAAGACCAGGTGAATAGCAAATCAATATATTTTGGAAATTATCTTTGTAACCTTTAAATGAAGTAATAAAATGTACTTGCAGGGAGAATGATGAGTCTCAGATCAAGTGCCTGACAACTGAACGCATATGAAAATTAATATACTTTGAATACAGATTAGTTCAGGTTTTGTAGCTGAATTTTTGTCAAACCCTAAATTCCAGTATATGCTTATGACACAAATTTTAAGGTTCCTCAATTTGAGAAGTATATCTTGATGTTGAAAGCACTCAAAAAGTTGAGGTTCCTCTTCACTTCAGTTTTCCACTTTACTTGAATTATGTATATGACACTGGGTTTTTTGTTGTTGTTGCATATATTTTCTTGATGAATATCCAGAACACTAAGAATTTGCAAATTTCCTACTCTATTGTTAGAGACAAGTTCTTTGTTGCTTATTTCAGAAATTTTTACAGCAATATGGATGAAGATACTCAGAAGACATTACGTGCAGCATTGCTGGCAGGAGAGTCCAGAACTGGATCTGTAATTTGTGTTTCTTTCTAAATAGTCAAATTAAAAACATATGCCTAAATGTTATGCAGACATGACCAAAATTTTGATGTGGAGGTTTTCTGTTGGCATGACATCAGAAAATGCACTAAGTCTAGCATCAGTGCTATAGACATACCTTTGCTTGTGTTATAACTTGTGTTAAACAAGGCATTAGAATTAGTGGATGATAGTCTTAACAGAAGCACGAGTATCAAAAGACAGCAATTTTTTAGCAGCTTTGGAAAATAGCTCCTTTGTTGTTTCAATGTCCCTTGCCACTCTCATCTCCTCTTCTGGTTCTGCTGTTGATTTAAGAGTGGTGTCATCTTCAGAATATCCAGTTCTGCCCTCAAGATACCTGGAGACTGGTCTTGGTTCTGTGTTTTGAGATTAATAAAATAAACCATTAATTGTGTGATAACATTTGGGACTAACATGGTTCTGGCGAGGGTTACACACACTCATCCTTCCTGTTCCCTAGATGCTGGACTTCATAGTACAAACCTAATAATTGCCCCAAGACTCATGGTGCATTATGAAAGTTCAGATGTTTATTTGCAAAACTGTTTATAAGTCCCAGAAGGGGAAAAATATTGTTTAACCTAGAGCATAAGTATCTCTTTTTAGCATGGTGAAATATACTGTCAGGTCTACTACAACATTTTCACCCCAAGCACTGTTATTGCAAAGAAGCTAGTCTCCAAGGATTGCCTTTGATTAGTGTGCACATATGTGCAATAAGACATAAGTGTGATTCCTCAGAATTAAATTCCAGGAAGAGAAAATAAGGGGGGTGGGGGGAAAGAGAAGTTTAAACTGTTCATACTTTGTCCGAGTTTGATAATTACCTTCTTGGATTAATTTTGTCTAATCCATGTAGCTATTGATTTGTCAATAATTTGTGTTGCATCACATAATTAGCCATGCTATACCATCTCTTTCTTCACTTTTGAATTATATTTCCCAAGGCTTTTTGTACTAAAACATTGCTGATTGCATATAAATTAGAATAATTAGTAGCTTTAGCAGTAGATGGCACTATAAGGTGTTATCTTAATTTATACAATTTTCACTGAAGAGCTGAATTCTGTCCAGCTTTCAGAATGGAAAATATATTGTTACTGCACCTTAAACACCCTTATAGGGACATGTGTTGATAGAAACACTTTTCATAGCTAGTTTGACTATTTCTTACTTATGCTTTCAGAGTGACAGAGCTCCGTGCCTATTTAATTTAGAAGCACAACAAGTGCTTTTTGGTCAAGGTGGGGAATAATGGTTTCTTGTTTTTAGAATAGACAATTTACGTTTGTAATTAACTGTTCCTGGTATTGATTTCAAGCATTTATCTATGCACATGGAGCAACTGAATGAAGAATCTAGAAGCTGAATAGTTGTGATTGCTAGAATTAATTCTTCAATGGCAATATTATAAAAGTTGTATTTTCTGTTTCCGCTGATAAGCAAAATAGTAGCTAACCATTAAAAAGTTAATGGATTACAACAGTTGTTCTTGCCAGTATTTCATAATCAATTTGCATCATAATTCATTTTGATGCAAAAAATGAGTGTGAAATATCAGATGTCTTGTGGAAAAGTTTTTGTGATATTAAGAGCATCTTTTGTGAACTTATTTGGTGAGAATTGGTAACTGGACTAGAGTATGAACTTGACCATCTGTAGTAATTGGTAGTTTCTGCAATTAAACTATGAAGTTGAAGTTATTCATATGAATATTGATGGAATGAAGGGATTGGCAGTCTGATCTCTTGCAACCTAGACAATCTAGAATGACTTTATGGGAGAAATAAGAGATTAATAATTGTATTTTATGTTTGTTTTCTAAAAATTCCCAGAGGTATGTTTTGAAGGTTGAATGAAAAGACTTTGCTAACCATTTTATGTTCAATAGCTATCAAACTTTTCACCATGGAACTTTTCTATGGCTCACAATTGCCTTTTTGTGGAACATAAGTGTTCAAAATCATTATAATGTATTAAGACTCTTACCTTGTTTAACTTAACAGATGATAAATAAGACTGCTTTCTAGAAAAGTCTTGTATATTTTCTCATTACATGATGAGAATACAGGGTTCAGTCATTATTTTTACATGTACTTTCTTATGTTTCCATAGGTCACCTTTTTCCCCAGGTCATATTGTCTTTTGTGCTAAGTGAATTCAAGAGAAATTTTAGTTTCCAACAAAATCTTTTAGAAAAAACCCATTTTGTTCTGTACTGTGCTTTCAAAATATTAATATTGCTGCTTCAGCAATCAAATCCCTGTGAATGACACTGCCATAAATAACCATATCGTATCTGTTGGTGGTTCTTTTACATTTTCGGAAGGTATTAAAGTCCCAAAATTTGAACGAAAAAAAACTGCCAGCAGAATTTAAAAGAAAAAGTGCACAGGAAACTATTAAGAAATCTCAATGTACATCAAGTTTTCTTTTCCAGATAACAACTTACTTTACCTTAGACTTTAGCTGAAAGAAGAATTTCAGGCCTTTCTGGTTTTAGCAGCCATAACCTTGAAAGTGATGGTGTGTTTGTCATTATTTAAAGGGAGACTGAAACAAATCTTACATATTAAGTAAGGAATCAGAATTTGCAAAAGTTTATTTCCTTGCCAGTTATAACTAAAGATAGCAAAGGAACATGTAGCATTTCTGCAGTATTATATATCGTATAGTTAACTGACATCAGAAGTTTGCTTTGATAGAGACTCCAGGGAACATTTTTCTCCTGGGATGACTTACAGTAAATCATGCCAATATTACCTTGTCCTAATAAGATGGTTAAATACTTAAATGATTGACTCAAAACTTTTGTTTGTGTTTGCTCTAAGTTTGTATCTGTCTGTTATGCCACTTTCAATTTGTGTTCCATGCTCCTCCTCCTTATGCCTTAATGCAAGCCATTAAACTGTGAATGCAGAAGAATGTGACTTTCCTCAGTCCTGAAAAGATTTAGGGAAGTGGTTAATTTTATGCACAAATGTAGACCTGTTCTTTTTCAATAGGGCTGTTGCAATAAGTAAACTTCAGCACAGAAGTCTTTTACAAGATTGGGAACTTCAGAAATGTGGGTCTGTCCTCCTCTTATTTCTTTTCAGGATATGAATTCTCTAGTGATGGGTTATTCTAGCACAGACCCAAATAAGGACTTTTGGAAGCTGTTGCTCCTATAATGTAAATAATGACAGTTTTCTGCTAATGAGATGACAATTTAAGCAAAATATGGAAATGTGGTAATTCTCATATTCTTGTTGGTGGTTTGGAAGATGATAAATATTAATTTTAAGTGTCTTTTTTTTACTGGTAAAGAATGTGAATTCAGCTTCTAAATCTGGCTTTTATTTCTTTTCAGTTTTCTGCCTATTGACCTACACTTTAATTTTGACGTTGCAGTTCACATGCAGAACAAATGCCACAGGAGGTGGATTTTTAACCTATTTACACATTTAGGTTTGGTGCTTTTTTGCTTGTTTTTTTCAGGACTTTATTTGGTCCATGGAGAAATGCATAGTTTGGACTAGTCAAATGTGAGTGCAAAAAGCATCAATGTATTTTTCACCCTTGCCATAAAGAATTGGGCAAACATCATTACTTTATTTTTTTCTTGTATGTGCCTGAAATCAGTGGTTCACATGAAACCGCTGTATCCATCATCTGGAAAAGTAACTTTATGTACTGAGACATTGTACTCAGAGTACATTATTGTTGCACATCAATGTAGATTGCAATGTTTATCTCAGAACAGGCGTGATGCTACCAATATATAGTTTCCCATTGTGAAGTTTTCACTCTTGGCAGATTATATTCTTTGATTCTGTTACCTTAGTAGTGCTTTGTTTCTTTGCCCAATGGGTTTACTGAAGCAAGAGATGCAGCTACTTGACACGTAAAAGTACAAGGTGTTAAAGTTCGTTCTCACATTTGGAATACGTTTGTTTCATTTGTAGGAGGATGATTGTCATTTTTGCACAAAACCCTCTTGTGTTCTCTGTTTACTTTGGTTTCTCTATGGCCACACATCACAATATGTATTAATCATTTTACTTTTATTATTAGATGAAAGAGGTAATGATTAACATCCAGACAGTACACATGAATCAGCTATAGGCAATACTTTCATTAGTTTTATGGTTTTGCTTCCCATCAATTTCAGTATTTAGCCAGAGCAACCCTTTCTGTTTGTTGTCCTTCATTAAACACGACCCTAGGTGTCCCCCTTTCTTCATTTCAGTAATGATTTCTGGCAGAAAGTTGAAAAACAGACTATGCTATAGGTGACTGCTGTAGCATTTGGCCATCGGGGGAAATCTCAAGTGTCTCAGATGAAGAATAATAAAGTAATAATTTTATACCTGTTACTTTCAGCTGAATCTGTCCTGATGCATGACTTGTTTTGGCCTCATTGTTTTAATGTGCTAAACATTTTTCCATATGAGACTGCGAGCAAGACTTGTAGGTATTTTCCTGCATCTCTTCCAAACTTGAGTTTCAGTAATGTCAGTTCTACTTCTTCCCATTAGATTTTGGGCTGATAACTCTGTTTATGTCTCGATGTATCACAAATAAACATGGAGTTTTGCTGCCTTTAAGGCTCTTAAGCTATGCTCCACATGATCAGGGCTGTTATTCCATCAAGTCTGTTACCAAAGCATTTAACTGGTTTTTGGAGTGTGTTTAGCACTTTCACAGGCAATTCTGCTTTGACTACCGAGGCAAAATCATAAAATCATACAATCATTTAGGTTGGAAAAGACCCATAAAGTCCTCAAGTCCAGCCGTTAACCTAGCACTGCCAAGTCCACCATTAAACCATGTCCCTAAGCACCACATCTACACGTCTTTTAAATCCGTGGGCAGCCTCTTTGAGTGCCTAACTACCCTTTCAGTGAAGAAGTTCTTCCTAATATCCAACCTAAACCTCCCCTGGCGCAACTTGAGCCCATTTCCTCTTGTCCTATCACTTGTGACTTGGGAGAAGAGACTGACCCCCACCTCCCTACAACCTCCTTTCAGGTAGTTGTAGAGAGCAATAAGGTCTCCCCTTAGCCTCCTTTTCTCCAGGCTAAACAACCACAGCTCCCTCAGCCACTTCTCACAAGATTTGTTCTCCAGAACCTTGACCAGGCTCGTTGCCCTTCTCTGGACACGCTCCAGCACCTCAATGTCCTTCTTGTAGTGAGGTGCCCAAAAGCAAACACAGTATGCCCATCCAAGTCATGAGCAGCCAGTTTCTCCAAAAGAATGCTGCGGGAAATGGTGTCAAAGGCTTTACTAAAGTCCAGGTAGACAACATCCCCAGCCTTTCCCTCATCCACTAAGCGGGTCACCTTGTCATAGGAGATCAGGTTAGTAAAGCAGGACCTGCCTTTCATAAACCCATGCTGACTGGGCGCAATCACCTGGTTGTCCTTTACGTGCCATGTGATGGCACTCAAGATGATCTGGTCCATAACTTTCCCCGGCACTGAGGTCAGGCTGACAGGCCTGTAGTTCCCTGGATCCTCCTTCCGGCCCTTCTTGTAGGTGGGTGTCACATTTGCAAACCTTCAGTCAACTGGGACCTCCCCGCTTAGCCAGGACTGCTGACAGATGATGGAAAGTGGCTTGGTGAGCACTTCTGCCAGCTCCCTCAGTACCCTTGGGTGGATCCCATGCGGCCCCATAGACTTGTGTGTGTCTAAAAGTGGTGTAGCAGGTTGCTAACCATTTCCCCTTGGATTATGGGGGCTTCATTCTTCTCCTCATCCCTGTCTTCCAGCTCAGGGGGCTGGGTACTCAGAGAACAACTGGTCTGACTATTAAAGACTGAGGCAAAGAAGGCATTAAGTACCTCAGTCCTTTTCCTCATCCTTTGTCACTGTGTTTCCCCCCACATCCCATAAAGGATGGAGATTCTCCTTAGCTCTCCTTTTGCTGCTAATGTGTTTATAGAAACATTTGTCCGTTGCCTTTTACGGCAGTAGGGAAATTAAGTTCCAGTTGGGCTTTGGCCCTTCTAGTTTTCTGCTTGCGTAACCTCACAACATCCTTGTAGTCCTCCTGAGTGGCCTGCCCCTTCTTCCAAAGGTCGTAAACTCTCCTTTTATTCCTGAATTCCAGCCAAAGCTCTCTGTTCAGCCAGGCTGGTCGTCTCCCCTGCTGGCTTGTCTTTCGGCACATGGGGCCAGCCTCCTTCTGTGCCTGTAAGATTTCCTTCTTGAAGACCGTCCATCCTTCCTGAAATCCTTTGCCCTCCAGGACTGCCTCCCAAGGGACTCTGTCAACCAGGCTCCTGAACAGGCCAAAGTCTACTCTCCAAAAGCCCAAGGTAGCAGTTCTGCTGACCCCCCTCCTGGCTGCTCCAAGAATCGAAAACTCTATCATTTCATGATCACTATGCTGAAGATGGCCTCCAACCACCTCATCACCCACCAGCCCTTCTCTGTTCGCAAACAACAGGTCCAGCGGGGCGACTTCCCTAGTTGGCTCACTCACCAATTGTGTCAGGAAGTTACCTTCCACACACTCCAGGAACCTCCTAGGCTGTTTCCTCTCTGCTGTGTTGTATTTCCAGCAGGTATCTGGTAAACTCAAGTCCCCACAAGAACAAGGGTGATTGCGAGACTTCTCCCAGCTGCTTACAGAATATTTCATCTGTCTGTTCATCCTGATTGGGTGGTCTGTAACAGACTCCCACTATGATATCTACCTTGTTGGCTTTCCCCCTGATTCTTACCCACAAACACTCAACCCTATTGTCACCGTCATTAAGCTCTAAACAATCAAAACATTCTGTAACGTACAAGGCTACCCCACTACCTCTCCTTCCTTGCCTGTCCTTTCTGAAGACTTTATAGCTGTCTATTGCAGCACTCCAGTTGTGCGAGTCATCCCACCACGCTTCTGTGATGGCAGCTATGTCATAGTTTTCCTGATGCACAATGGCTTCCAGCTCCTCCCGTTTGTTGCCCACGCTGCGTGCATTGATGTAGATGCACTTGTAGGGCTATTGATCCTGCTGCCTTTTTGGGGGGAGAAGCCCTAATTCCTACAGGACCATTCTCGGGTGCTTCTGTGGTTTCCAACAATCCATGGCCCTTGCGTCTTTGCTGCTGCGTGGATCTCCATCCCGTACCTCCACTGACATGGCAGACCGAAGGACCTTGCTAGCACATTGCCCCTGAAATATTGGTGTGCTGGCCCCAGGCTTATCTGTAGTGAGCCTGGTTTTACCCCTTTCCCCCTTCAAATAATATTGGAAGTGATATCAAAGCAGAGAAATCTTTGAAGCATCAGGAGAGAGTGTAGATTTTTGCAGCTTGTTATATACAAAGACAGTGCAAACAATATTCCATTTATAGAGCACCTGCATTTAAAAAAAAAAAAAAGCAAGCCCCCCAAAAAACCATCCAACAACAACACCCCCCCCCCCCCCCCCCCAGTTATTTTTACAAACAAATATTTAAAAAATTAAAACTTACTTTTAACTTGGTCTTGCCTGGAATTTCCTGCTTTCCTTATTAATTTTTCGCTAAAATCTATTTGAGGCATTTTCTTTCTTTTACTCCCATACATTGACTTCTTTTTGGACTGGTAAATATGTGAACAATCTGGGTCCTATTAGATCATGAAATATGCAAACTGAATGCCCGTTCTGTGAGACTGAATGATTGACTGATACACTTCTACATAATAGGCTGGTATCATTCCTGGAACTGCTCAGTGATTTGATTGTACTCATTTGCAGAGTAAAGCACTATGAAACAGTAAAAACATGTCACCTTGGAAATGAATTTGGTCTTGACTGTCTAGTCTATAGCCAGGCAAAACACCTCTGAAACCTGTACCATATTTGCTTGTCTTCCATATATACAAGTTGGATAAATGTTCTACAAATATCCTTTCTCTACTGGTACCTCATACTCTTACTGTATTTTTTATTTGTTGTTTCTCTAACATAGCAATATCTTGTTTTACACAATTATTCAAAATTAAAGTAATTAAAGTAAAAAAAAGCCACAAAACAAAACATTGGTTATACTTAAGACCACACAGCCTTTATTATTTAGCTTTCTATGTAAAGAGAACAGAGCTTTCTACAATTGAATGTCAGTTGGAAATACAAATGCATTCCTTTTCAGCCCTGCTTCTGTTTGGAACACTACCATACAAATAAGGATTAATCTTCTGCACTGGGACAAGAATGCCTCATTCAGTGTCTAATATCTACTTCAAGACATTGTATATATGAATGTACTTATGTACATATTTGTCTTTGCTTCATGGTTCACTAAGACTGAACTTGTTTTATGTTAGTGTCATTGGCTTCTTTTCTGAATCACAAAAGTATCACTTTGCTTCGATAAAGATTTTTTTAATAAAAGAGTAGCCTGTGATAGAGGAATTCTTCCCTTACAGGAGCATCTCCTAACTGTCCTTAATCGAATGGTGAAATTTCAAAAGTAAATTTATATCTATTAGTGGGTGACAAGCAGCTGTAGCAAACAGCTAATATAAGGTAGGAAATTACACCGCATTTCAGTGTATGTTCAGGTAAATGCAACAGTAAAAAGCTTAAATTATACTAGAATCAGGCATACACGTGTGAACATGCCTACAAAAAAAGCTGAGAATAAAGTTAGTCTACAGGTAACTTCCAGATGAAGCTGTTTGCCTCAGTTTTTCTTCCTGTTTTCACCAGGGAACATTTCAGAAACTCAGTAAGAAATAAGGAGATTATAGTTAAACTTCAGAGGACTCATACTGACTGTTCACATGCTTCATCCTTTAATGACTATATCTTCAAAGAAGCAGTGGCATCTTCATCTCAGAAGAGGCTTTAAGAAGTCACTTTTGAAGCAGTGCTCACTTTTTTTTTTTTTTTTTTTTATATGCTGGTCAAGCAGTAATTCTAAATGCAGTCATTTAAGATTACAAGTCTTATATCAAACGATTTTGAAAGTCTTCCCATTGTCTTCAATAAGTTTTGAATTAAACCATTTATTGGGCATTCTTCATTCATCCTTAAATCATATTCCTGATTTCTGCCTTCTAGACTTTGCACTGTTATGTTTCTCCTTCTTTATCTTTTGCTCTATGTCTGCCTTTTCCTCACATGTTTTTCTGTCTATCCTTTTCTTCTGTCAGCCTCTTGCCACTGCAGGCACTTCCAGTGACAAACTTGAAGAAGTAAAAGACTCCTCTTTTCCATTTTGCCAGCGTTCCTCTACCTTATTTCAGATAGATCTGCTAGATAGCTAACTTTCAGTCAGCTTGCCAACAAACTTTGAACCTGATCTTTCAGAAGTATAGGAGCTGGCATGCTGCTTATTGCTAGATACCCTTGTATTGAACTGATGACAGGTTTTGATCATACAAGGACCATACAAATACAGTGTCTACAATGTATCTTTAGACAGGAACTTTAGATGTCAAACTTTCTTGCTTTCACTACACTTTCTGAGGCCTCTGTTCTCTGCTTTCAAAAGACTGTTAAAAATAATTGCCATTTCCCTAGTGTAGAATGTTTTACAAGAAATCAGTGTCATTAAGTGACTGTTATCTTGGCGTAGTGATGCTTTTCTGGTGCTTTTCAAGATACTGAATATGTGTGGTTATGATCATAGGTATATATGTGCTTACTGTCTCTCAAGTACTTCAGTGCAGAGAGACAGATAACACTGGAGCGTGTAAAGTATCTTTAAGAAAAAGTAAGAGATGTACAACTATTGTTTGATAGCAGTCCAATTTTCTACTGACTTATTGTAACCCTAAAACTAACTCATTAAGACACTCTTTACCTTACCAAAAAAGTTATTTTTTTAATTTCTTCACACAGTCTCAGAAGTGCATATCACCACAGGTCCTGCTCTTGCAGTCACATAACGTATTAAAACATCTTATACATCTCTTACATGTTTGGTTGTGCGTTGTTTTCTTTTTGCTATTGTGTTTTTCAGAGTGCACTTACAGCTCAAACCCAATGAAACGGAATACTTAAAGTTGAGTAAGGCCTAATAATTTTCTGTTAAACTGTAATTTATTAAGAGGAAAATATTTTTAAAATAAAAAAAATAATTGATGTCATGGAAGATGAAGAGGAGGAGCCTGTAACTCCTGTGAGTAGTTCTGCACAGTTTAATTTGTAGTACTGTAATGGGTGCTAGCACACAGGTTGAACTTGTCTTGGGTGCAGCTACTAGAAAGGCAGGCCTGACATTCAAAAGGGTTGGATCTGGTGTGTTGATTACAGTATTTACTTTATTATTACCTCTCATTAAAACTTAGATATACATTATATATGGTTAAGATGAATCTGAACCAGAGTCTAAAGATTTTGAGTCAGGTTTTTGAGCCAGGAAAGTAATCTCAAACTGAAGCACTGTGTGAAAATAAAATTATTTTTAAATTCCTTTGAATCTTGGTCATTAATGAAAATGGATTTTTTTTTTTCCTCCTCCTTACAAACATGTTTTGCTTGACTGTTTAGTTTGTTGGGTTTTTTTGGTTTTTTTTGTTTTTTGGTTTTTTTTTAAGGGTTTTTAGGCTGTTTGAGGATTTACTGATTGAAGAAGCTTAATTGTAGGGTTTTATTAGATATTACACAAAACAATAAAAATGTGCCTATTCATAAGGTGATTTATTCATGAAACTATCAAATATTTCTAAGAATAATAAATTCCTAAAGCATTCACCCTTAGAGCATTAATACAGGTAAATATCATAAATAATTACATTAAATTGGTTACCAAGGAGGTGTAGCAGTATCAAGTTGCTATGGAAATGTTTGGTCCCTGCTCAGAGATGCCAGCACAGCTAATGCGATCTCTTTTAGTTGCATCACTTTAGTCAGATAAAAATTGGGGGTGGGGCGAGAGGGAGGGAAATATCAGTGATACATGTGGGATACAAATCAGGATTTTGGGAAAAGGATATTTAGAAACCATAAAACTGATATGATTTGAGTTATGCCAAATGTCCAAATTTTACTTCATATCCAAAGTATTTCACAGAATGCAAGAATGTTCTTCATCTTGACAGTTAGAAAGACAAGAGTCATATTAAGGTGTACATAGGTTTTTAGTGACCAAGTTGCCATGAATCAACTCACCTTATCAGTCTTTAGGAAATCTCCAAGTACAATTTCTTTCATGTATGCTGTTGTTATGGAATATATAACTCTCTCTATAGCAGAGTTTTGTCATCTTTTTAGGATTATTTTCTGAAGTATACAGTTACAGCATGGTATTGAATAGTGAACAGACGCTGAATGATGACATGTGCTATGACAACCGTATAATGTGATATGTGCTACTCTAGTTTCATAATGGACTTTCTATGTCATACATTTTGAATATAAAGTAAATATTGATTAGAATCAATATGATGGCCTTAGTTCCTACAGGTATCGTGAAGTCTGTAATGTCTGATTTACAGAAGATTGTACTACTGAAATGTTTAGCTTGGAGTAGAACAGCCCATTCTTACTGTCCATTCAACCATCCCATCTGAATGAATTACTATACAAGTTTCCACAATTGCTATGTGTACTAACAAACTTGTGGCAGATGCTGTTTGTTGAGACAGTGAGTATTGTATTTTCTTCTTCTATAAATAAGAAGAAATAAAGGCTTTGAAGCAGATGCTAGGTACAGAAACAGTGACTATTGTACAGCTTATGCCCATTTCATTTGAAACAATCGTTTCCAGCTTCCAAGAGTGTGACGACATTCTTAATTAGGTTGAAACTTGTCTTTAGTTCAAGATTTCTGTAGCCTGACAACAGACTAGTACTAGAAAATATTTCATTCCTTCTATACTTGGATGCTTACCATGTATAAAAATGATAACTTTTCTATTCCCTCCTTCCAAATACAAAATTAGCATGTGTTTTGCTAGTTTTATTGGTTACAGATAGTGGGTTAATAATACTGGTGGCCAGGCGAACCAGTATCTAATGACCAAGTGTTCTTGAAGAGAAGATCATGACAGCAGGATTGCAGTCAAATGGTTTGAGTAATAGATCTATTAGAGGAGAAAAGGTACTATTATTCAAGAATATTTTAAATAATTTTACTGTTCTCTTTAACTCTTGGCTTTCTTGGAATTTAGGAGGTTTGGCTTTGGGGTTCATGTATGGGACTGAAGGGAGTCCAAGCAAATTTCACTTGGAGTACATGATGAGTGTCTGTAAAGAACTCCCTGATGCTTCATGATTATAGGTTCAGATTAGAAACTATAATTAGTATCAGTACTGAATTCAGAACTTTTATTCATCACTGTGTTTCTCACAATACAAGAGGCCTTTCTTTTCTAGCTGCATTATGTCATCTTTGGTTTCTTATATTTCTTCAAGTATCTGTATCTTTTTCCAGAGAGCCATTTTTGTCCCTAATTATGGTCTGGTAATTGTCCTAAGTTCTTTGACTACCTACTGCAGTTTTCTTAAAGAAGTAAAACAAACATGAGATGTTTGCTTGAAATTTGCATAAAGATGACATTTTAGAGTACAAGCTTTACAGAATAATGAAATAGGCTGGAGGAAATAGGTGAATCACAAGGATATGTACTGCAGGATAACATAGGCATGGTAGAACTCTACTGGGGACTAGGAGCAGTGTTGGTCAAAGTAGATATGTAAGCCAACAGTGGTGTATGTGTCATTAAATAAATATGCCATTAAGCTGCTACTGGAACTTCCTATTCTATCTCAGTACCTATTCCTGAGACTCTTGATCACAATTCAAATTTCAGGATTCTTCAGCTGAGAGGAAAAATATGCCTCTGAATTATGAATGCATATTCACTCCCAGTATTTTCTTTGGATCCATGGAAGACTCCAAATACACATGCAGGTTTGGCAAAGCTTGCAAACTTCATGGGAGCTAGTACTTTTTCTGTTGCAAACACTGGGATGTATGGTTGCAGTACAGATCATCTGTGGCTTATTTTGAAGAATGAGTCGCACTATGTACTCAAACTGTTGAGAAGATCTACAAAACTCAAATCCAAGTGTCAGGATCTTAGCTATCTCTACAAGCAGTGCTTCCAGAAGATACAAAGATGTTCCTGAAACACTGTTGTCATTTGTTCAAAAAAAAAAAAAAAAAAAAAAAAAAAAGTGGATTTTTAATCTAGGTTGTAAACTAAACTTAAAGGACTTTTTCCACTGTGAGTTTTGTCAAAAAAGGAAAATATCATATGTCAAATTTTAGGAGTATCCAAATGCTTATTTGTAACTTGAAATTTGAACAAGGTGATGGACAGATTCAGATTGTCAAATAAAAATACTTTCTGCTATTTAATCATGGAGATGATAAGAACTATAGCTGTGATTTCAAAAAAAAAAAAACATATCCCCTCCTTGGTGGAAAGAGATGTTTCAGTACTGTTTGGTGCCTCTAAATTGGGATTATGGTTGGGACGGAAGGGAGGTGGGGAGGGGAAAGAGGACGATAATGGGAAGCTGTTTCTTAAAACACCCAGAAGATTTGAAAAGACCTACATTTCAGTGGAATGATGAGACTTGGCCAGGGATATCAACTACAGCTAAAAGTGCTCATTCTGTTCTCAGTCAGAAAAAGGGACTGGATGCCAGCATTCAAAAGTAATTTTTCTTTCTTGATGTAAAATAGTAGGTATGTTGCAATCTGTAAAGTGAAAGCCTGTGAAAATCAAGTAGTTAGGCTGACAGATACTATCAGAAAAGTCATTTAATAAAAGAAATGCACAAAGTTGTAAGATACAAAAATTATCACACGACCCTATTGTTATTAGCAGATCATGTAAAACAGCCTGTGTAGTGTCTGAGGCTATAGCAACAGCAAGAGAGTGTTTTTAATTCCACTCTTCAGTAGTAAATAGTGATTAAAGTCAAGCAATGCTAGTAGTTTTTGTTGACTGCTCCTCGCATCAAATGTAAAGAAGAAAGCACTAGAAGGTTGCTAGACTAAACCTGACTCAGAAGAAAACATTTGCTTGCTAGCAAGGTTTCTTAAAGGAATGATACAGAAAAGGATGAAGATCTGTCAGATCTGTAGAAAGCTGATAGACAGCTGATGTGGTGACAGGACAAAGAGATGGCTTTATCAGGAGAATGCAAGACTGAAACTTGGAAAGGACCAAAGTAATTTCTATGACAGATACCTTTGCGTAGCACATTCTCTACACTTTATTAACTTCTGTTTTTCTCAGCTGTTATAAGGCCACACATAACCTTTGCAATTTAATTTAAAAAATGCTCTTTGCAGTTCATATGAGAGAGTATCTTGTGTATAGTGGGAAATTGGAATCATTAGGACTACTTTACTGGAAAAAGGAATATTCTGTTGCCACGAGTTAAGTGGGAGTGATGTATGTCGCAGTGGGACGGGAGAAATAAGGATAGGAAAAAAATTATATGCTGCAATACCCAGTTGTACCTTGAGCTTTCCATATCCAACCACATAGTGCAACTACGGTGCAACTGGCTGATACCTTCTGCAACTATAACTGTACATTCAAATGGATGCCAAGAAAGAATGTTTTAAGGCTGTTTTGTGGGAGAACTTTAAAGATTGTGATAGAAATATGAAAATAAGAAGAAAGAATGTAAAACAACTTGGCCCTAAGGAAGTTGTCAGTCTATTACAGTGGAACTGGGAAATATTTTGATCTAGGAAAAAAGTTGTAAGTAGCAGCTGTTGTGCACTTAAATACAGAAGATAAGCTGTTTCAAGTGCTACTTTAACTTACCGATTTTGGTAATACTACTGATTGCTATTGCTGATAGCTCATGAAATCAGGTCAAACTAATAAAAAAATAGATTTTTAAAAAAGCTTTTGGAAGCAGAATTCTAAAACGTCATTTTAAAGGAAAAACAAATTCCTTCACACACCCTGCCCCACTCTGTTGATTTCTGATGCAGAATGAAAGCAAATTTCAAAAAACTTGAAATGTTTTTTGAAAAAAAACAGAATCTTTGACTTCTGGCATATTGCCAGCAAGTCTTGCATCCTTTGCGAGATAATTAACTCTCTAATACCTGGAATTAATATAATACTTTGCAAAGTATGCACTTACACGAACAGATGGGGGTGATTAAATGGTGGCTTATTATTCTGTCCCCTAACACCAAATACCATTGTTTGATTTCCATTTACTAATGTTGGAGCTGTTGTGTTTGTATGTGTTCAAATTTTAATTACAAACATTTCCCATGTCTGATATTTTCTTTCATTTTTAATACATCTGATTAGTGCTTCAGGGCCTATTGCCTCACTTTCACCATACAAATGAGGTTTAATTCTTCAAGGCTTACAATATTCATTTTTTGATTGTTGAGGGACTCGGTTCTTTTTTATTGTGTTCATTAGAGTATATTGTTTTAAATCGTCTTTACTAAAGATTTTTTCTTTGGGATAGTGAAGGGTACACATGTTTGAACCCTGTGCAGGACTACATACTACCTGCTTCAGAGCTCTGCTTTAGAAAATGCATGATTTTCAGTATCTGATTTGGTGACTCATGAGCTAATAGTTGACTCATCTCTGATTTCTAAAGGTTACTATTCAGGGTGCCTCCGTCTAGGTACTAAACCTATGCTACTTTTCAAGGTATATAGATTTTCAAAAAAAAATCAGGCTTTGAGGGTATGATCTTAAAGGGGATGTTTTGGAGTTCCATGTTTATAGGCTGATGTATTAAGTGATTTTAATAATGAATTAAATTTTAGTGGCATTAGTATGTGGTGGAATGACCATCATGTCTTGGAGAAGATATGTTACCTGCTCTGCAGCTTCTACTAAAACCTTTAGCAGAGGGACAAGTAAAAAAAATGTGCGGAGGCTAATCTCTTGCGGTCTCTAAATTCAACTGAATGAGTGAGTTGGAGCAACTTGGCTCCCAACAAATTATTTTTCACTAAGCATTTCAGAAAATCTTGAAGATATTGCTTCTCTAGTGTTGGTGTTTGTGTCTTTCCATGTGTCTTTGCACTTGTATCCCAGATTTCAGAAGATGTCAGTGCTTTGTGGCTCTGTTTAGAGTCAAGTGTTCTATGTTACCTGCCTAAGATGTTTGTCTCAGGCAGTGGACCTTGTTAACATCGCAAGGAGAAACTCAGGATTTGCACAACTTAATTTACTCAGTAGTTCTCAATATTCTGCTTTCCCAGCATCTAGCTGCATGGGCATTGATAATTACTGGCCCTGTTGGTTTAGGTCTCTGAATACTATACAGTTCATCTCTAACCTTCCCAGACTAGAGCTCTTGCAATATTTTTCTGTCTAATCCAACCAAAATCTGTAAGTACCAGAGAGATTCTTCATATGTTTCTTGTAAATTGATATACTTATCTGACTAAACAGATTCTGGATAAGCATCAAATGAACAATTTTTTAATTAAAAAAAATAGAACTAAGCAAAGTCATGTTATCAATTTTGGAAGCTTTAATTAAGGCCCATTTTTAATTGTTGCAGTAAGGAGCAGCTGAGAAATTAAAAGCAGTAGCAAACTGGTGAAGTGGCCAACATTTTGTAAGTGGGCTTCATTTGAGCAACATCACTTGGAATATATTTAGCACTAAAACTTCAGGACAATGGTAACGAAATAAGGGTTGCTATGTTTGTATCATCTCTGCAATTTGCATTTCATAAAATATTAAAATACTACTGTATAGTTATGCTAACATAGTTCTGTTTGGCTATATAGGTGCCTTTACCTGATTATTTCTGTAATGTGTTGATCAATAGCTGAATACAATTTTCAAATGTGAGCAAGTGTAATCTCCAGGCTACTTGACAATTCATATTTTGCTTTAAGTATGACCAAAGTGTATTTCATTATAAGTTATAACTTTTCCTATAGAAAAAAGATTTAGAACAGTTTGAATAAAATTGGTGAAAGGAAAAAAAAATTATGATAGTTCTTCATCAGTAATGCTTTTCAATTTAGCCCTGCCCTCCCTGCCCCCAAGTCCCATTAAATAAATGGTAGCCATCTGTTTACCAAATATCTAATGAAAAGCACTGATCAGGAATGGTTTACTTTAGAAAGCTAGAAAACAATTCCTACACTTCTCCTTGTGGAAGCTGTCAGTTATCATAAATCAGGAAGACATATCATGACCTGAAAAAAGTCCTCTAGCACATATCATATGAATTGAATTGGGGACAAAGAAATGCCCTCTCTATGCAGCCTTTCACTGAAGAACATGTCAGGAGCTGGAAAAATGCCAACTTGTGGAGAAATCCCAAACACAAAGAATGAAAATTGGCAATAAAAAGCCATGTAGGCAGCCTTTATAAAGCACAGGAGTATACAGTATGGAGACATGGTAAGTGAAAGTAGAAGTTTGACCAAATTATCGCATTTTAGTTTCTTATTTTAATGTCCTGTTCTTCAGCAATCTGCATCACATAATTCCCTATTCCCCATTTCTCTGGACCCCTCCAGTTTTAACAGCTTACTGTGCAAGGCCAAATGTTTTCAGTGAGCAGTCAGTGTTATGTCTTTTTGTCACATTGCTATACCTTATATTTTGTTGCTTTTTGAATTAGGAACAACTTTTCTGCTGAATCACATGCCATACCATTAATTGTTTGCAGTTGCCATTGGTCAGAATTTCCACTCATGGTGAATTCCCATTGGCATTTTTAACATTTTCTGCTGTTTTTTCTGTGCTTATGGGTGGAGGGTCCTCTCAAACCAGATCCCTTGCGCTGTGTGAAAATGCTGGGAAAACATAAAAGCCCCTTTTGAGCAGGTATAAGATCTTGGCCTGATGCATATAATGTAGTAGATGGCTGTACAGGATGGCCCAAATAGAGGGATTCCCGTCAAAGTCCAAGCCTGGAAGGTGAGCTTTCAGCCCACCTTGGAGTTGGAAAGGTATGTTGTAGGCAAGATCATAACATACAGAGCTATGGTAGCTACTGTAATGTAATCAGATAAAGTTAGCTTAGCATGATCTCTGTGCCATTTACTGTAAGTGTGGGATTGTTGATATTCTGTTTATTAAGGGTGAGATTTTTAATACCCTAATGCCTAATGATTACATGGCACCTGGAATTGGAATCAGAATTTCCAGCATTCTTTAGAGAGAGAAAATTAAAGGGTCAAACTTTTTAAGTGTTCAAGACATCCATGCTCTGTCTCCCTCCTACTCTTAAGATGCTTAGCGACAACAAGCTGAGCTTACTTGATAATCTGTCAATTTATTTAGGTGCTAAAATAAGAGCTAAACTCCTTTGAAAATCTGGCCCTAATACCAGCACTGTGAGAGCTACTTATGTATTTAAAAAAGCTTAGAAGTCTAAGAATAGAGAGCTGCAGATTCTTTTGAAGGAAAGTGGTATAAACTATGATATTTGCCTTGTTGAGTGATCCGCGTAGCTTAGTTTTAAAGGGAGGAAAATTGGCTAGACACTCTAGTGCTTATATAGTATCTAAGCAATTTAGAGTTTCTTCCTGGACTTCCATTCAGGTGAATGTTTAGGGATTTCCTACTTATAGGCTCAGTTCTGTGCTACAAGAACAGACAATATACTTGTGCTCATTTTTTGGCAGAACACTTAGCACTGGAAGATATGAATTATTTGCTGGCTTGCCTTGACACGATTGTTCAAATTGTTCAATGCTGCTGAACATTGGTCATCTTATTGCTCACACCTGCATATCTTTTAGGGTAATTATGTTTTAACTTAACCTGACAAAAAAATGAAAAGGAATTATATGAAATTTATTAGTGAAACCTATTTTAAGTGAGAAGTGATCCAAGGCTTAGCTGTCAAATATCTGCACATATACTGTGTTCTTTAAAACATTTCATTTTGAATCTTGTCAGCCAGATACTCTTTTTTAAAACACATGTTTCTGTTGGTTAGCTCTGTTCATTTCAGTGTAGTTGCTTCTAATTTGCATTGTTCTGAGAGGCAAATCTACGCTAGTAATTGTTGTAGTAGTCTCAGCCACACCTGCAAAAACAGTGACACTATTTTCTGAATTGGCATATATTTAGTATGCCTTGCAATGCCTCTGGAGAAACCTGCAATTTAGTCAATATTTTATTCATTATTACTAAAACTCATGCCACAATAAAGTGAAATAAGTACTGTTTCATAATCTAAGACAAATATGCTGTCCTCTACAAGGACAGCACTTCAAATGTGAATTTTTTGTGATACCTCCTTGAACTTAAAGTGCATTGAATGGAAGACAGCACACACTAATTTTGAAATGTTTAACCAATCTTTGTTAAGGAAAAATAAATGGCTATTAGGCAGAGTTGACTGGAGAATAGTAGTTGTGTTTTGTGGCAGACTTTATTTCCAAATGTATTTTCTTTGAGAGACCCATGTATTTTGAAACTCTCTGGGAAAGAAAATGGTGTTCTGGTTTGAAGCTGTTCACCTGGCAGCTTGCCTAGGAGCTGTCGATGTCAGGAGCTCATGCTTAGTCTTCCAGGTCATCCAGGCTTTCAGCCCACCAGGTGAGCTGCCAGGACAGGAGTTAAACAAGCAAGCTAGTGAGACGAATGGCAAAGAGTTTCCCATAGAAACATGGTTTGGCATGTGAATCTGGAAACGTTGCTTTGGATCTGTTGAACACTGCCAAAATTAAACTGTTTCATGTGATATTTCAATTTAAATAAGTCAGGAAATGCCATGGAGCAATATTTTCTTTTTTGTAGCCATCTTTAATTTTAGTTTCATCTTGGACTGGGGAAGGTTATAGAAGTGATATAGTAGTCACAGCATTGATGCAGTTTAGGCCTGGACAGAGTAGCTTTTGATTTGTGGATTAGATCTACTTATAGAAGTGGTCCAGGGAAAGTGCTTGCTATTTATACATTATACTTTTACAGCATACACATAGAGGCATAGTAGGAAAACAAAATCCTCATCTGTGTTTACATGCTAATTTTTACAATAAAACTGTGCATCATTGGTACTGAGTGCAAAGTAATTGGTACAGATACAGGGAGGCTGAATACATGGAAGACCACGACTATTGTCTCTATTAAGTGACGTCCGAGATTTTGCCAACTCATTCATGGATGGAAAGCTGAAACTTGGTACTGAGTTTGTAGAGCCTGAAGACAGCTTTTATCTCTTGCATGAGAGTTTGTCCTAGATGAATGCTTAAATTCCCTCTTATCCTATAACTGATGAGCTGATAGGGTGAAGGAGAAAAAGAGAGTACGAAAGATGACAGGCAGGCAGGCAAAAGGAAAGCAACTATGTTGGTGATGTTGCTGAAGATGACTGAAATTGTAACAGAACTGGGAATTTGCTTCTTTAAAATAGTCACTTTGTTTGAAACTGAGATTTGAAGAAATAGTGTCTGAGGCAATAAAAAGGACAGACTCAGTGTGGTATAGTCAAATGCAAATGAGCAAGGAAGTAAATGATAAAGTTATAATCATAGAATCATAGAATCGTCAAGGTTGGAAAAGACCCTTAAGATCATGATGTCCAACCGTCAATCTATCACTGCCAAGTCCATCTATACCATGTCTTCAAGCACCGTATCAATCCGTTCTTTAAATACCTCCAGGGATGGAGACTCAACCACTTCCTTGGGTAGCCTGTTCCAATGCCTGACCACCCTCTCAGTGAAGAAGTTTTTCCTAATATCTAACCTAAACCTCCCCTGGCGCAGCTTGAGGCTGTTTCCTCTCGTTCTATCACTTGTTACTAGGGAGAAGAGACCGACGCCCACCTCGCTACAACCTCCTTTCAGGTAGTTGTAGAGAGCAATAAGGTCTCCCCTCAGCCTCCTCTTCTCCAGGCTAAACAACCCCAGCTCCCTCAGCCGCTCCTCGTAAGACTTGTGCTCTAGACCCTTCACCAACTTTGTTGCCCTCCTCTGGACACGCTCCAGCACCTCAATGTCCTTCTTGGAGTGAGGGGCCCAAAACTGAACACAGTATTCGAGGTGCGGCCTCACCAGTGCCGAGTACAGGGGCACTATCACCTCCCTGGTCCTG
Source organism: Platalea leucorodia (assembly GCF_965183815.1). Classification (NCBI taxonomy): domain Eukaryota; kingdom Metazoa; phylum Chordata; class Aves; order Pelecaniformes; family Threskiornithidae; genus Platalea; species Platalea leucorodia. The sequence goes on along the minus strand of NC_138832.1, from coordinate 14,507,992 downwards.
CTGGCCACACTGTTCTTGATACAGGCCAGGATGCCATTGGCTCTCTTGGCCACCTGAGCACACTGCTGGCTCGTGTTCAGGCGGCTGTCAACCAACACCCCTAGGTCCTTTTCTGCCAGACAGCTCTCCAGCCACTACTCCCCCAGCCTCTAGCGTTGCATGGGGTTGTTGTGACCGAAGGGCAGGACCCGGCACTGAGCCTTTTTGAATCTCATGCAGTTGGCCCCGGCCCATTGGTCCAGCCTGTCCAGGTCCCTCTGTAGGGTCTTCCTACCCTCCAGCAGATCGACACTTCCACCCAACTTGGTGTCATCTGCAAACTTACTGAGGGTCCACTCGATCCCCTCATCCAGATCATCAATGAAAATATTGAACAGGACTGGCCCCAACACTGAGCCCTGTGGAACACCACTCGTGACTGTCCGCCAACTGGATTTGACTCCATTCACCACCACTCTCTGGGCCCAGCCGTCCAGCCAGTTTTTAACCCAGTGTAGAGTGCACCCATCCAAGCCGTGTGCAGCCAGCTTTTCCAGGAGAATGCTGTGGGAGACAGTGTCAAAGGCCTTACTAAAGTCCAAGTAGACAACATCCACAGCCTTCCCCTCATCCACTAAGCAAGTCACCTTGTCATAGAAGGAGACCAGGTCAGTGAAACAGGACCTCCCTTTCATAAACCCATGCTGGCTGAGCCTGATCCCTGATAATGTTTCCTCCATACCCCTTGTTAATAATTACTATACATATCTGTGTGTATTCTACATTAAAATAGCTCATTAATGAGTAGCTAGTTGACACAATGTGCATTTAGGGAGGGCAAAGGGACATTAACCATTTGCAATAAGACTGTAAATCCAGAATGAGTTCCTAGGTATTATAACCAATTTGTTTAGACTGCTGGGCAAACATTCAAACTGCAGATCATGAAAAGACTATGTGGTTAAGTATTTTTCAGTAAGGTAAGCCTGCAAAAATAGAAGAGCAGTAGAGATTGAAGTATTTTTTTATCATCACATACACAGAGTTTGGGGGTTTGATAAAGCATTGATTGGATTGAGCTAATGGTGATTGCATTCAGTAAATAAAGGAAAAATTAATTCCCTCAGTTGTAATTTCAAGACCTTCTGCTAATACTAGAACATATTTACACATTTTAGGAAGATTAAAACTATACAAAGGAAGTTAATCAGTTTGCATTAATCATAGTCAGAGAGATACTCCACTGACAATTGTAAGAATGAAAATACGCATCACAATCCATAACTGGTATGGTTTAACTTACTTTGCAGAGTCGGCCTTTGATTTAATGTATCAGTTAATTAGGTAAAATAATTACAGTTTTGTGTTAAATAGATATTCTAGGCATATGGTAGATGCTAATGGGAAAATATGAAAATGAGTAACCATACTGCAGACAGTACTGCTGCTCAGTGCTAATATGAGATATAATGTTAGCCAGTTACTTTACTGGACCCCAAAGTATTGTAATTACTTAGTTTTTTCCTTTCATCTTGTAGAAATTTTGTCTCATCAAGTATGACAGGATTATATGATGCACTTTTAAAAATAAATGTCTAAACACTAAGCTACAGTCAAGTGTATAAAAGGAGCAATTTTTTTGTGTTGGTCTTAATAACATTAGTTGATTAAACAGGAGCAGACCTTTGGAAAAAAAAATGCAGATTCATTAGCATCACCACATGGTACACATGATATAATTTTGCTGAAAGGGAACAGAACTGAGAAAACATCTATTCCCTTTGGGCAGCTTACGTTTAAAAGCAGAAAATTAGGGAATCGCATACCTTCAAGATCTAGGGTATCTTGACTTTTAAAAGGAGAATGTCTACTTCTGGTGTCATAATTGAATGCTTTGTCAAAAAGGAAAGCTACAACTCCTTTTAATGCTTTCTTTGTTGCCTGCCTAAGCCTCATTAAACAGTCAGCTATTTGGATCTAATCTTCCCAGAATAAATTCCTGGTTCTGTTGATATTAATTTGCAAGACAGTCATCATTTAGAAGGGCCAGTGTTTCTTCTTCCCAAATATTCAGCAATATCAAAATTAACATATCATTTCTCAACACTTCTAAAACCATTTTGATATCAGAAACTTTTGCTTCTGATTTTTACATGGATAGAGCACAAAGAGCCAGTACAACCTTCAAAGGAGGCAAAATTTGCAGGGGTAGCTGTTCTGCAAGGTGTGCAATCCCCACTCAGTAGCCAATTTTCTTGTGTGGGACATATTTCCCTTGATCCTTTTCATTCTTAGCTGAGTTTCTCATCTCCTGTCTCAGAGCCCTGAGCAGAGTATTTGTATACCTTGTTGGTGGTGGTTTCCTTCAGAGATCTCATTATCATGTCCAGAGAAAGTAGAACTGTGTTTGGATGAAACACTTTATAGTATTTTCCTTAGATACATAACTCCTTAGTGCTGAAGAAACGTTACCTGTGTGAATTTGACAAGAGCGGTATGCCTGGTAAATGTGCAAAATACTCTTTGTGATAAGTAAATGATCACTTGGCTTATAGCACTGATCGGAATATCTTTTGTACAGTTATGCCTCTCATACTGTTTATTTTGTTAGTATGCATGCTGGGGGTCACATATTTAACAAGTTTGTGTTACCCTGTATCTGATTCTTGTTCTTTATTTTTTTTTCTGATCAAAAGCAGAATCTGCAAAGAGTATTATTTTTTTTAAGATGAATTCTGTCTGCCAAGACATTGTATTTGCAAATTCTGTAGATCTTCTGAGTTCTCAGCCTGTCAAGTTCTTTGCAAGCACTTTGAACTTAAATCTGATAAGCACAAAAGTATAGCTCCAACTTTTAAGTACAGCACAAAGTATTTATTTCAACAAGAAAATATACAACTATGGTGGCTTATGCTAACAACATAAGACATCTAGGCACACTGTATAGATTTACTACCCCAGAGGTCTTGAGAATGGAGTTCTCGGGTGTATTCGGGTGTCTAATGGAATAATCTTTAAGTTACTGCACAAATGTGGTTTGCATAAAACAGTAGGTGACTTCTTTTTACTATATTAAGACAGGTAAATGGAAGGTATATTCTAATCCAGTGAAGAGAAAAAGTAATTTTTTTTTTCCTTAAGAATCTCTTCCAAGGTAGCAATAAAAATTATTTGTTTTGATAGAGATGGTTCATGAAATAGCTCAATAGATTAACATCTTTTTTAGTATTGGAAATAATTGGTAGCAAAGCCAGGACAAGCATGCTTTATTTCAGATATATCATTTCAAAGAAAGGAAGAAAGCAAATCATTAACTGTCATAGTATAAAAGAGGTTGGAGAATTTTATTTCATTATATATATATTATATATATATATAAAAAAAGAGGATTTTCTCTATTGTCAGTACTTTGTAAGGCTTCTATTTGACTGAAGTTCTTTTCAATCTCTTTCTCAGTTTAAGCTAAATGATGCTATGCTTAATATAACGTCTTTTTTTTAAAAAAAAAAAAGTCTTTCCTCATTGTGCAGTAATACTATCAGTGATAGCTTCTTAAAATAAAGCTGATAGCTGATCTAAAATAAAGATCAAAGTGTAGAAATTATTTTATTTTAAACATAATGGTTCACATTCTCAGGATTTTTCCTCATGATTGGACTTTTTTTAATAAAAGTAAAATATGGCATTATGTCATAATTATATGATTTCAGGATCTGGGATTTAAAAGCATATCAACCGATATAAAACTTTGATAAAATTCAGAGCTGAAAACTGAATTGGATCCTTACTGTATTCTCCAGCACAATCTGGATTTGTCTCTTCAAATTTGATATCATGAAAAATGTCAACATGGTCTGGTGAACTGCAAAGTAGTATTTCATGTGAAGGTTTATCTTCATAACTCACCACAAGGCACTGATATTCTTGAATGTGCTTTTAACCTTAAATAGTTATGCATTATAATATGATGAAATTAAAAGAATTATCACTAGAATTTTCCTGATTCCCCCCTCCCTGAGTGGAAAGTGCGGCCACATGGGGGTAAAACTGAAATTCTTTGCTTTTCCTTTTGAAGAGATGTAAACAATATATTGTATTTTGGGTAAAATCATATCAAATGAAACAATTCATTGAACCAAATCAAGAAGGATTTCATTATGGATCTGTCTGAACCTAATTAGTGCCTGCCTAATGAGGAGGCACCAGAGTACCTCAGGGGAGTTGTGTAGGTGTGTCATGCCCTCCTTTCCCGTGCTTTTCCTGGCTGGCCTACATTTCTTAAGCATACTGCAGTTTCTCCTTTGGCTAACAACGGTAGCAGATCACACACATATTGTGTGCACCAGAGAGAGCTGGTCTCAATGCAAAGAACAGCTCTGCTAACTTGACCAGGGGACAGAAGTACATGTTGAAAGCCAGCAGCTCTGCTCTTAAAGTAGAATTTTAAACTGTCTCCTTTAGAGCTTAATCTCTGGTTTCTGATTCTGGAAGACTTCTGTGTGAATGCTACGATTGCATGCAAGAGCAGTTGTGAGGCTGTTGCTGTTCTGTGCTTAATTAAAGCAGTTTGGTGAATTACCATGTTCCCCCTTGCATGGAAACTATAACACTGCTCTTGCTATTTTTTAACCTGCTGGAAATTCTGTTGATTTTGATACATTTAGTTCTTGTTGACCTCATAGGATCATAGAAGTTGGACCTTGATGTGGCCTCACCTTGAATACTGTGTGCAGTTCTGGGCCCCATAATTTAGGAAGGATGTGAAGGTCCTTGAACGCATTCCAGAGGAGGGCAACAAAGCTGGTGAAAGGCGTAGAAGGCATGTCCTATGAGGAGCAGCTGAGGACTTCTGGCTTGTCTAGTTTGGAGAAAAGGAGGCTGAGGGGCAACCTCATTGCTCTCTACAGCTTCCTAAGGAGGGGAAGTGGAGAGGGAGGTGCTGATCTCTTCTCCTTGGTATCCAGTGATGGGATGCATGGAAACAGTTCAAAGCCGCATCAGTGGAGGTTCAGGCTTGATATTAGGAAGCATTTATTTACTGAGAGAGCGGTCAAACACTAGAACAGGCTACCTAGTGAGGTGGTCAATGCCTCATGCCTGTCAGTGTTCAAGAGGCGTTTGGCCAACGCCCTTAATGACATGCTTTAAATTGATCAGCCCTGAATTGATCAGGCAGTTGGACTAGATGATCATTGTAGGTACCTTCCGACTGAAATAGTCTATTCTATAATCTTCAATATTTGCATCCTCATTCTGAACCATGAGACCTTGAACAAATACCCTAGGGGGGAAAAGTATTTATATCTTTTTTTCATGATTCTTTAAAGGGTTTGCACTTTTAGTAATCAAATTTATTACTTTAGAGATTTAAAAAAATTATGAAATAAAATGCTTTCCCTCCTCTTCCTCCTCCCCCCGCCTTGTGGAGGTTTTCTTTACCCCCACAACATAATAACATCAGAGGTAACAATTGAAAGGCTGATAGGGTTCTGTCAGGTTTGAAGTGTGCCTAAATGGACACCTCTATCTGGAAGAGAGGAGCTCTTCAGCTAGATTTGACTTGCTTGTAGTCATGCTTACTCCAACTTACCAATGTTGGTTTGCAATGTGGGCAAGGGGTAATTGTTCAACTGAGATCTGACCATAGCGGCAACATTTGTTATCATATTAATGAAGTGTTGAAAGTGAAGTGAAAGTGTTGAGTGAAGTGCTTGAAAAATAGCATTGTAAGGTATATTGATGTTTTAGAAACTCATGACTAGGAGAAGTTACAATTTTCAAAGTTTTAAATCTCCTTTTTTTTTCCCCTCATTCTAATTTGTCTCCACAAATTGGAGGAACACGGTGTAGATAATCATAATATATCTTATCAGACAAAGGAGGGAAAAGAATCATGTGCCAGATGATTCAATGAGCAAGGAGATGTAGTGGCCAGATGGGAATGTTTAAATAATGAATGACTTGGGGGTAGCAGGAGGGAAGCAGACATACTGTACAGATATTTATCGGTCAGGAATAGATTGAAGTGTTGCAGGCTAAAATTATTTATTTCAGTCATTTTATTGTGCAGCCGGAGGTGGTATCCTGAGAAAGATGATAAACATCACACATGGAGTTTCTTCAGGTATTATGCGAGTACTGCAAAACTGCCACAAAATTTTACCACCCAAATCACAAAATATGCCCAGCTGTTCTTTGCCAACATGACTAATAGGGAAAAAAAACACAGGCAGTGTAGTTTCAGAAATCAAAATAAACACCCATTCCCTAGAGTAGTGGTCAAGAAGAGATATACAAAACAGAACTTCAGTGTTACTATATTAGTGACATTGCTGTGTTTTTCTTTGCACTAACTTCTGATTCTTCATATAGTTTCTTGCTTGAGTACTGGGAAAAGGAAGTACAGCATATAACAATAGCCTTCATTATGAGTAAATATTAGAGCTGGGAAAATATTTTGGAAAGGAAGTCTCTGTCAACATTTGTTTGAATTTCTAAGTAGCTTTGCCTTGATCATACTTGCATTCTTTTTCTTCACTTGCAGAAGGATCAAGTTTTAATGGAGAGGATATCCTCAGAGGTGAATTACAAGGTTGTTTGAACAAGTGTCTGAGTTTGGCATAGAAATGCTATCTTCATAGTAAAGATGGTGTAGTACCATCTCTTCACTTGTTCAAACATGAACAGCTGTGAACTGTTTATTTTGGAACTAGGTGTAGCTGAGTTGGGCTCAAAGTAGAGTGCATGCAAATTTTAGGTGGTTTGAAATCTAGGTGTCGCATGAAAAATTTTTCATGGAATGAATCTGAATATGTGGAATTTTTTAACTTGGGTAAATTTCTGGGGAATCCGGTATTCTTGAGTCTTGGGTTTTGTGCACCACAACTGAAATTCTCCCAAGATTTTAAAACTAGACAGAAAAAAAAAAAAATAAGATTTCTGTTAAGCAATATGTACTAGTTAAGCTTATAATAATCAGCAAGATATGATTTATCTGGAAAGCAAAGTTTAAGTAATATTTTTAAGCTCATCTTAAAATATTTAAGATGTTGAGACAAATTTGCAGCACTCTGTAACGTAAATGAAACAATATTTAAAAAACCCAGATAAACATGGGGCCTAGTGTAAAAACAGATGGGGCATCAACAATCTGTTTCAGTGTTTCACCACCCTCATTGCAAAAAATTTCTTCCTTATAAGTAGTATAAATCTACCTCTTTTAGTTTAAAACCATTACCCCTTATCCTATCACTACAGGCCCTGCTAAAAAGTCTGTCCCTATGACAAGATTACACACGTGGTTGACCAAGGGAAGCCAGTCAATGTAATCTTTTTGGATTTCAGTAAAGCTTTTGATACTGTCTCTCACAGTATTCTCCTGGACAAAATGTCCAGCATACAGCTGGATAAACACATAATGCAATGGATGTGCAATTGGCTGATGGGTCAGGCTCAAAGGGTTTACAAATGCAAGTAAATGGGGCTACATTGGGCTGGTGACCAGTCGCTAGCAGGGTTCCACAGGGATCCGTCTTGGGGCCAGTGCTCTTCAATATCTTCATAAATGACTTGGATGCAGGACTTGAAGGTTTGTTATCAAAGTTTGCCAATGACACAAAACTGGGAGGAGCCGTTGACATTCTTGAGGGCAGAGAGGCCCTGCAGAGAGATCTGGACAAATTAGAGAGCTGGGCAATCACCAACCGTATAAAGTTTAACAAGGGCAAGTGCCAGATTTTGCACCTGGGACATGGCAACCTTGGATGTGCAGACAGACTGGGGAACAAGAGGCTGGAGAGCAGCCCTGTGGAGAGGGATCTGGGCGTTCTGGTCGACGGCAAGTTGAACATGAGCCAACAGTGTGCCCTGGCAGCCAAGAGGGCCAACTGTGTCCTGGAGTGCATCAAGCACTGTATTGCTAGCCGGTCAAGGGAGGTGATTGTCCCGCTCTGCTCTGCACTGGTGTGGCCTCGAGTACTGTGTGCAGTTTTGGGCCCCACAGTACAAAAAGGATACAAAACTACTAGCGAGTGTCCAGAGGAGAGCCACAAAGATGATGAAGGGTTTAGAGGGGAAGCCGTACGAGGAGCAGCTGAAATCACTTGGTCTGTTCAGCCTGGAGAAGAGGAGACTGAGGGGACACCTCATCGCAGTCTACAGCTTCCTCACAAGGGAAGGAGGAGGGGCAGGTACTGATCTCTTCTTCCTGATGACCAATGATAGGACCTGAGGGAATGGCAGGAAGATATGCCAGGGGCATTTTAGGTTGAACATTAGGAAAGGATTCTTCACCCAAAGGGTAGTGGAGCACTGGAACAGGCTCCCCCGGAAGGTGGTCACGGCACCAAACCTGACAACATTCAAGAAGCAATTGGACAACGCCCTCAGACATATGGTGTGAATTTTGGGGTTGTCCTATGCAGGGACAGGAGTTGGACTTGATGATTCTTGTGGGTCCCTTCCAACTCAGGACATTCTATGATTCTATGATTCTTATAAGCCCCCTTTAAGTATTGAAAGGCCGCAATAAGGTCTCCCCGAAGTCTTCTCTTCTCCAAGCTGAACAATCCTATCTCTCTCAGCCTGTCCTCATAGGAGAAGTGTTCCAGCACTCGGATCATTTTTGTGCCCCTCCTCTGGACCCACTCCAACAGGTCCATGTCCTTCCTGTGCTGAGGGCTCCAGAGCTGGACACAGTACTCCAGGTGGGGGTCTCACCAGAGCAGAGTAGAGGGGCAGAATAACCTCCCTTGACCTGCTGGCCATGCTTCTTTTGATGCAGCCCAGGATATGGTTGGCTTTCTGGGCTGCGAGAGCACATTGCCAGCTCCTGTCCAGTTTTTCATCCACCAGTACCCTCAAGTCCTCCTCTGCAGGGCTGCTCTCAATCCCTTCATCCCTCAGCCTGTATTGATACCAGGGGTTGCCCTGACCCAGGTGCAGGACCTTGCACTTGGCCTTGTTGAACCTCATGAGGTTCACATGGGGCCATTTCTTGAGCTTGTCCAGGTGCCTCTGAATGGCATCTCATCCCTCAGGCATGTCAACTGCACCACTCAGCTTGGTGTCGTCTGCAAACTTGCTGAGGGTGCACTCAATCCCACTGTCTATGTCATTGATGAAGATATTAAACTGTACTGGTCCCAATACAGTCCTTCTGTGTATTCCCCCAGCCTCCAACTAAAAGCATGCATGTGCTGGAGAGGAGTACAATGAAGTTCAACATGCAAATTTCTCATCAAATTTTCTTCTGAGAGAACATCAGATTGAAGGTTCATAAAGATTAAAGTTGCTTCATCTGGTTAGCTTAAGTAGACTACATTTCTTACTGTTACTAAAAAAAATTATACGTCTACAACTGTAACTAGGTCTAATTTGGTCCCCTAATGCAAATGGACACTTTCAACTGGACATACTGAGTAGCCTTCTGCATGAGTAAAGAGCATGACTTAAAGTCATATGTCCAAAGTGGGAAGAGAAAATTAAAACAAAGGAAACAAACCTGCTCTTTCAAATGTAGTTTGTGAGCCTATCAAGTTTCCAAGCCTTCTTATGTAGCTTTTTGTTCACATGTTCACATATCACCCTTTTGCTGGAATGGTTTGTATAGTTGTATTCAAGTGCATTTTTACCAGAGTTTGATTCTTCATGTACCAGGTTTCTCTTCTCTTTCCCTTACTTCGCTCCCTCCCAAGAATCAAGCAGGGAAATCCTGTTTGAGAAGAATTCTGTGGTGTTACTTCCCTGCTGTTTAGATCATACTTCTTAGGTGAGATAGAAAATTACTTGGGAGAAATTTATACATTATTCAATTATTCAATTCAAAAATCAGCATAAAATGCCCAGACTGTGTTAGTACTTTCAGCCACCGATCTGACAAAATAAGTATTCTTCCTGGTTTAGATCAAGATTCAGTAAACAGATAGAATGCAGGTGTTTTAGAGAAAATATCAATAACCTTGATATGTTACAAATATTTCCAGCTGGATCCTGATTCCTTGACTGTTTAGCTTTTTTCTTTCTCATGCTGTGGTATTGATGTTAATATTTCAGCACTTACAAGTCTCTTTTGTTGAATGTAATTGTCCTGATACTTGTGGTTCTTTGTTAGAAGGATTTTGCTGCTTTGCAATCCCTATTTTTCTAACATTCATAGATTTTTATCAATGTTAACATTATTTCTTGCTACATTTTGCATTTTCTGAGTCATAAATCTTAGTAAACTCATGCAATGGTTATTTTTAAAGAAACCAGACTGAGTCAGTAAAAACGCATATAATTGTCAGCTGCATTGATTTCCTGGGAATGTAAGAGTTTACCCTTCTCCAAAGGAAAAAAAAAATTAACAAACCCTCAGTCACTACATTTTTAGTAATTTAGAAGTGCACGTGGCTTTCTATAGCTAAAATTTAAGAGATTTTTCTTCAGTGAAACATTAGAGGGCCAAAAGTATAAAGTACAGGTATATAAGGACAGCAACAGATTAATGATGCTGTGGTTAGTCTAAATGAACGCATATGAGAACAAGATAGTGAACAAAAGTCGCTGAAATACTGGGGAACATAATTTAGAGTATAAAAATAGGGAAAAAATATGTATGTGATGGATAAGTGGCATGCTTTTTGGGAAGCCTAGAAATTTGCATTTTGGACAATCTGAAATGAGATTTGAAAAGATCTGAGACTAGTAAACTTGGGCCATAAAATAAATTAATTAGATTAGAGATTAAGGGGTGATCATACAAAGAGAGTAATGAGGAGCAGAGTTTGTAACTAGGCCAGATATTCACACTGGGACATGTAGGCTACGGACAAGTTTTGAAGCTCAGAACAGTTGCAAAGAGTGGGGGGATAGGTATCCTAATAGTATAAAGGCTAATCTCTCAACTGAGACAGCTCTGATTCCAAACTTATTTGGTAAAAAAAAAAAAAAAAAAAAAAAATGTAGGAGATTGTCTTGGGACACATAAATCTTTGCAGATCTCCACTTGATGTGGGTAGGGAATAGCATTATTAACCATATCAAAAGTAATTTTTCCAGTGTGTTAATACTCTCCAAAATTTAATTGAAAGCATCTTTGGTTGGAGGTAACATCTTACATATAATTAATTTAAATATGTTTGTTATTTTTTGGAATGGATATTACTTATTTTAGTATGACCTTGAGAAACTAAAAGATATGAGCAAACTAAGGGGGATTAAATTTTCTCCTTAGGGATAGAAGATATATCTAGATCATAATAAAATAACTAGGAAAACCCTATTGTCTCTGCAGTCACTAAAATTATTTTAATCTTGTTAGGAGTTCTCTGACGTCAAGTACTAACCAACAGAAATAAAACAATGAGAATAATAAATATGTCTTAATGGGAATAGAAAGAAGATGTTTTGGAGACATGCAAGAGGGCTAAGAGTGAAAAAGATTAATTAAAAGGGAAGTTTTATGACCCATCACTTTGAAGTGAAGCAATGTAGGTGTTCTTATCACCAGGCTGATGTTCTGATACTGACACGATTTTGATAATGAACTTACATCAACAATTTTCTGTTCCAGTATGGTTAGGATTTTACTTTTTTCTGTTGATAAATAAAATACCATAGCAAAATGGGATACATGTCTAAGTGCCTTCCATTCCAGATTTTTGTAATTATTATTTCTCTCTTGTCTAACTGGGAGCCCTTTGTTACATGTAAATTAGGTCAGAAAAAGAAATATTAAGTGGAATTAAAATAGGTGGCAGGAGGAAATGTATTAAAAGAGAATGAGTAGTGAAAAGATAGCTTAAAAGAAAAGCATTCATAGCTACCGTAAGAATCCAAGCAAAACCTACTCAGGCAGATCTCTTGAAGGGAAAGCAAAAGGAGACATTATATGAAGATTAAAATTGCCCATGAGTAAAAGAGTTTTGTGCCTTGGAATTAGTGATGAAAGGAGGGCAAGGAACTCTGGTATGCAACAACAGTTCAAACAGTCTTCTACATTAATCTTCTGTGTCAGGTAGTTTCCTGATACCGCATCGCCAGAGCAATCCTCCTCAGTGTGAAAATGTATACTCAGAAGGAAAACTACAACACAAAAAGGAACAGATCAGAACGAGGGCAAGCCTTAAAAAATCAAAACCCACAAGTACCCATGTGATAAATGTATATAAGGCAGTAAATAATGAAAGGAAAAATCAGACCCCTTTTATAATGTAATATTTTCCCTTAGTACGAGTAAAGCCTTCCTGCAAAGCCTGAAGGAAGATTAAAAAAATTAGGTATGAGATCAATATTTAATTTCACAGAAGGACATACATAGGCACAGGAAGCCTTTTCTTTAAGACAATTTGCAAAGCAGAAAAAAAAAATCTGTCATTGAAAGATATATACACATGTCCTGTGTCCTTCAGGGAAAAAAGGGAGTTCTATTGTGCAGTTCTGCTTCTATTCAATTAAAATACTTTTTGGTGATTTTGATTAACAAAATTGAAGTAAAACTCAGACCATTTTGCCTGCTCCCCAAGGACAATCTGGTACGGCTGCATACATTTATGACAATATTCCTCATCTATCTTTGGATTAGGGGGAATTTCTTCCATTTAAGTGTAGTACTTGTTCAGAAAATCGTTTCTTTCCTAATTTTATGGCAAGATATGAAAACATTTTCCTTTAGTTTCAACAAAATCCCATGTTTAAAGATCATTCAATATGCAATACAGGGCAACAAAGTTACGGTTAAATTACTCTACAGAATTTTCTACTATTACATAAGAAAAATGTTTTAAAATGGACCTGGGCAATATATTTTTAAAGTCACTTCATGTAAGAATGCAGCTATAGGAGAGCAGTTGAAAATATTTTAAACTTGGGTCCAATTATTGAATATTTTTTTGCTGATACAAAAATAACCATGCATACTTGAAATGCTGGAGCAAAATTAATAAAAGTTGAGGAAATAAGAGAGTAGAGTCCCAGAAACACTGCTGCAGGAGAAGGCAATGTAATTGATGTACTGCCTTTTCCATTCTTCCACATCCTAATGTCTGAGGCATTGCCCAGGATGTAGAAGACATGTTCAGTCTCCTTACTTTACCTGAATGCCTTGTTGTACTTTCCCTCACAGAAATGCTCTAACTGTGAATGTGGAGTATGGATTGAGACAGATAGAAATATCTATAAACTGGATCCTTATTGTGAAAGAATCTGTGATAAAGAGAATATTTGAACTACATACTTTCCAATCCATTCCTTCTGGAGTTGAAAGAAAAGCTTTTGTAGTTCTCAGCATTTTGCAGGACTTGGCCTTGAATGCAGAATGTAGCCCTTTGGTGTCTTACTGAAATAATGTATAGTGTGAATTTGATAAATATGCTGAACTGGACTGTATACCTACTGAAGCATATTTTGAATACTCCTCCCAAAAATGTCATATATAAATAGAACTGCTTTAAAATATTGCAGGCATCTGGTTTTGTAGAAGATCTTTGTGCCTCTCTGGTTTCTTGTATGTTAAAAAGTCAATTATTGCAAACTATCTCTGTAATTTCTGGATGATTACCCATTTTTCCTTAAGCAAAAACATCCTTGTTCAGAGATTGCTTAGTGTATAATCTGGTTACTCTACATTTGTAATGCTTTCATGAGAATTGAAGTATCTGTTACCATGCCATTAATTCTTATTACTATGTCATAAATTGTTTATTTTATTGTCTGCAGAAGATGCTCCCATTTTTGTGTGTGAATGGGATTGAGTTGTTCTCTAGCATAAGAGCAGTATTGATATTAATGAGTCTATATCAGGAATTTACTGAAGAGGTCACTGAATCTGTGTATAGAGTTTAACAGTCAAGGATATTCAGAAAATATGGTGGTGATGGACTTCATGAAGAATAAAAGCATTTTTTGAGATCATGACTTTTGGACTTTACAGAAAAGTTTAGTGGTACTGCATAATTTTCTCACAGTACTGAGAGTTTTTCCCTTGGTCATTGCAAGATGGTCTTTTTGCAGGTGAAATACAATGGCATGCTTAAAAATATAGCTGTTCTTTTGGAAAAGCGGCCTGTTTTCTCTACTGAAGAACTGAGGTAATTTCATAAATATGTTTCTGTATGACAATTAGAAAAAGTTTATTCTCCTGGACATGTAACCCTCAATTACAGCTATTGTCAAATTAAATAAACTTACTGAGAAGGATAGATAGTAAAGCAAAGAGACTTCTACTGCAGGTGGCATTCTTTTTGGAGTTCCCTTTCAAAATAGTTGGCACTGTTTGTAATTGTGTAAATACACATAGTGATTGCTGCATTTAATAAATACAATGTACACATAATAAGCAATGCCAATGAATATTTTTGACTGCATAAATATGAGATAATTAGAGTTAAAGCTCATACCTAAATGCTTGTTTCTTGCAGAAGACATTTTTCTCAGATGTGTTGATCTGAGCTGATATTACATTGAAGCTCCTAAAAAAAATTTTGTGATACATTCACATTTCAAATTGCCGCCTTTCACATCTGCAACATCATATTATGGGTAGTGAACAAAGTAATGGAATTTGTTGGTTTTTTTTTTTCTTCTTTCTGTTTGGTTTGTCAGACTGTTTGGGGTTTTTTTTAAGCAACTCATGGATGTGTCGCTTTTCTTTTGGATAACGTTTCATACTTGCTCTTAGAGTTTTGATTTTTGACTTTTAAAGTACTAGCATTAATTATCTTGCTTGCAAAGTGCTTTATGAAGTACTGATGACCAGTATTACTGATTAGAATTAATAATTCCTAACACTATTATTAATGTATTTTTCTTTACTTCTGTTAACAAAGAGAACATTTTATTTTGTTTCCATGTTTAGTACTGAAGGCTGAATTATGATGTTTTCTAAAATGGGCAGTCATCTCCAAGTTGTCTAGAAGCTATGTTTTCTCTCCTAAAAGTTATTTGGTATATAGAGTGCTTCTACTTTTTTTTCCATTTCTGTTCCCTGCAGCACTTTATAGTAGACATTAATTCTCAATTTTTGGAGCTCCCTTCAGTCACCCACATACTTCTGATATCTGCCCACTGCTAATGAATATGAATGAAATGAAAAGCAATCCCTCATAACTTAAAATAATTATTGTAGAGTCTCACAGAAATGGGCAAGTTTACATAAAACACTGTAAAGTATATTTTTTAAGAACCCTCCCTGTAATTCTTTGAAGAACAGATGTCAAAATGTGCTGCAGTAGTTTCTCTGAGAAAGGAAATTGTATTAAATTAGAGGCATAAAAATCACACAAGAGGCAAATACTTAAATTCTTAAATTAAATTTTATACAGTACTGTGCATATGAATAGGGCTGCTTGAATTATTCATTGTGCATAACTCATTGGCCAAATTTAAGCCTTTTATGTTGAGGCACATCATGATTTTGATAGCTTTTTTTTTATTATTATTTATAGCACTTTGATGAAGTCTTTGTAAGAACAAATGTAGAGTGCATCTTGCTTTGAAAAATACTTGGGCAAAATGATGGTATAGAAATCTGATGTGGTTTAGAGGTCCATTATTAAACCCCTTTCTTAGAAATAAAAAAAAAAAATTCTTCATGTGCATCATAATCAGTAATGGAAAAATTTGCATAATGACCAACAGCACGCCTATGTCTGCTCTTGGGTTAAAACATCTACACACAGGTGTACGAAGAGAAAAGGTTTCAGGGTAAGCTGAAATGCAGAGCAAATATGGACAATATGATTAACTGGTTCTGAAAAGAATGAAACGATTGTGGATTCTCAAGAGTTGATAATTGACAGCTACTTTTTGAATTTTCTGATTCTATTTAAGAAAATTACTGTAGAACAATACAGTGTCTCTGATAGCAAGTGGGAGTGTATAAGGCCAATGTGAATGTAAACTGAAAATCTTTATTAAAATACTGTCAACACTGTAAACCTATGTGAGAATCTGCATAGAATCAGTTGGCATTAAAGCTTTATCTTGCCCTAGTGAAGGCAGATGGAAAGTACAAATACATCCTTCTGACAATAATGCTGACACTACTTGTTTACTTTAGCAATAATGTCTAATGCTTTTCCAGGCAGAGTAGGTACGTAGTTATGTACCTGTATGTACAAATCATAACGAAGTAAAATAATAAAAAGAAGCATCTTATTGCAGGTGTCTCCAAATGTGCAATATATAAATAAAACTGCTAGATTATTTTCTTAGTCTGGTTACTTCATTTAGGTTGTGTACTGAGATTTAACAATAATTAGATTAGTTTTCCTAATTGCAGTCTCTCACATTCAAAGCCGATGTCTAAACTGAAGGAAAAACAAAAGATCCAAAGAGTTCAGAAACGAGAAACTAAACCATGCCAACTCTGAAAATTCTGGCACCAGTATCCACTATTACCAAACACAATACGTGTAGATTATGTTAACAGGGTCTGTGAATTTGTCCTAGTGTACTATAATGTATCAAAATAAAATGTGGATAGAAGACTTTTTATAACACTTGTACTGTTTCATTGTGATGACATTAAGTGCATTGCAGGGCTTAATGTTTAGATATCGATGTGTCACCCATTCAACAGCTAAATACATTGTTAGCAAATATTTTGCGGTCACTAAAATTTGAAACATTCTTTGGGATTGTGCTGGACAGATACTAAAGTCAGTTTTCATAGCAGAAGTCGAAGGCAGTGGTTTGCTTTGTCACATTTAAATAAGAAGTTGGGATAGTTGTCATGATGCTGACACATTATCAGGACAGAGATGAAAAAATCCACTCAACATCAGTGTAACTAATCACAGTTCAATGTGGTTGGGGTCAGGATTTTAATCATAGCTGGCTGACATGATAGCCATGCATCTACCTTTGGTCCCTGCTGGAGAGTCAGTATCACAGCAGCTCAGCTGACTAGTTGAGGAACATGCTGATTTTCTGCCATGTACAGAAAACCTTCAATAGGAACAGGAATGGCAGATAAGCATATTGTTGGGTAGCAGTTATGTAGAACTCTGGATCAGACCTGATAACTCCAAAGAGCCTTTAATGTAACAACAAATTAACAAGCACTGAAAGAAAGGAAGTATGTTGTGTGTCTGTCTTCAGTGAGCAGATAACATCGTCTCATCCTAAAGAAAGTATTTCTAGAGCTCAAACATTTGGTTAGACTGTTTACACTTGTAAGTACCATCAAATTTCATCAATTTTTCCTCTTAGACATGAGGAAAGAGCATGTTTTTATACAGCACTGTTTAATATATATCTTGTTCATCTTTAGTGAGATCATGTGGGTTCATCCCACCAGTGTAAGTGGACAAGCAGCACAATTCAATGCTTTTTTTCCTATTGCTGTTGTGGTCAGTGATCTTTCTTTGAGAGACCAAATAAAACTACTTTTACAAAAGGGAAAATAGAAGCTGTTGTTGAGGGAGGCTGTGACTTAGCTCTTTGCAGTGACTGGCATCCCAGATATCTCTGGAGTAAATTCAGTTTTTGCAGGTATGAATAAGGGTTTCTACCTGAGGGACTTAAGGCATGTAGCATTAACAGGCACTTTAACTGTTTCTTTTATTATAATCAGACATCTTTGCCAGCTTTACAACCTTTTTCTCCATCCCAGTCTCCCAGAGAATTTGCAGCAGGCATTTTTTCCTTACTGTTGTGGAGTATCTTAGCTTTGGCCCATTGCCAGGAAGCTGCACCTTATCATTTCTGGTTTGTCTCAGTCTAGTTTTTTCTACTTTCTATATCTGTATTGAGATCTCAGGGAATGCTCTCTTTCTTGCTCTCTCTCTCTCTTTTGCTTTGTTCACTCTTGAGCTTTCGCTTGTTTTTTCTCTCTCTCAGTGGCAAAAGCCTAGATCGCAAAGATGTTGTAATATTAAACTATTGTTTTTTTAAAGTAAGACTTGCTGCAATCAGATAGATGCTGTACTGCTGACCAGAGTGGCCCATGCTAATCATTTGGTACTTGGAGCTCATGTTACAGTTAAGCACATTCTGGAGCTGGGTCAAACTCCTCGCCAGTGCATTTGGAAAATGTTGACAATAAAACTTTTTTTTTCTCCAAGTCCCCTTGGAAGTCTTGTTGATTACCTATTACATTATCAATAATGTTTAATAAAGTTAAGTTTAAGTTAAGCTTAACAAAAGTTTTGTTAAGTTTAACAAAATGCTATTTGCTAGTAGTTGAAAACACCTACATGGTACAATGATACATGTCTCTCTCTCACTCTTGAGCTTTCATTTAGCTCTTTCTCTCTCCTAATAACAAAAGTCTAGATCACAAAGATGTTTTAATATTAAACCATTGTCTTTTTAAAGTAAGACTTGCTGGAATCAGATGAGCTTATCTGAATTGTTGATAAAAGGATTAGTTTCCTTTTTGTCTCTTGAAGATTCAGAGGGACTGTAGTTCTCATGGATATTGGCAGAATATTTTTATCTTTGCGTTCACTAATATCCATCCTTGCCATCAGTATATTATCAGTTTCAATTTGAAGTGCCTCCAATTCATGAAAATATTCAGAGTTATCATTGGGAGTGATAGAACTTCACATTTATTCCTCTCAACACGTTTCAGAATATATACGCAAAAGAAATCTTTAATGTTTGTCTTTATAGGGCAGTTTGATTCTTTTGCTTTGGTTTGCCTTAACTTTGTTATAGAGAAGAATAAAGCTGAGGCTGGTTTTGGAGATCAGGTGAAATCTTAGGAGAGCAGGAAAGCAGAGGCAAGGGCATTCCACAATTACTGTGATATATGGCAACACAGGAACAGCCAGAGTTGGTGAGATTCAGGGCCATGTTGTTTTAGCTACTGTATGAGCAGAGATCACGAATCTCTGTCCCAAGGAGCATAAAGGCTGAGAAAATAAGGTATAGAAAGGGATTTACAATAATAAATGATTATTAGTATAAATCTAAAAATATTTTTACATTTTATATTGCTGATTCCATGTATCATGTAGAATAGTCTGCAGCATAAATGGTGTTTGATAGGACCATTGCTGTTCAAAATCTGCCTTCGTTGGTTGGGGGTGTTTGACACTAAGCTACACTGGCAAGCTGGCATGTCTGGCATCTTCATTTTGTTGTAAGATGCCCACAGCCTTGAGGAAACATGGTTGTCCTCAGATTCGGGAATGCTGAGCCAGGAACTGAGGAAATTTAATTTTATTTTTTTAACTGAGAGAAAGAAGTCCCAGTGCTCACCAGTTTTTCATTTTATGTCTAGACCACATAAGATGACAAAAAAGTCCTACAAAAATATCTTGCTTAATAGTTATATATTCTCTGTGGCAACCTGCCTTGGTGACTAATATGTCTCTTTTTATGGGATTAAAGAAGAAGCAGTGTTCTAGGAGACTATTTATATTTTGGATTAGTGATGACATGAGTGAAAACCTTCAAAATGAAATGGAAAATTGGTTTTTAAATTCAATTCTTATTTGAGATAAATGTTTTGTTAGCCTAGAACCTTCAAGATGGCAGTTCAGAAATGGGAACTGATATGTAGGACTATTCTGTCGAAATAATTAAAATTTTGATTCAGCAAAAGACTTATGAACGAAGGTAATTTAAGCTCCATGACAGTCCTTTTGAAACCAATGCACTATTTGAAGCACTTGGAAAGAATCTTACTAAGTCTCAAACTAAGTGTTGTTGGTGTTATCTTATCCTAAAGCTAGTAGCTTTAGCTAAAAATATTCCTAAACAGAATAGAAATGCAAGACTTTCAGGAGTATGTTGTTGGTTGGAGTCTTCATAGACAACATAGTGGTTCCTTTTTATTTTCCCTTACTTTTTTAGTGGTTCATTTTATTATACATACATTTAATTTTGTGAGGCATGTTCTGATTTTAATTGATATTTAACATGATAGTTAAAGCAAGCAAGTTACTGTATATTTTATTTTATTTTATTTTATTTTATTTTATTTTATTTTATTTTATTTTATTAACATAGAATTACTGTACTGTTAAATCCAGAAGAGAGTCCATATTTAAGTTAGTTACAGTGTTAATTATTTTACACTGGAGTTTTTTATTTTACACTTACCAGTAAATTAATTTGGCTCACCTGATACATATATAAATCCAGATCCTTGTGAAATATACTTGCTTAAAAGCTTGTTTCAGTATTTCAGAGAGTATATTTCTGGCAAATGTAGTTAGTTTATGTAACTGAATTAGCACCTACACAAGTAATATTCACAGTTTTTCCTTTTCATCTGTTGAAAGAGATTCTAGTAGAAAGTAGAAATGACAATTGTATTTTTCCCTGTAAAAGACCATTTTAAAAATTACAAAAGTTGACCATATTTTGCTAGATTCCTCTTTAGGGAAATGTAAGCTTTATCATTAAAAAAAAAAAAAGTGTATTTGTCTATATTTTGTCTACACAGGTTTAGTCTGTGGAATGATGTAGAATTGAGAGAAGCATCTCTGAAACTATTATGTTTCCACATAGAATGCAATTGCAGATACATTTGTGAGTGTGTGTGCACACTCCTACTACTATTATATGCAAGTGGTTTTACCCAGCTTTGTGCATTTTGAAGTGTTGGTCACTTCCTCTCAGTGACCTCAGTCTCCTGAATCTATTTTTTTATACCTTGCTGTTCAGCATCTCATTCCCAGGAAATCTCCTTCCTGCCTTTTCAGTTTCTTTCTTGTTTTCTTCAGACATAGAAGTGGAATTTGGTATTATTAATTGTATGACTGCAATTATCTTTTAGAGACTGCTGTTTGTTCTTTATTCTGGATCAAAGAATTTTTTACACTAAAGAAAAGTTAGGCTTTGTTTCTTACCTTTAATGGACTTCTCAGTCTTTCTACAATGGAAATAATAGACTTGTAGATGATTACATAAACCTGCTAATGAAAGTGCGATAAATTATATAGTCTTTTGTTTGTCCTTTGGCATCATGAACACATTTTGCTTGTCAGCTCATGCATTTGATTTTTTTTTTTTTTGTAATTTTTTCAAAGATTACAGACATCTTTCAAAGACACCTAACATAAAATCTTAAAAAAAAAAAAAAAAAAAAAAAGAGTAATGAGCCAAAACTTTAAATGAGCAGCATCCTTTCCTCTAAGGGTAATCAAGAATTACTGAACAAAAAACTTTCTTTTCATCGGATAGCACTACTGTATCAAAACCATTTTTTAATTTTATTTTTCATATTTTTAAAACTTTTTTCCTCTTTCTAGTGAGCAGGAAATAGAATATGTTGAATTAAAATGATTTTTTTTAATCAGTGCTATACATTTTCAGTTCAAAGTGATGCTTTAAAATGAAAAACAAATATAGTTATAAGAAAAAAAATCAAAATTAAAACAAACTACTTCAAAGTGAATGAAGGTTTTGGCTTATTTACAACTGAATTTTTTTTAAAACTTTTTTGTTTTTCAACTTATTAGGAGACAAAGTTTCTGAAATTCTAGTAAAAGCTAATACTAGGAAAATTTAATCTCTGCCATTTTGATAGTTGACATTTTATATTACAGTTTCTTTCAAAAAATGTAGTGCATTAAATCAGTCACTTTTTGTATTACACTTAGGAGAGCATTTTGCATAAATTTGTTCACATGGAGAAAATTCTTTAGCCAACTTGCCACATGCACATTTGTGTCTCCTCCCCCTTCCAATTATTTTCACTCTATCCAGGATTTTCCCTCCTCCCTTATTTTGTCATAAATTGTGTGACACTGAGAGCTGAGGAAGTTAAAACAAACCTTAGTAAACCACTGTGATTTTTTTTTCCAACTGTACTTCTTGATTGCCTCTAAAGAAACAAACAAAACCAAAAAACAAAACCTCAAACCAAAAACCAAACCCATGTCAGCTGAAAACCCGTTTTTAATCTGCGAAGGACACAGTATTTACGAGTAAGAAAAAAGAGTCTTTTACTTTCTCAACTTAAAGTAATTTTCCCACAGATCCTCCTATGGATCCTTATAGGTTTTATCTGTAAAGAAGAAGCTGTTACTCTATTCAGATATGATATATTTTGATACACACTGCATTCTGGCATGTAAGGGACTAGGGTGGAAAATTTGAATTCAGAAGCAATTTGAGATGATGCATGAAGCCTGCCAGTCCCATTGCATCGTTTATTGTATCGGAAAGTTGGTTGAGAGGGAGGCAAACAAAAAGCCAAAGAAGTTGGAGGGAAAAGAGGACTTGAGAGGTCATAGAAACAAGGAATACAAATACATGGCTGGAAAGTCACATAGCAAAAGACGACTGAGGAAGAGAAATATCATTTCAGCCACACAGCTTCTGACATTTGAACAGACAAAATCACAGCACTAAGCCTATCTCTATTTCAGGGACTTCCCATTCATAATAATGGGAAATGGTAGCAAAGAGGAGAGAGGAGATTGAAGATGTAGGGAAGAGTATAATTGGTCTCTTAATAATAGCATAATAACTGTGAACTAAGACAGAGAATTAATATTAGAAGGGGGAGTGTTAGACCCACCCAGATACTAAGTGAGCCAATGGATCTTATAAATGTATGTAATCACTCAGGAAAATCCACAAATGAAGTACAACAGAGAGGAGGAAAAACTGTACTTAATAAAGAACTGATTTATTAGAACCCTTCCTTTTTTACAGTATGCCTGCATGGTATCAGCAGAAGTGTAAGGCAGAGATTCAGCCCAGGAAACCTTGGACTGGCCGTAGCTATAGACACAGTAACATGGTGGAGCTTGTAGCAGGCCCCTTTCCCATACTGCCAGTGGGGAGGTTTCAGACCACTGTGACAGCACTACTACCTGAGCATGGGAAATGATGCTAAATATCACCCTTGGTCTCTTTCCAGATTGCTTGGACCATTATATATACACATACATTATTAAAAAAAAAAAAAAAAAAGTCCCAAAACCCAAACAAACAAACAAAAAAACTAAACACCCACCAAAAAAACCCCACCTATACATATTTGGACACTATTAGGTTATGAATTGTCCAAGATTCACAGTTACGCATGAGCCCGCCAGTAGCAATAAAGGAGTGACACTTCCTTTTGAAAACTTGAGGATTATTTTCCATGATTCCTTCTTAGGTTGGAATTGGTGTTTCTCCTCTTTCTGAACCATTGGGTCGTGTTTTCTTAAACAGGAGTGTTTTTGGAAAACTATTTTTTTTCCTAAGATGCACTGAAATAATATTGTAACAAAATTGAAAAAACAAATAGCAATATGACAGTTCTCTTCCCTATACATATTAATTGTTTTTCCCTAAGGTCTTGCAATGTGGGAGGTTGTTCTTACTGTCCAGTGGCTCTGAGCTTTCCTGAAAGACTAAGAAATTTGCTTTTATCTATCACATTGGCAGCTATAACAGCTGACTTGTGTGTCTCCCAATATTTGAATAAGAGAAGGATGTTGACACAAATGGATACACACAGAGAAAAACGGGTCAAGACAATCTTGTGCACCCCCTCATACTGCCAGAGTTCCTGTTCTCTTTGGAGGGGAGTAAGATGGAGAAGTATTTTCTTTCTTTTCAGGGATAACCTGTTAGTTAATTTAATTTTTTAAGAAACACTTCAACTAAAATATATAACTGGCCTTTTCTCATTTTTAGCCCAGGGGTGGTGGTGGTGGCAGTTTTGCCATTATTCTGTCAGTCATACTCATCCTCAACAAATGAGATGCATTTATTTATGTAACCTAGGTCTTTGTTTCTCTTTAACAGTGACCTATATCTAGTCATAGGCACAGAAGGTCTTTGTAGAGACAGGTTAGAAATAAAGTAGATGTTTTGCTTTTACATGACAAAACCCAAAGCACCTAAGAAGCCTAAATCTTCAGCGATTCTCAAGTGTTGTGGGAATATTTTTTTTTATCTTATTTTAAAATAATTTTAATACTAAATAAGCCTTTCATTTTGGTAGGAGCAGCTATTCTTCCAGAAGTAACTCTTCAAAAAGATTATCATGAGAAATTCTTGTTTGTATTGCAGTAGCATCAAGACTCTATAGCTTATGGATAACTTGTGAGAAGTGTGTGCTGGTTTTAGCTGGGATAGAGTTAATTTTATTCATAGTAGTTAGTATGAGGCTATGTTTTGGATTTGTGCTGAAAACAGTGATGATAATGCAGAGATGTTTTTGTTATTGCTGAGCAGTACCGACAGAGAGTCAAGGCCTTTTCTGCTTCTTACACTGCCCCACCAGCGAGCAGACTGGGGGTGCACAAGAAGCTGTGAGGGGACACAGCTGGGACAGCTGACCCCAACTGACCAAAGGGATATTCCGTACCATTCAACATCATGCTCAGCAATAAAAAAAGCTGGAGGAAGAAGAAGGAAGGAGGGGATATTCGGAGTGATGGCATTTGTCTTCCCAAGTCACTGTTATATGTGATGGAGCCCTGCTTTCCTGGAGATGTCTCTGAATATCTGCCTGCCGATGGGAAGTAGTGAATGAGTTCCTTGTTTTGCTTTGCTTGTGCATGTGGCTTTTGCTTTACCTATCAAATTGTCCTTATCTCAACCCACGATTTTTCTCACTTTTACCCTTCCGATTCTCTCCTCCATCCTACTGGGGGGTGAGTGAGCAAGCAGCTGTGTGGTGCTTAGTTGCTGGCTGGGGTTAAACCACGACAGAAGTGCTATAGAAATTTTGGATTATAAAGATATTGGTTGAGTATTTAGTATCTATTTCAGGACTTATCTAGCAGTTTCATGAACGCATCTTGGAAAGACTTACAGGGCATGTGTTTTTTTCTTATAGAAAAGCTGAGATTCAGAGAGGTGAAGGTCCTGTAACATTTGTCAATGCCAAAACCAGGAGTTAGAGTGTTGGATCAGCACAGTCATTGGTCCATGAGAGCACCACATCTTGAAAGATAAATACATTACAAAGTAGGTGAATAAACAAGGAAAGAAAGAGACCGGATGAGTTGAATGTTATGTTTTAGGATGCTTTGAAATATTTCAATCCAATCAGTAATGCAACACCACAATCCCAGCATGTCATACATCCTTCTCTCTGGCTAGTCCATGTAGACCGTGAGTTTCTTACAGCTCTACTACAGATAGTGACTTTTCAGTTTAGCCTGTAGAGACCTAGTCTTTCAGCTCTGGAAGCCTGTGAATCAGTTCCCTCTGTGATGGCCAACATATCATTGTCACAGTAATTACAATCACAACTTGCCATCAGTTGTCAGAAGAAATAGTGATGCTAGCAGAGTTTTTCATAAAGCACACCGAGGTACACAAAGGTTGTGTGAGCGTGGAGAGGGGCAGAGCTTTCCTTTCATCACACTGTGTCTGCAGGTGATCCAGTGAGAATCTTGTTTATTTTATTAATCAGTACAAGGGTAGTATGCTGTAAGTTCATCTAACCAGAATTTGAGGAGTATAGCAGATTTGCTTAATGGAGATAAACTATAGAATGGTAGAATGGTAGAAATGGTAGAAATGGTATAAAAATTGAGCCTTGAAGGGGATTACCTTATAGTTAAGCCCTATGGCATAGAGTAGATTATAATAATTTTGCTAAGCAGCTTCTATCTGTCTAGATTTTTGTAGTGAGGATATGATGACCATATATAAATGCTCTTGGAAGCATCTCTTCCACCAACACTGGCAGTTGCAAACTGTTTATTTGTTGCAGCGAGCTGTGATGTTGCAAAATCACCGAAGCTGGAAGTCTTTGTGAATGCTCTATAATGCAGCTGAAGGATTCATTCTCTGGCCTTCTAGGAGTAAACAAGTATGGCAGGATATTTTAAGTATTCATTGAAAATGGTTTTGTACTATTACATATGTCCCCTTCCCTGGGGGTTCCTATTTGCTGTAACTTTTCAAGTTCTGTTTTTGTCAAGCCTGGATGGTATCTCTGTGATACTTGAACAGCTGAGGGGATGCCACAGCCAAATATTTCTTATTGTGACATTGAAGATGATGATGCATAGAATTTGTGAAGTTAATTTGTAAATAGTGATGCCATTCTATACTCAGTGATGAATTAGTAGATCTAGCTCATGTAATTAATTCATAGGATAAACTAATTTTTTTAATGAAAAAATTTTTGTCATGCCTCACACCAATACAAAAAACAAATCTGAATCAGTCATAACTTTCAGCTGAGATGAAGTATATACACAATCCAAGATAGGTTTTGCATAGATTCCATAAGCCCCTTTTCACATACTATTGAAAAGGGGCTAGTATAAGATTACTAATTTTTCCCTCCTCCCCGCAACCTTCTCCTTTCTTGACCTGACCCAAAGTCAGTGAAAAGATGCCACTGTCTATGGAGTCTTTCTCATCAGGCATCCTTTTCACTAAATCATATCTATCCAACTATAAATAACTTCTAACTTTTTAAATTTTACATTGCTTGAATTTTAAAATGGTAAAGATCCGGTACCAGATTTCCCATTAAGCAGTCTGATTTAACTGGCTGACACCAAACCATCAACTGTGCAAATCAGTATTGCAAGGGACCATTGGGGATTTTTGGTACATTTTCATGTAGACAAATACACTCGGATTTACTCTGACAGAATAGCTAGGCAGAAGGTACTGTGGCAAGAAGTTACATTTATCCAAGCAGATGCTTTCCTTGCCATTGTTGGCAATGTTAGCCGAATCCATTCTAAAGTATCCAACAAAGGTGCTAACGACAACATAGCCAATTTCATCAGTATTTTCAAACTAGAATATTGTTAATTAAATTATCACTCCTAAAAACTGTAAGAGAGCTTTATTGGATATTTCAAAAGTGTCTTTAAAGTAGGCATATGGTTTGAATGAGCTACTGGATTTTAATTTGATGTTCATGTTAATTTGGCAGTTATCAATCAAATACCCAAATACCAATGTTCTCTTTTCTTTTCTTTTGTGTTTTTTCATTAATAATTTTAAGCAGATTTATTGCCTGGAAGCTGTCACTTATCTCCTGTATCCAAGCAAACATAATTACTAGAGGATAGAAATATTGATATGTCAATTCCATAAAAATTCATACCTTCAATTAGCTGACGCACAAAAGCAAGCTTTTTAAGACATGTAAGAAGCAAAAGGTTAATTTCCTGTCTCACAGTACCATCTTCTTAATTCCTTGCACAGTCTTTTCAATGAATGAGCTTCACGAAGCAACAGATTAATAAAATATTTGCAAAATGGGTTCTCCACCAACACCACCAATAATTATCTCTTGCCAAATGAGTTCTGTTGAAAGAGACTTTGTATAATATTACGCTTCATAATGTTTCTTTAACATAACATGTTTCAATTTTAGAACTGATACCCTACTTCCATACCTTACTCTGTCAAAGTCACCTGTCCCTGTGTATAACATGAAATCTTGTGCAGATGGCTAGATAAAAGGTGCCAAAATGGTTCAAGTTTGCTTTTAGTGCCATTCAGTTGTTAGCAGGGACTAAGTAAGTAGTGAAATTCTAATGGATTCAGTGTATGCGTTCATTCTTCACAAATATTTCATCTTTTTATTAGGCTGTTTACAACTTTGCATGATTACTTCTATTACTACTGTTTTTGTCTATGTCATACTTTATATTGATTTAGACTTTTTTATCATCTTGAAAAATGTTGAGAACACTCAATTTCTGTTTAAATCAGTAGCATTTTTGTTGCTTTAAAAATAATCCTTAAAGTCAGTTTGCTTATGGATTTATAGTCAAAATTGATCTCACTTAGGTTTTATTTCTTTCCAACATAATATGAAGAATTATTTTCATGCAAGAATTCCTATAGTCAGCAACAAATGTTTTGCTTAACCTAGTACTAAAAGATTGTGTTTACACTAACAAATTTTTAAAACCCTATCAGGATTGTACTTATTTTTTAAATAGATCAAAGAACATTGTGTAGTCCACTCTGCATATGGAAAATAATGCAACTAGATGCACCTGGATTATATCTGGCTAGCTGGATTATATATCTGCAAATAACTATGCATGTGCTTAACTCAAGATGCACAGGAATTCATTTATCATGACTACACTCATGGCTAGAATGAAGTACAATGAAGAGTGGTCTTATGTATCATTATAATACATAAAAACACATTATGATCTCTTTCAGATTTTTTCTTGCATCACAAGAATGATTTATTCAAATTTTTATTCTGTTCTATATAAGAAATTGAAAGCAATTCCTGGAGGTAGAAAATTAAACTTATGTTCAAGTATCCTGTGGACTGCTGGTGTTTCCAAGGACGTGAGCAGAGAAGAAACTGGATCACCATTTGTTTGCATCACTGTTACAGAATATTAATCAAATGTTTTCAGGCCAGCAAGGAATTATTTTTCACTGTGATACATAACTTGCCTTCTCAGTTTTTCTCTTTTCACCTTCATTGGCAGTTTATAATATGGACTGTGAATGGGGAAAGAGGGGGAATAGTATTAAAATTCTTGGCAGCAAAGAAAGCCAACAGGATGCTGGGTTGCATGAACAAGGGCATCAGCAGCAGAGATAAAGAAGTCATTATCCCACTCTACTCAGCGCTTGTCAGGCCACACCTGGAATATTGTGTTCAGTTTTGGTTCCTGCTGTACAAAAAAGATGTGGACAAGCTGGAGAGGGCCCAGAGAAGGGCCACAAAGATGATCAAAGGACTGAGAAGCCTGCCATATGAGGAAAGGCTGAGAGAACTGGTTTTGTTCAGCCTTGAGAAAAGATGGCTTAGGGGAGACTGGGAGTTCCAGTATTTAAAGGGTGGCTACAAAGAAGATGGAGATTCCCTTTTTGCAAGGAGTCACATGGAAAAGATGAGTGGTAATGGGTACAAGTTACTCCTGCGGAGATTCCAATTGGACACAAGAGGAAAATTTATCACAATGACAACAATCAGCCATTGGAATAATCTCCCCAGGGAAGTGGTGGATTCCTCAACATTGGACACTTTTAAGATTCAGCTGGACAGGATGCTGGGCCATCTTGTCTAGACCATGCTTTTGCCAAAAAAGGTTGAACCAGATGAGGTTCCCTGAGGTCCCTTCCAACATGGTATTCTATGATTCTGCGATATAAAATCTTTGTTGCCTTATTGGTATGTTTTTTCTCATGAAGTCAATATTAAATTGGGACGGGGGGGTAGCGGTGATGTTTGTGTGAATCACTTTTGAAGACCAGCTAGCAATGCTGCCTGGCAGTTTCTAGATTCTTGGCATGACCTGGGATATCGATATTCTTGATCCCTCCTGTTTCCTTTCTGTGGCATGTTAGTTCTGGCTCCTGTTTTTCCACTGGCTCTGAAGATCCTGAAAGAGTAATAGAGGTGTTTTCAGACTTTGGTGATAAGGCAAAAGTTTTTCAAACCTCCTGGACTGTTGCAGTTCCATAAAGTTGTAGAGAACTACGTGGTACTCCCTTCCAGTCCACTAGGGTTATGGATGAAATACAGGGATTTATTTGTACCTGATAATATTGTATCTCAGTTGCTGCTTGTTCTCACATCCCAGCAAGCATTCAGAATCACATACAGCAAGCTACTGGCCTAGAAGATAAAATGTCATGCTTGTAACTTTCACTTAATTATCCATTGCAGGAATAAACCTTTTAAAACAAGACAAAATTAAATATCATACTCGGTTTCTAAAGGCTTCAATCACTGTAGATGTGGGGTCAAGTAAAGTTCAGTTTGAAACAAATTAAGAAAAAAAAGAAACATAAAGTCAGCCTTAAAGAAGGGTCAGCACTTATTTGGAAAGCATGCACTTATCTGAAGAACAACATAGCTAATTCATTTACCAAAGCGGGGAGGGGAGAAAGGCAGGGGGTGGGGTTGGGCGAAGATGTCTTCACAATTGATATATAGTTTATGGACAGAGTGGGACTGGTACAATTGTTGCATTAAGTGCAGGTATTTTTCTGGCTTAAGCCTCTAAAATCAATACCACTAATCTCATAAATGAAGCAAGATTTGACTTTGAGGGAATTAAGGCAACCCAAATGACTCAATATAAATTTAATGAAGGAATATATTTATATTATATATGTAAAACTATTTGACAAACTAGTCTAAAAATAATAACATTTCAACCTGGAACAGGAAAAACTGGATTAATGTTAACGGGCTTTATTTAAACTCAATGAAATCCACAAGAGAGATTTTTTTACATGGAGGAATATTGCATACAATATAAAACTCCAAGATTTTTGAGACAAAGTCTTTAACTAAGAAAAAGATATTCTAAAGGGCAACATACTAATTTAGTACTCACCAAGCTTTTTAGTTAAACTGAAGAAATGCTGATACAGTTTCACAATCAAATTGCATTCTATACACTGCATAAACAATAACATCATCTTTTTAGGACAAATGACCCTTCATTTCCCTCTTTGGAAGACTTTCTTTTCTCTGTTTTTGAAACATACCCATCCTTTAGCTATTTTATTCTGATATCCTTTGGGAAAGGGTAGCACTTGGTCAGGATGAGTCCTAACTAAACAAATATGAGGAAGGAAGATTTGATGCCCAGTTAATGATGACTGGAACACCTCAGGATAAGAAAGAGAAAAGCAGCATAAGCTATTTTGAAGTAAGTTTTCAACAGTTTGAGCCATCTGCAGAGGCAAAGAAAAACCCACAAAATCAGTGAGATTTGAAATGCACCCTGACCTGAATCAATAACAAATACCACTACCATACTCCTGGAAAATCAGTTTTGTTTTGTTTTTTTTAACAGGTCCTTGGCCCTGGCAAGTCTATTGCTCATCATTTCTTTGATGTTATTTTTGTGGGTGTGGGTTTTTGTTTGGGCTAAAGGAAAAGGGTGGCAGGTTACTTGGGATCCCTATCAAAAAGGATTAAGGACAAGTTTCAGAGTGTTATTGCAAACTGGTTGCCAGTAATCTGTGAAGGAACCAGCTCTGTATTACTGCCTTTGGAGCCATTCTATGAAGAAATGCATGTGCCTTTATTATGGTGGTGCTATAGGCCAACTAGTCTGAGCAGGATCCTTCACTCATCGGAGCCTAAAAGGCAGCCTAAAAGACTGAACTTGATGTAGAAGATCTAAGTATTCTTATTTTGACTCCCTTGTACACATGTAAACTGGTGACAAACTTCACCTCTACTTTCATGCTTTCAGAACAAGAATAATCAAACAGAACTCAGAGGACAGTGACAATTCCTTAATAGTTGTTCAGTTGGTGTAATGAGTAAAAGATGATGTTATTTGTATGCACTCTTTCATTATTTAATTCATGGGACTGCCCATATGGAACCTTTTTCTAGATGAAGGGATATCATAGCTTAAAAATAAAATAGAAATTCATTTGAAGATTCATAGTAGTAAAAGAGTATTTCTGCAACTGAAGCAGAAGTGTTACTCTGAAAGGCAATTGTATGAATGAGTTTCAAAGTCCTTGTTGTCCTATATTTACATCATAAGTTTTCTAAAGAGAGTCTTTAGTCCCCTGCTGTGTATTGTAAAACTTAATGTTCTGTTCTTTGGGAACAAGAGCAATTAAGATGTAGATCATGCAAAACATTTCTGGTTGTACAGTCATTAAAAATGATCTCTCTGGCCTTGTCATGGCACTGCTGGGAATGTTCAAGGGCTGCTGCAGTGACAGCAGAAAACAATCCTAATGCTGCCCATCTCAGCCACTGTTAGAGGGTTACAAGGTAGTGCTGGTCTATCCGAATTTTCTCTTCCTTATTGAGAAGATAAAAAATACTGAATCTACGGTGTTTATTATTGTAGATAATATCATCTTTCATTATTTGAATTTCATTCTATTCGATATTTTTGTTCCAGATGAATAAAAAATTTCAAAATGAAAATTGTATTTTATGGCCTAATTGTTTTAAAACATAATGAAGACAAAGCAATGAAACAGTGTAAGTGGCTTCAATAGTCTGGCACCTCTGTGTTTCACATGCTTTATAGAGAAGCCTTATGTATAACAGGTACCTACAGTCCTTGTCTCTATAAATACACCTCAGAGTGGTTTTACCTGATGTTGTTGGGTGAAAGTGAGTTCTTTATTTCATTTTGGTTTTTTGCTCATAGATTTGAAGCACTATGTGAAGTCTGTTTCCTTTTACTAGAAGTGGTCCCTAAGAAAAATATAGATGAAAGCCAGTCTGAGATTGAAGTTCTGTTCCCCACTTAGACCTGTGAAATCACAGAGCAGATGATGGAAACTTGTGTTGCTGTTTTCAAAGTAGCTTTACAGAGTAAGTGCTCTGTGCCATTTTGATTCTCTCAGCACCCCCACCTGATGGAGGAACTTGTTACAACAGAATGGATATTCACACCATCAGATTAAGGCATCTAACATGTTCCTAAAGCAGGTGCCTAGGCTGTCAATGCGGCAAAGAAGGTTTTGTGTGTCAACTGATTGTACCAGGAAATATCCCCTGGTTGTCCTGGTCATCATGCTGAATCACTGATAGCCAACACTCTTTCCTATCTGGCTACAGTCCTTTCTGTATGATCAGATTTGTTTCCCATGGCAGCTAAATAAAAGGTTACTTCTCCCTGGTAACTAGCTGTTATGTTAGGTATCTTATTGCAGTAGTTTATTATTTTCTATTGACATACACTTTAAAAAAAAAAAAAAAAAAGCTGAGATTCCAAAGCTTGATATAAAAATTGGGTCATAATGATAGAACCTTCAGCATTTACGTAATGTCAAAGAGCAGAGCATATTTCTTTGCTATCTTACTTAGACTGCAAAGCATTTTACATGTCTATTATGAAAACAAATAAGCATCAAACGATGATGTAAAAATTGTTGCATCTTTCACATTGGTGGAACAGCAGCTGAGTTGTGGTTGTTGTGATGCTACAGAAATCATTTTGGACATTTCTCAGATGTCAGGCATCTCTTCTGAGCAAATGAATGCTCAGTGAGGAGTTAGAGAGAAGTCTTGGGCATATACAGGCTTGTGAATAAGAATAAGAAGTTGCATATTTTTCATAGGGCAATAGGTTTCTGTTCAGAAGACCTAGATCTGCCATGAGGTGTTTATAATGCATGGCCAGTCAATTTACAATAGCTTTCTAAAAATTATAGGCACTTTTTTCCTAATATTTCATGGTCCCTTCTCCTTTTAGTGGTATCTGTGGGACCCATGATTTCCAGACTGAGAAAAGGGACTTTGTGAACTAAACTACCTTTGCATCCTGCCCTGTTTCATGTTTATGTAAACCATTAGAATGGTGACAAGCACCTCTTCTGGTGACAACATTATTTGAGTGCCATCTCTGGCCTTAAAATTTCACATTTACATTCAAAAAGCTTGCAAAATATCTTCAGATTCCATTATCCCCTGATAAACAGAGGAATTCGAATCAATTCTTTCAATCATCTTTAGTACAGGCTTAACTACAAATTGCTGTAACCCAAGATGCTGTCAGATACTTCAGAGGTTAAAACTCTAACAATGAAGCAGCAAGGATCCCAAATGAAGAATTTCTTCCTTCTAAATTTCCCTGTCAGTTAAATTTCTCTTCTAATAATGCAACTATTTGTTTGCTAGGCTGTTTTCCAAGTTTTTTTATGCTGTGTGAACTTGTGGTCAAATATATGGGTGCCTGTCAATATCAGCACATTTGGATTTTCTTCATTCATATAGTGTAAATCCATATTTTTGCTAATACTGCTGAGTTTTGTATAACTGAAGACTTTAATTTATGTTAAGAGCTATTCAAATGCTCTCAGAAGAGGAGTAATTGTATTTCATTTGATGTTGAGGAAACCGAAAAGACAGCTAAAAATATATTACATGGTTATATTTAAAGTGTAATAGTGCTGGGGAAAAAATTACATAGCTATCTACAAAGCAAGAGATAAAATAGTGTGTGTCTTGAAAGGATTTTGACAAATAGATCTACAAAGGCAGTTCATCAAAAGGTTCTGTGATGACTTTATTTACCCTTTAAGTTCCCTAAAAGTTGTTACCAACGTCTTTCATCTGTACACTTAGAATCACCATAGCAGGTTATTTCATTACCACCCTTAAATAAAAGAGTTTATTACTTTCCCTCTGCGCTTTGACATATTTAGTTACCTGAATATAGAATCCCCTCTTCTCTACAGAGAACCTGACATACTCTGAGCACTATGTAGTAAACTTCTTCCTGGAAATGTTCCGGATATAAAGCACTACTTCTGGGAATCAAACAATAGTCTGTGAATTAACCTTCAGTTATGTTCCAGTATGATTCTTACAGAAGCTAACAGCCTAGGCTCAGTCCTCTGGGACAGCAACATATGCTGATGCCATGGGCAGGGAGAAACATGGATCTGATATTTGCTTATTGATATATTATAGAAATTATAAATAGCTTTTTATCTGGCTCATATGTTTCTCCCGTCCCCAGTTTCTGTTTGATTGTCTTCACTTTTCCAGTTTTCTCTCCATGAGTCAACTGTATTTTCCACAAACGTTCTTGAAACTGGACCACAGTCCACTATTATTTTCTTTCAATCAATCAAATTATCTTAACTGCTGTAAAAGTTTCAAACCAGTGTCCCTCCTTTCTTCTCTTTAAGACCCTACTGTGTCCTAACACCACTGCTGTTTCTTTTATACTTTTTCTTTTTTTTTGTTCAGATGCTCTGACTTTCATCTTCGATTTGGACACTGATACCTTTTCCTCAACTTTGACTTTCCTAAAAACATCATCTCCTCTCTCTGTTTCTCCCAAATGAAATTCACTGGTCAGATCACCCTTTATAGTTCTGTCTAATTCTGTTCAACACGTTCATCAAGATCATCTTATCAAGCCTTTATTTTCCTGTACAGTTTTCATGCATCTTCACATCACAAATGTCATACTTCATTGATCTCTGTCAGCACAAATATTACCAGCTTCTCTTTCCTCCCCTCACACCCATTTTCAAGCAATTTTATGAAGTGCAGAATAATTTTCTTGGCTAATCATGCTCAATCCTTCCTAAAAGCCTGTTTCTTGCACAAGCAATGAGAGAATTATGAAAGCAGGAAATCAAGAAGACAACTGCTAGGATGAACCACATGGTGTAGTAATCACAAAAAATTTTAGAGACAGCTTTTCCCAAATTATCCCCTGGATTTCCCAATGTTGCCTGTTTATTGGGTATATCTTTTGTTCCACTGCTGGCACTCCAGGGACTTTCTGTATTGTACTACATACAGAGTGTTGGAGTCATCCAAGTACCTGCTCGTAACGGCAAAGAGCTGTTTGGTGGGATTCAGTGGGACTGTTCCCATAGCTTCTGCGTAAACCTGATCCTTTGCTTTGTTTCTGAGCATGTTACTGAATACTTGCCCAGCACACACAGCTCTCTGAGAGAATGCCCCATGATGCTGCAAGTAGGTGTAGTAGGTGTTCATTTGCAATTGTATACATTCTTTTTCAACAAAAATCTGTACTTCAAATCCATCTGCTAATGAGCAGAGCCTATTTTTGTTGAATTTATATTCTTTCTGACACCCATCATTTCTCTTTTCCTGAGTGCAAAGTTGTTTTGAAACACCATCAGAAATGTACTAAATGGACTTTCTGTCATTCATTATTATAAGGGCCTGTATGAATAAGTTTTCTTCCCAATAGAAATGTGTACTAATGGTCAAATGACCTGCAAACACAGTCCAACTCTCATTAAAGTTAATGGGAACCAGGTTTCAGACTTGTCTGACAACTGTCAGGACACCACTTAGCAAGAAAGCTTGTTTAAGGAGGAAAAAAGTTACCATCAGTTCTAAGATGCTTTAAATAACTTTTTACTCTTTCTGTTTCCCCTATCTTTTGTTTTTCCAAAACTCATTTTAAAAGGCCTTATAAAGTATAACATTGGAAGAATTCCCCCTTCCCAAAGCACTTTTTTTAGGTATTCCTTCTCTCTTTCCTCAGCCCCCAGAAACAAACATAAGCTTTTTCTAGGCGTTATACTGCAGCTCTTATTTTTTTCAAATGGAAAAATAATCTGGTTTAGCAGTTCAGCACAACATTTTGGGTGAGACATTGGCTAAAATGGAAGGCTGAAATTTTTTGGTTACTTTACCATGATGCTACCCTTCATAGCTCTGGTGCAGAAGATATTGTAATGCTTTTCTTTTCTTTTCTTTTCTTTTTTTTCCTGCTTGTTTATTGTTTCTTAGCTTGGTCATGTCCAGTTCAACACTAAGTAGGCAATGCTATTAAATTCTAATCACTTGGTTGAACAAAAGCCTGCTTCATAAATCATTCTTTAATAGCCTGTCTAAAATTTCTTTAGGGTGTTGCAGCTGCATTGCAATGTTGCTTAGCCGGTCAGACTCTAATTATAGAAATTATACATCCAGCAGTTAAGCCAGTAAACAAGCCTGCTCAGATTGGTGCAGTAATCCTGTGTCAGTTAGGATCTTTCATGTTGATTCTGGATTTCTGTCACTCTCTAATCCTGCTGTGCCCTGAAATATCTACTGTTACATATCACTCCTGTACTACTTGGACTTCACATAGAGAGCTGTTTTAACTGCTGTTTATAGGCTGTCTCGCTAGATTACTTCTTTAGAAGTACACATAAGTGATTTAGCAATTAACTCAAAAAACTTAACATAATTAAAAATATTCTGTACCATGATGCAGTACCATTGAATACAGTATAGAATATCATATACTCATGATATACAGTATATACAGTGTATATATCATATACTCATGATATATACACTGTATATACTGTATATACTGTATATCATGAGTATATATACTCATGATATTTTTGGGGTCATTATTTTAGTCTCCTGCTTATGTTATGTAAAAGCTAAATAATACAAGAAATACTACTAGCCCTGTTGTTTTAGAATGAGGAGTAAAATTAGAGTAGCTCTAAGGTTCTTGTCAGATGATTTCTGTGCCATCCATCACCCAACCATTCTCCCATCTCTATTTTTTTTTTAATAGTAGTTATTTCTATCATAAAGTTTGGCAGCATTACAGTTGCACCCCAGGAACTGCTTGAAATGTGAAGGGATCATGTAGTTTACCAAATGTAAAGCGTTATTTTCCAACTTCTTATTGTTAGGACCAAAATTTCCTTTTAGCAACATAAGGTGTACAGTAAGATGACAATAGGAAAGAGTTGCAGGAGAAGGTAGATACGAAGACAGCAAGAAGGCTTAACTAACAATTTGCAGTATAAAATTAAAACAATTGTTCTTGGTTTTCTCTCTTCTGCTATTTTTTAATTCCTATTTATTTATTTATTTATTTTTAATAATATTATGTTGTGACCTGACTGTTGGGATAAAAGTTCAGTTTCAATCCATCAGTTATAGCCTACCTACAATAAATCTAATAATACTGTTATCAGCTTTATGGGATGCAAAAGCTATCTAACACAAAGAGCAGATGGCTGGCAGAAACATGGTTCGGTCTTTTGTAGAAACCAGCATACTTAGAGATCACTGCTATTCTCAACACATTTAATTTAATAATCCAACTCAGGATATGTATTCTGAGTATCAGGGGGGCTGACAAATGGGAAAGCTATCTGCCACTTTCTCCAAGACTTTAAAACAAAAATGTGGGCAGGCTGCTTCCTTGGTAATTTTGCTGAACAACAGAAGAGCCATCCATCTGTCCTTATGGACTGTTACTGAGCTGTATTTTGTAGGACCAAGAACCTTCATGTTTGTTTGGGGTTTTTTTAATGGTTCTCTGCATGCTTCTTTACTTCAAAGGCAGTAATCAAGTTTGTCTTAAATTAACATCTGTGCCTACCAAGAATTTCCTGAGCTGTCATGTTTATAGCTTAACAGTCTTGAACTGGATGAACTAAAAAGATAGTCGTCATTTGGCAGATAAAACAATAAAATGCTTCCCAGTGGCAATCCAGTAT
Organism: Platalea leucorodia; assembly: GCF_965183815.1. Lineage (NCBI taxonomy): Eukaryota > Metazoa > Chordata > Aves > Pelecaniformes > Threskiornithidae > Platalea > Platalea leucorodia. The sequence goes on along the minus strand of NC_138832.1, from coordinate 14,470,216 downwards.
TACCAATGAGTGTTAGTTTCAGACACTACATTGACACAAAACAACTTTTACTCAGCCATGAGGCTAAAACAAAGTTTTATCATCTGGGGTTATTGTATAAAAAGACAAAAGAAGGGCCTATGCTTTTGTTTAAACCGCTGAGTGGGAGAGAAGGCTTTTTCTGAGCCTCATTCATGCACCAAGCACTTATATGCGCACATGAGCCTCCCCTGACCCTAGTGAGAAGTAGCAAATCCCAGAGCTCCCAATATTGCCATTGTCTCTGTGGGCTGGAGGCCTCCCACTCCCAATACACTCAACCATGTGGAGATTAAGGGGTAAATGGGGTCTGCTGCCATAGGGGTGAACTCAGATTGTTTTACTCCACTGGCTGCTCATCCTGATTTGAGTCCTGGCAGAGGAGGAATTACTAACAGTTTACTTTTATGTCAGCATAATCAAATAAAAGCTATTTGAAGGGTAATAGCTGGAACCATAGTTAAGAACTTCTCACAGAAGCAGTTCAAGAAAGATAAAGGCAATACTAATTATTTTACAAGTAATTTCACCAAATATGATGCCATGAAAAAGAATCATGGTTAGCAGTCATCTAATTCCCCAGAAAATTGCAGCCAGTCCAGTTTATGTTGTTCTGTGAATTTGTTTACTACAAATTTCTTCAATGCTTGATAGTACACTCATTCAAAACTTTGCAGAAAATGATTCAGCAGTTCTTAAAATGTTTTTGAAAACTTATGTATTGGTTAACTTTTATGAAGCTATTCAGCAACCCTTACAGCATTCTGATAACAATTAAATAACAAGGATACTACAAGCTGTGTATTAGCAGTATAAGTTTTTCAAAGGAAGGAATTCATCTTTCTTACAGGAAGATGAGACCACATCTTTGTTAGGGCCCCTAAGCACTACTGCAGTGTAGGTAAAATTGATACCGAGAGATACGAAGTCATGTCATTTCTGTTAGCTTTGAATCCATTCCTAAATGTAGATTCCTTGCAAGGAGTGAATATAGTATTCACAGAGTAGTTTAATTCAGCCCAAGTTGCATAATTCAAAGCAAAGTACAAAAAGTCAAGTGCTCAGCAGTTTCTCCTTGCTCACAAGATCTTTTTTTCACAATATCTGCTAGCTTGCCTGCTGTGACGTAAGCTTAGTCATTTCTGCCTGCTGACTTCTACCACAGGTCGGCAGGGAAAGGGACCACCACCACCTTCATGAACTTGCCAGATCACTCAGAAAACATGGTTTAAGCACTTGCAAAAGAAAGGAGGGGTTTTATTTAAACTATTCTTCTTGTCTTTGCTCTGGCAGTCTTTGCATTGGCTTGCTGATGACTTGCAAGCTGTGAATTCATAGGTTGTACTGACATAAATGCAAATTTTTATATTTGTATTCATTGCAAATATTTGCATAAGAGGCTACCTTTTGCTGCGAAGTTCTACTTGGATTGATGTTGTGACAAGTTTATAGTAAGTTAACAAGTTCATCTGATGACCATAAGGCATCAGAATACCTTTAAATAATGTAACACTCAATCAGATTTTTTTTTTTTTTTAATCTTTGTTACGGGTAAACTGAAACAGATACTGTATGAAGTCTAATATATTCCAGTCCAATGAACATTTGCTTCTTATCATGCGTTTTAGCAAATGATGCGTTACTAAATTTCAGTTGAAATATGACCTTGGGCAGAATTGGCACTATTGCATAAAATACTAGATGTCTGCACTAGGTATGCAGGAATCTGTTTTTTTTTCTTTCAGCTTGGGCTATTTAACAAGCATAGTTAACACCATAAGCATTACTTCTATTTCTTTAATGATAAACTACTATTAAACTGATATTTTGCCTGAAGAGTCATGGAAGCATCATACACTGATGCTCAGACTGTGGAAATCTCTCCATCACACATTTCTATGTACAGTGCCTGGCTCACCATGTCTGTTCATGGGTCATTGCTGCAAAGGTTTCCAGAGGTTTCCTCTCTTGCTACAGTTCCACACATGGAAATCAGGTCTGTTTTCTGTTGAGAAAATGGATCATTAGCATTATGTTGTGTTGACACCCAGAAATGAGTCTGCTCTGTGTCTTTTCTGGAAGATGCAATTTGTATCAGGTCGCCTTGACTGCATGCTTCCTCTTGCTCCCCTTCTTCCTTTTCTACTCCACATTCCTGGAGAAATACTGCAAACACAATAAGGCACAGACTGCAACCAGCAATGAACAAACCCTTCAACAGCCTTCCACTAATTATCCATGTCAGTAGATTTTCCTGCTTGGTGACTCATTTCCTTTCAGAAGTTGTGTGCTGGTGTGATTGACACCTCATTTTATACCAAGAAGTATCATTTTGCTTGCAGCTCAGTTTTGTGGGAATCTGAGAGAGAATTTCTTCCACCTAGTGGTCATTGATCAGCTTATTAATTAGCAAGAGCTGAGAGGTTTGCAGTAGGTGGATGTAAGCAAATTACACGAAAAGCAGGTTGTCTCTCTGCTACTACTGCACAAAGCAACTCAATCCTGCAGAACTGATGCTGCTGCTCTCACAATGTGAATTAGAGTAATCCATCTAATGCAATTATAGTATAAATAAATAGCTGCTTAAAAATCTGGCCAAATGCATTTCCTCCAGTACTGATATATTGTTGGCCAGTTTTCTAAGATCTTCTACTGCATTTTTACTTGTCTCCATCAGGGCTTGTTTCACTATGGTATTTTGGTATTTGACAGGTGCTTGTGTATTCAAGTTAAAAGGAAAATGAGGGGGAAAAAAAAGACTATTGATTTGTCTAATAACAAGCCAATTACACTTAATATGTGCTCTTCCTCAGGTGAGTATAGAAGGATAATAAACCCTAATTTAAAAGAAAGTGTTTAATTCAACCTTGTTCCATGCTGTCATTTTTGGTACATAAAATGACTATGAAGTGATCTAACAGCAATTTACACTTCTTACATGCTCCAAATGCTGATGCTAGCTATGTTGAACAATACTAGTTATTTTAAAATATCTAATGATTTTTAGTTAAATATAGCTGCTTTTATGTAAAGAGAAATACACCGTAGCTCAGATTTTTGCCATTTCTTGTATACAGTTGCACACACATGTAAGCATTTTGCATGTACATTGAAAGTGGTGTCTCTTCTTTGTATACAAAGTTATATGCATTTACTAATCCACTGAATAAGAAGTGGAAGTTTAGGCTAAATGAAGAGATAAAAGACAGATTTGGAGTAATGTATGATTCATGACAAATAGAATTAGAAGAAGGAAAATAATGAACACTTATGTAATTACAGACATGTACAAACTAAGTGGATACATACTGGGAATATATAAATGCCATACCATCATTTACACTTATTTTCTAATATGTGATTCTGTTGGAAAATGTTGATTCATTAACATGGAAGCTAGAGACTCAGTATTTTTAGTGGGACAGGTTTGTTTCATTTTAACAAAAACAGCTGATTCATTCTTGTATTTTATTTTAGTTTTTTTTTTTTTTTTTGTCTCCCAATTAAGTTTTTGCTTGCTTCAACAGAAATCTGACTTCCAAAATAATTTTTACCAATTTCTATGTTTAGATACTTATTAAAGTATATCGAATGCATTCTGGCATTTTGTAAACTTTCCTCATTAACATGAACCAGGATGAGAATCAACGTGTCTGATCAGAATTGCCAACTAAGTTTTTATTTATGTTTTTTACATGGTGTATTAGTGCCAGCTAAAAAGCCTTAAGTAAATTTTCTGCCTGCCTTTCTAAGAAGTGGCAAAGATGCATGCTTTCTATTTGGCTACATTTCTGCTGCACATGAAACTTTGTTCATTAAATTTTCCCTAATGATGAAAAGAAGAGTCTCTGAGGGACTGCTTTCCAAATGTAAAACATTATTTTTGGGTTTAGTGGCTTCATTTGTTTTAGTGAAGAAGCAAAAGGCTAGGAGAAGGAAGTTAGGTAGGGAAATGCTTTCAGCATCTGAGGGAAATTAGTCCTGACCAGCTGCCCTCCCAAGAAAGTTATGACCTACAAGAAGCAATTTCCTATATTTTAGAAGATACTAGGATTTATTAGAACACACATTTAATTCGGGATTCTTCAGTGACGGTGTGGGTTACTGATTTTGTTGGGTTTTCAGGGATTCTAAGAGAATTTTGTTCCCATCCCAAGTGGGGAAGGGTAGAAAGGAGAACTTACAAAATGTGTTCCACTATTCCTTCCTACTTTTAGTTTTTCTGTTTTAATACACTAGTTTATTTTTTGTCCCTCTTCCATTCTCTGGATGTTTACCCTCTCTTCTTTTCTCATTGTTCTATGCTTTAATCCAATCTTATGCTTCTCAGTATGTTCTGCTGTTTGTTCTTTCCTTCTCCTACCATACACATTATGGTGCAATTTTCTCCCATCTTCCTTTTCCTCTTGTGATATTCCCTGTGCTGCTTCCTCATCCCTCTTTTCCTTTGTTCTGTCTCTCCAATGCCTTTCTCCAATTTGTCTTTCTCACTTCTGTGTCATTATTGTGCTCACCTTTCTAAGTCAATTGCTTCTCTGTATCCCATGTTGATACTTTTAGAAGGAAAAAATATTCTTTTATGTTAATTAGATGGGTTCCTTTTTCAAGTACTCATGAAAAATTATTTCACGTATAAAATATACTACACAAAACAACTACTCCTCTAATTAGTACACTGAATAAGCTTCCCTTGTTGTTCAACTGCAAAACTATTTTCATTATATCATAAATGGGGGATGTTGTGACATGGAACATACCCTAAGACATTTGAATTATGCAAAGAAGAAGCTATGCCTAATTATTTTGGAAAAGCTATGATTTTTTTTTTTATTTTTTTATCATAAGTTTACACTCATTAATAATATTAGCAGACAATACATAATTTTTTTTTTAAACCTTAACTTTAACTTTTTTTTCCTTTCCCGAGTATGTCAATAGTTTTCTTCCTTTCAGCAGGAAAAAAAAAAAAAAAAGATATTTTAAAATGTTTTTCTTCAAAATTAAATTTTGACAGTTGACACAGCTTGTAAAAGATTTCAGTATGAATGAGCATGTGTTCCCAGATTGGAAGCTGTCCTAGCAAAGGTTTTTTGGAAGATATGAACAGTTCTGGTGGTAGTTCAACAGTTTTTGGAGTCAGAGTTAACTGGTAATTGGAAATAACTGAATATCTTTTTTTAACTAGAATTAAAAATAACATAGTTCTATTTTGCAACCTAAAATTAATTTGATTGGCTAACCTTAAAATTTTCATTGGAGGACAATTTTTATTCTGGCTTTGAGGGTTTTGGGGTTTTTTTGGTTTTTCTTTTTTTTTTTTTTTTTTTTTTTTTTTTTTTTTACTTGAGTACAGCTATCACAGTTTTTATATTCTGGAAGGAATCAAAATGATCACCACAATACATTTGAAGTCCTTGAAACATTTTAACAGCTATTATGGTGTACTCAACAGAAGAGGCCTGTTTTACGAGTACTACAGGAGCAAACAATAACAACCTGTGTTGTAAAATATGATAGGTTTTAAGAGATTGTGACTTCCCCTCCTCCTGCTTTTTTTCTGAACTCTGGAGCTGTATGCTATTTCTGAGGCTGCAGAAGAAAGTGAAAGGATTCTGGCAGAATGTAAATCATAAGATCATTAACATTTCAGCCCAATTTCTCTCCAGCAAGGTGTAATCTTAACATAGATGATTGATGGGATTGGGGATTCACAAGATAGATATTATGGGTCATTCCCCCATATTTCCTCATTTTCTTTCCCTTTTTGCTAATCCTAGTTTCAGATAACATCGTTCAATCATTTTCACAGCTGATCTAGAGCTGTATTCTTCTAATATTAGATATTATATCAGATATATCTCTGGGCAGATATATATTCTACCTTACTGCTTTTTGTGCATGTGCCCTTTATTTTTGTTTATGCTCCATTACAATATATGGCAGAAATATTTACATTCATATCTCATTGTTTTAGTCCTTGAAACCGTACAGTCTTTTTTTTCCTGTTATCTTGATATAAAATCCCTCCTTAGTAGATGCAGTATTTAAACCACAATGAGTATCTATCTGTGCTCTGTGGAAATGATATATTTTCTTCCCCTTCCTGTTGGGGGTCTCATGTGACATAATAAAAAAATATTCTACTGTAAAGTGCTCTTAACATTCATTTGTTTTTTTCATGGGGGGAAGGGGGAAGAAGAGGGGAATGGGGGACATGGGACATTGGATTGCCACATATTTCTTCCATGTCTCTTCAATTCTAAAAAAAGAAAACTAAACAGGATTCTTAAGATTTTATTATTATTATTTGAAACATAATTTGGAAACAAAATAATCGGTTGACATTGAAAAGTATGTCGTATGTGCCAGCAGTGGGTCTAGGCCAGCAAAGTGTATGAAAGGCATCATGTAAGAAAGCATTTTAATAGGTACCAAAGCCGTGTCCATTAGAGGCAGTGGTTTATGTACAGAATGTTCCAGTCTGCTTACTGTGGGTGCTACCCCATTTGTCAGACCATTGTAATGGAAGCTTCCTATGGATACATGACAACTGTGCTGTATATGGAGAAAAGAGTTTTTCAGTTATTCCATCATCTTTCCAAAGGCCTGCATGAAAACTACAGAAGGAAACTGAAGGAGAATTAGTTTATATGCATGTTAAACATCTCTGCAGATTGTAGCAATGAAGGTGCAGAAGTTATAGTGTATGGACCAAATATAGGGTAATCTTAATATAATTTTAATCCACAGTTGATTTTTGACTCTGATTTAAATCTCAGTTCCTTAGTTCCTCTGCATTTTATTGTAGTACCACATGCTAATTAATTAAAAGAAATAATTTATCTACTGATATTTTTATATTATCACTTTAGTATTTAATGAGATTCATTGGTTCATATTAAATGCTATTTCAAGAATGCTTCCAAGAACAAAATAATATATTCACAATATTATGAGAAAAGTTTGTAGGTAGGCATATCTTTCCTACAGCTTTTTGTATGCAGGTATGAAACTATCAGTTTAATCTTCAGTGGTTTTGTTTGACAGAGGAAAAATTGGTCATGCAGCTGTGGTTATTATTTTTTTTGTTTCAGAGGTGAAAGGTGTATTGAGATGGAGGAAAATGAGATTTGGATTTAATGTTGCATGCAAAGAATGGCATGTCTCAATGAACCAACAATTCTAGATGACTAGTGCTTAGTGGTGCTTTGTTATTGACAGCTACCAGCATCCCAGTCCAAAAGGACAGTATCACATACATACCCTGGCTCTCTCACAAAGCCAGCTTGTTAATCAGTGCTGTAAGGATGACACTGCTGACTACAAAGTCTGTTGTGACTTCATACACAAAGTCATACACTTTTAGTCTAGATATCACATTCTGTAAGGGAAATAAAGTACCCCCAAACTGCAGAAATTTCTTCATGAACTAGACTTTCCTGCATTACAATCCCACTTCATTCAAAAAAGTAGTTCTTAAAAGCTAAAGTCTTATGTCAAAGTGTTCTGTTGCACTGGGACCAGCATATTCTATCAAGCTGTTGAATATTAGGTAGATAGGGATAGTCTGATACAGACAGTAATAACATATGTTATTATGAAAGTATACATTATTATTGTTATTATTATTAATGTTCAGATACTAGTCCTATTTAACATGCATATGTTTGTATTACAAATACACAGTAATCATGAAGAAAATACTATAAATTTGTTACTCCCATACCATTCCATTCTCCTCCTCCAATGGATATCTATGACTAGATATGAAACTGGCAGGAAGCCCTTTTTAATTTTTTTTTTCCAGCAAAACTTCAGTAAAGGGATTTTATTACTATCAGAACAATCTGTTGAAAGATATCTATATTTTACATCATATTTTAGTTGACTGCAATATTAACAGTTTGTTTTAATATCAGTGCAGCAGAATATACAGCAGAACAATATGTCATTCCACGGAAAGCCAGGAAAGGACATCAGACTGGGGTTTTTCTGCTCCGAGTTTTCTGATTGAGAATAAGGATGGAATGGGAAGTTCCTCCCTGTTTGATTTTGTTTTTTGTATTCAGAAGAGGAATTCCCAAATCCTTTAGCTGAAGCAGCGGATCTCTCAGGCAAGTTGGTAGTTTGTTTGTTAGGAAGAGTCACTTCAGAATTGCTTCAGGCAGCAGCTGGGTTTGATGAATCTTTCTCTTCCACTGAACTGACTCCGGACTGAAAAACAGTTGAAGAATATCATTCCCTGGTTTTAACAAGGTGTTCCCAAGTCAACTTTATAACTATAGGTACCTTATAATAGATACCTGAAATTTTTACCAAAGTGAAAAAAATCAGTGTCCCTTTCCGCTCTGCAGAAATGTCATATTTTAAGCTTTTGGACACTGAGCTCAGATTCTTCCAGAGTTCAGTGTACCTCAGTCTGTATCAGTGCCCCTCACTCAAAAGGAAATTTATGCTAATGTGCTTTAGCTACAGGAAAATATACAAAGCTACAAGGAAAAAAATTGTTTATTGTTAGAAAGTAAAGCATGTACTGATATCAAACTAGAGTTGTGCAAATCAATCCTCTTTCTAGCGAGAACAGACAGATGAGGCTGGAGAAATAGGATGGCCGGAAGCCAAGTTACAAAGAGCAGAGAAGGTAAGAAAGATTGATCTTGCCTTATTTCAGAAAGGATTTGATTTTAATTTAGTAATTAAGAAAGTGCCTTCAACTTTTAAGGTTTTTTTAAGTATCATTCCAAGATATTTTGCATTAAATTTGTTATGACATTAACCTTTTATAGTGCGTAGTGGGAAGCCAGTTTGTAGATTTTAGGCCGAGAACCAGTATCTGAATTTGATTCCTACTTTAGCCCAGGTGACAAAAAACAAGTCTATAGAAGGAGGGTAGGAGTTGGATGGACTCCCCATAAAGGGAACAGTAACCGTCAAGATGCTGCACTCTACTCTCCAGAGGGCCTTATCCCAGTCACTGGCTTTAACCTCACTCACCACCACAGTGAGAGTTACACTGCTGCAGCTTCATGACTGTTTATACTTGCTGTTAGTATGGAGCTGGCTTGCACAGTGACCCCTGTCCAGTGCAGAGCAGATTCATATTTAGGGATAATCTTACAGAGTGCTTAGGTCAGAGAAGCTGGGACTACTGTAAAGGTTCTGGATCCAGATTTTCAGAGCCATCCATATCTTTGGTGTGGTGAATTTGACTTAGAAACTGGCTTTCAAGTTGGTGCATATTTGAGAAATCTGCTTGTGCCAAATGTGGTGGCGTTGTGGTTTTTTTTGTTTTTTTTTTTTTTTTCTTCCCTGTGAATTGACTTTTAAAATATGGCTTGTCATATCTCTGGACCTCATTTCTATCTCTGTAAAGCAGGGAAAATATTGCAGCAGCCCAGCAGGGATAAGATTTGAAAGAAGACCCTGTAACAGGCTGAATCATACTATTATTTACCAGTATTATTAACATTGGAGCTATTACCATCGGCTCTGAAAGAGAAACAATGAGAGACTGGATTTGTGTACCTGGCCCTTGCTCCCTCACTTTGGATAAGGTTCTCTAGAAAAGAAGGTTACAGACCAGTCAACCCTCACATGTGCACAAAGATATCATCAAGGTCCTTCAAAGCTCTGACACTATATTCTCTCTTTAGCTTGTTTTAGACATGTTCATCTTTAGTAGTACTCCAAGGTTTAAAACTGACAGCAATACAGCCTTATAAAAAATAAGAACTATTATGCAGAGGGATGAAGCAAATACTTCCCAGCACTGGAGCATGCCTGATAGATACCATTTAGTTTGGTAACACTGAAGATCTATTTAAACAGGATAAGATCTACCTTTTTTAGAGACACTTTCCTTTACCTGAATATGCAATGAGTATTTGATGAAGTGGTATAGTCCTTGCTCTCCATTTTCCCCTGCCAGGTGGTGTTACAAGAACCATAACATCACACGCTGGAGTTTTCTTTCTGATTGGCTTTCTGGTTTTGTTTTTGTGTGTGTGCCGTTTTGAATCTGATTCTTTTTAGCTAGAATATGAGAATGACTAGTGATATCAGGTCTCTTAGTGATCCTGCTGAGATAATGCAGGCTGGCTGGAAGACTATCATATTAAAAATAATAAAACCAACAACAACAAACCCCTTCTTATAGCATTCATCTTCCCTGTTTTTTAGAAAGCAGCATATGCCTGGATACATTTATCAGTACAGTATTCGTTATCCTCTAAGGAATGGCAGGCTGCTGTCTCACCCTCTCAGCTGGGTACCACTCTGCGCTGTGGTTGAGCTCACAGCATGGCTGTCACATTGGGTTGTGCTTGCAGCCTTGCCTGGGGGGGCAGAAGGAGCAAGGCAGTTTTTTGTGTCCCATCACACTCCCAGAAGGCAGCAGGATTTTTCTTTCATTAGCCAACTGTTCTGTGCCTTCGTTCCTTTCTCCAGTCTAAAATTTTACAGATATAGCTTGGGAAAAATAAATTATTAATAAATGCAAATTAAATCCCAAGTACTGTTGTTGGGGTAGAAATATATTACAGAAAGCTTGCCAGCCACTGGAGGTTTTAACTAAAAAAAGTATATTACTGAAAGTCATTATCAAATATAAATATGTAGGCCTGAAGATGAGTCCTTTAGTATCTAGATTTAGTTTTCCAGAGTATTTACTTATTGTAGGCCACATTATGCTGACTTAATAGACTGGCAAGTATCTGATTACTTATTTTCCCAAATGGATTTACTACAAACTACTTTAGTCATGTTTGTTTGGAATTGTGAATTTTGTAGACATCACTACCTGATGTATAATCAATTTAAATTGCTTCAGTCTTATGTAACTGTGCTGGTTTTGGCTGGGGTAGAGTTAATTGTCTTCATAGTAGCTAGCATGGGGCTATATTTTGGATTTGTGCTGAAAACAGTGATGATAATGCAGAGATGTTTTCATTATTGCTGAGCAACCCTTACACAGAGTCAAGGCCTTTTCTGCTTCTCACAGCACCCCACCAGCAAGGAGGCTGGGGGTGCACAAGAGGTTGGGAGGGGACACAGCTGGGACAGCTGACCCCAACTGACCAAATGGATATTCCATACCATTCAACATCATGCTTAGCAATAAAAAAAAAACTGGAGGAAGAAGGAAGGAGAGGACATCCGGAGTGATGGCATTTGTCTTCCCAAGTCACTATTATATGTGGTGGAGCCCTACTTTCCTGGAGATGGCTCTGAACACCTGCCTGCCGATGGGAAGTAGTGAATGAGTTCCTTGTTTTGCTTTGCTTGTGCATGTGGCTTTTGCCTTACCTATTAAACTATCTTTATCTCAACCCACGATTTTTCTCACTTTTACTCTTCCAATTCTCTCCCCCATTTCACCAGGGCAGGAGTGAATGAGTGGTTGTGTGGTGCTTAGTTGCCAGCTGGGGTTAAACTACAACAAAACCACAGAACTTTTACCTGACACTCTCTTCCCCCGCCCATTATGCAGTATCTGAGAAGCTCTCAGCCTTTTGAATGCCTGCACAGGCAAGAAGTTACCTGCAGTCCCAGGCATCTGTGCTGGGATTTGACATAAAGGGGTGAGTTTTGTGAATACCCCTCACTGAAACAGGGACATAGGGAGGTTAATATAAGAACCGAGTATTCAACTAGGAGTGTTTTTTCTCACAGGTCTGCAGCTGCCAGTATAATCTTTCCCTAAAAGCATCAGGGGCTCTTTAAAAGTTTCTCTAGTGGTTATCTGAAAGCAATTTATTCTTGTCTGGGTGGGCATGTTTGAAGGTCGCAAATAGCACAGGATGTTGCATTTAATAACACATTTCAATAAGTACAGAGTCTTTGAAAATCCCTCTTAATTAATATGTAGAAAATATTTTTTTGTTTTATTAGCAGTAGTATAATCACCAACCCTAACAGCTAGTCTGCTATTGGGTATTTCCTAGTATGCTGTAGTTTTGTTATCAAAAAGCTAAGGTAATATGGTCTTGATGACATTTATCAATGACTCTACTGAGAAAGAGTGCAAGAAAATAAAAAGTCAATTCTTCAAAATCTAATGATGGTTTAAAAAAAAATCATTCCCAAACACACCTTTAGGTTTTTCCACACATGTAGCTCTGTATAATGAATGCACCTGACCTGGAGTATATCCATAATGTGCAGGACATGCACAAAAATAAATTATCTTCCAGTATTAATTTGTTGTGTTTTGAAAATACATCTCTTTTTTGTTATGTATTATTTTTCTTTTTATCTGTCCAACCACTAGCACTAAATTTAAATATCCAAGACAAGGTACTCGGGTGGTGTCTATCAGCATAACTCCATTGACTTTGGTTCTGCCAATTTAAACCAGCTGATGTTATGGCTCTTACAGTATTCTTTAAAAGGTGATAGTGAAACATTTCCTTTGTCTTAGCTTGAAGGGCTGCACCACATTTTATTTTTCTGAAAGTGATTATAATGGAGCATGTGTCACCAAAAACTAATTATATTGCCAGTTAGGGCTTCTGACCTGGTGCTATAGGCTGTATTGGGACAAGCTTTAAAAAGTGCCTATGAGACTTAGGAACCCGATTTCCACTTCAGAATTGATGCTAGCACTGAGACATTTAGTTTCAGCTGAAATAATGATACAATGTTATTTTGAAAATTTTCTCTGCACTCAAATTAGAACTTTTTTTTTTTTTAGAACTTATTTTTTTATTATTGTTTTTTTGGGTTTTATTTAAGACTTTAGTAGGAGTTTTGTAAAACAGGTAAAGCACCATATATCCTTGGTGAAAACCAAATTTGGAGGGATATTATGACTCACTAATTTCTAGCTCATGGGAAAACCTAACATACACTTTTTCCACTTACTTTGTCTCTCTCATTATTCTCTTTTTTTCTAAAGAAAGAGTGGAGAATCTGGTAGTTCATTTATCTTCCTCTCTTGGTTTTTACAGTTCATGTGAGCTCTGGTATTGAACCCAGACAAGAAAAGGTCATCACTGTAGGAATGAACTGCACATGGGACTGCTTTTTTTTTAAACAGATGGCAGCCATGTACTGTTGCAAACAGACTAAAGCTGTCTTGCTGTATCCATGTGCTAATGTGATGATTAAAGCATTCTTCTGGCACTTGAGAGAAGGAGATATAGTTTCCCTCAAGCTGAGGAGGAAAAGAGGCCTTGTTTCCCACTTCCTGACTCTGCTTCAGTCAGAAAGCTGTTATGTGGAAGATAAGCACAGGCATTGCTACTACTACTATCTTTACTTGAAAAGAAAGGACTGATCTTTCTGCTTCTTAAACAAAACAAACAAAGACCATACAGTTTTAGGTAGATGCTTATTCTGAAGAGAGGATTTTGGAGTCAGGATCCTAAGCAGAGAGCAACGCCTGCATGCAGCCCCAGGTGAGGCCCTTAAGTTTTGGAGAGAGGATGTGTCTATATCTGTTGTTTGGTTGAAGGCTTCACAGCTCCTGGTGCCAATCTATGGATTTGGATTTCACTCTAGCAGGAAGATTCCTAAAATGGGACATGTTGCACCACCTGACTTCAGACACGCTGGTCATTCTTCATGTGTCTGGCCTTTACTATTTCCTTGAGATGAAAAAAATGCCAAAATTTTCAGTTGTTATTTATCAAACTAATAAGGCAAAGCAGCTGGGCTAAACTGCCATGTAACATAAAGAAAAGGAAAGTTTTTCCAGTTGGCTGAAATGACCTTTTGATTTAGAGCTAAGGATAGCTGCCCATTTTCTAAACATGGTAAAAATGTCGTTAGCCAAGAGTCCAGTCCTCAAAAGTTAAAACAGCAGGGGAGTAACTTGCATTAGACCATCAAATAAGATTATGAAGGTCTATCATTAAGATCCACACCCTTCTTTTTTTCTTTTTTTTTTTTTTTTATTGAATCATAATCATAAAACCAGCATGTAAAATTGCATGCCTTGTTTCTAAGATGCCCCATGTAGATTTGACTCACCGAGGTCTTACTCTATCTTATCTGACAAGAGTCCAAACTGCTTTATACATAATAAATAAAGGCATTTGTGACATAAAATAGCCTGCGTTCCCATGCCCTGTGCTATTCTTCTGGGCCACCTGGGATGTTGAACATTTTTGGACTTTTATTGGTTTATGTTTTTTTCCTGAGATACTTGTGCTCAGGTGCCTGAAGAAAAATGTAATTATCTGACATGACAAGCAGCAGCTAGTTTGAATCCAGAATGAAATGTCAGTCAAAATAAAAGACAATATTATGGAATGGTAGTATCCTCACTACGACCAAGTTTTCAACTGAATTTTCATTATGAACTACTGATGATCAATACAGAGCTTTCAGGACACAAAAGGGAACTTTTACAATCCTGGCACTCGGATAGGTAGGCAAAATCCTCTTCCAAGTAGTGAAGGTGCTCCCTCAGATGCTACCAGGATGAAGGAAGCACAAGGACTTAATGCAATTTTCAGGTTGTATTTAGGTCAAAGATAGTATTCTAGATGTGATATAATTCTTATTCAGTAGCCACATAATGTTATACAGGTATGTGCTATGTTGGAACCTTGTTTGAATGAGCACCCTGCAGAACAGGGATGAGTTTAATGCTGGGAAGGATTCTTGTGTTGGCTCTTCCAAAAGAGATATTTGACTTAGTGAAGACCTTGCAAGTTCTAGCAGCCTAAAAAAAATTGCACTGTTACCCTGATCACAACAATATTTCAGTTTTAAATATAGTATCATGTATCTACACATTTTTTCAAATGTTTTCAGTAGCTCTTTATTATTATCTGACTGCACATCACTGGGTCACTTTGCATCATTTGTGTAAACACAGAACAGATCTGAAACAAACATTGTGATTGCTTGCATCTTACCTCCCATTCATAAAAGTGTGTATGACTGAGCAACAGAATCGGGACCCATCATATTTTGCCAGCAGGCTTGGGAACGACATGGTACCATATGTGGTTCTGTGTCTTACAATTATTATCTACAAACTAGGTATATAATAAATTTTCATACAACTTCCATAGCTGATTATTATTGCAATCAGGAAGAAATCTTCCTGCAGCATCATAGCCATAACGTTTTCTGTTGCAGCATTAAATTGCCAGAATTCGAATTACATTGCAGTCATCGTTAGAAAAAGGATTCCAGCTTTAAATTGCAGCATATTGAGGCGCTAATGATGAGCTCTTTGGTATGGACTAGAAGCAATTCCAGAACAATGCCTTTGTGATGAGAGTGTTTGCCTCCTCAGAACATCATCTGGGAGGCATCCATCACCAAGATGTTTATGCTTATCAATACATGGCCTAATAAGCAATGGTGCTAAGATGACCTAATAAACAATGGTGCTAAGATGGCCTAATAAGCAATGGTTGCTACAGATCTATGTCATAGTAAAGCACTTTAGTCCAGATTTGCATCATTAATCCAGTTCCTTATTGTTCTTTGGTAAATTCATAGATTCAGATATACCAAGATATTTAAGCATTTGTACTTAATTCAGTGGGAGTTAGGTGCTTAAAATATGTTATCTGTGAGAATCTGGAACTTGCCGCTGTGGGGCTTTGTTCTCCTGGCAGGAGAAGAGGAAGACAACCATTCCCTCCCTGTGGGAGATGAGGGAGAATAAATGTGTTAGCCATCATAAGGTGCTCAAAGGCTGTAGAGTTTGAGATGTATTCAAGGTAGAGAAATAAAATTAATAAGCTGATTAATGACAAGTGATGTCTTGGTTGCAGCTATTCAGTACAACTCCAAATAGGTTTTTGATTTGGACTGTGGAATCACTGTAGTACTTTGTGGAGCTTGTGCTCACTTGGCAACTTTCCCTGCCCACGTACCACTATAATAAATGCTTAATAGAAAATTCAGTTTTTCAGGCTGAAGGCATTCAGGAGCCTCTTTGGAGTTACTAGCTGTATGTATTTTGGAGCCAGACATTTAAAATACTTTCTCTTACTTAGCTGAAACAAACTGGGAATACTTGCCACACTTGGTGGCCACATCCACTGTCTCATTTTTCCTATAGCCAAAACAGCACTGCTGAACAATGTATGCAGCCTTTCATACTCCATCTAATCAGGAATGTTTCCACTTGCTTTAGATAATATTGTCACCCCTGGTAGTGGTGATGACATTTTCTTGGAGATGTGCCCTGTGATTAGGTCCATTTGGACCCATTATCAAGGTTTAAGGGGTTATACAACCTACTTTCCTTCTTGTTATATTCCCCAGTTACATATTAACCATCTGGCTTGGTAGAAGCCACGTCCTAACAGTTTTGCACAACTGTGCCAAATTTCTGTTCCCATGGAAACTGTTTTAAGAGTACTTTAAAATTTGAGAGGTGTAGCATTTGCTATCTAGAATGGGTCATATTACCTTTTTCTTTAGTCTTTGTGTTTTCTTTCTTTTTATTATTGGTTAGTGTTGCCACCTGTCCTGAAAAAAAGGAGAGTCATCAGTTTTGGCCGCCAATCTTGTATCTCAATTTCCACTTTTCTATGTTGTACAGAACAACTCTTAAACGGTTTAAAGCTGCTTTAGTGCATCATTTAAGAGCCAGCAAGGAAACTGCACACATGAATAGAAGGTAGAAGAACAACAACTTCAAAAATATGTAGTTTTAAGGCTTTTAAAGACAATTTTGGAAAACGTTAAAAATGCATTTAACCACCCGTGATTAGATAGGCTTATTAAATATGAAAGGAATTTTTCTGATTGTATCTCAAAGTATCTCAGTGTCTATACAAGTATAGAGCTTAAAGGAGTTATGTACGCCCATTTCACACAAAGGTTTTCAAAGCTATTCGTCTTTGAAAGGTGTTGCCTAGCAGTTCCATAGAATGAAAAAATCTTTGTTTTCCATTCACAGGAAACTGATCTGCTGCATTTGTTAAATGTTTTCTAGAAAGAGATTAAATGTTACAGTTTCTGAGCTCTGCTCAACCATTGCACTAAACCAATGCATTACTTAATAATCCCATCCTAGATTCCACTCAAGCAGCCACAGGCTTGGGACTAAAGAGCAGAAAAAAACATACAAATTTCAGAGATGTCTTTCACTCATGAAGAGAGCAAAGGTTTTGAACATTTCTGTGTTTACATGTTGCCATAAGATGCTATTTGTGGTATGCCATAAAAATGTCGTCTGTCTTCTACTTTCTGTTGACACATTTTCTGTGACTTATTTACATATGTGTAGGCTTCAGAGAGGACTCTATGAGGATTAGGAGAGCAGAGATAGCCTGTCATGACAGTATCTCTATTTGGACTTAATATTAAAAAGATTTAATATATGATATATTTCCTAACCAACATAAAAAATGCTGCTCGGTGCTAGAACAAAGGTTTGCTCAAGGTGCTTAATGGACAGAATACTAATTTCCAGACCATCAGCTTACTTTAGTTTCTCTTGTAGAATCCTTCTTTCAGAAAAACATTTAATCAGGGAGTTGAATTAGAGCCCAATTAAAAGGTGCTACGGGGCTTATGTATGTGCTTAAATATTTTCCTGAACAGTGATGAAATTAGGAATCATAAGCCTTCTGCTAAAGCTCCAATTCTTTGAGCAATCTGTGCTTATGCACTGCTTTTCATTAAGAACGCAACATGGGAAATGATAGGCGTATAGATTTTGTAAAGGTTTCAGAAGTTGATTTACTCTTCGCTTTAGCTAGCATAAATTAGACAAAGTACTTTTACATATTTATCTTTTTCACCTTTAGCATCTTTCAATTAGATGTGAGGTTTTCTCTAAGAATCCTGGGATCCCTTCCCTTCTCTCTTGCATGGTTTCTCTTACAGTCAAACTTCTGCTCTCTTCTGTGCTGTTCTTCTGCCATAAAATGGCTAAGAAACCTACCTATTATAAACCTCAGTTTATGGAGAGATTCTGAGACCGGCCTCACTGTAGTTACATTTCCCCTCAAGCCAGTAGTGTTTAATTCCCTCTTCTAAAAGATCAGAATTTAAACATGCCTTACCCTGGGCTTTTTCTTGAGAGTGTTACCCCTTAAATAAATGATCATAAAAGTGGAGAGATGTTCTATTGTTTAGCATAAGATACCAATAGAAAGGCAGAAGAGAAGGCAGTCAAGATGTAAGCTCAAAATGGAGTTTGCATACTGAAACAGAGAGTCTCTGATCTCAAACAAAAATAAGTTGTACCAGGATTTCTCAAATCATCAAATTGGTACATCAAACTAAAGGTCAACAACTGCTATTTAATCTGTTGTGAAGTGAGGGTCTGGTATAAATCTGAAGGGCAAGACAATATAATTAATTATTAACCTTTAAAAAATTTGTATAAACAGAGAAAAATAATATGATTCCAACAATCCCGGAGTAAAATTAGGGATTTTCATGACCTCCACAAAATGTTAAGAATACTTAAGTCTGGCAGAATGTGAAATCAAACAGTTTTCAACACATTTAGAACCAAGGACAAAAATGATGTGAAATTGTTTATTAGACAACTGATACAAATCCCTTGGAAATGCCCCACTAACTTTGTGGAGCTTTATATCAGACTCTAAATATGTCTAATTAATTGAATGAGGTAGGAATTCTTAAATAACAGGTGCAAACAATTAAATAATCACTCAGGCTGTTGTGCAGGATGAGATTTAAATAAGGTACAGCCTGACTCTTTGCAGTTTTATTGAGGAAAAGAACGAGAAAGGGATGTATCCTTAGAAATGCAGTATATGCCCTTTTTAACTAAGAGAGGGGAACATATGTCAATACTGCTCATTATCTTAATGAACGGGTGGAGGGCAGGAGAGAACTCAGGGTCCAAGGGGAGTACTAGATGCACAGCTTGTACTTCTACATCTTTTCCTACCATATTATATAGAAATTCCAAGCAGGTCTTATATAGCTGTTCAGGTTTAGGAGGAAGAGAGAGAAAATAAAGCACAATAAAGTCCCAAAATAACAAAAAAAAAATTCTTACTAAAAGTACAAGAAGAACAAGTGTAGGAAGAAAACTGCAGTTGGTGAACCTCAGTCATGAGTCAAGATTTGTTATGTAGTCTGATGTGCATCACTAGACTGTATCGTCTCTGAGCTGTTCATGTGGGAAGTGCTCAAGAGCAGGGAGCAGCATCTAAATGAAAAAGTTAATTGATGGACTCGTTATATGGCAAAAAACAGCAGTATGCAGCTGAAAGAACTGAAAACTTTTTATTCTAAGTTTAAATTACAGTTTACAGACTTTATAGAGCCTTTCCTATGCTGCAGCAGTATCTGCTTTAAAAAAAAAAAAAAAACAAAAACAAAAACAAAAAACACTGAAAAAATATAATAAAAACAGTTGATATGAAAATAGTTGAGAAATTCTTGGTAATATACAAATGCACAGGAAGATCACCCAAGTGTGAAAAGGAAATTAAGAATAAAAGTTGGGGGAAGGAGGAATAGTTCCATCTAAGGTTTAACTACAGAATATTCTTTGGTGTGGAGAGAAAAAACAAAATTACAGTATATTTTTTTAGTAACAAAAATATCTGCAGGAAGCTGCCTTTCAGAACTGACTACTGTTCTCATCAATTCCTGTTCTTATGTGTTGGGTTAATACAGTAATCAATGGCCAGCACATGGTAGTATTCATCTCGTATAGCACAAGTGCCCCTCACTGTATTAAGGCATATATTCCTAATGATAAGGCCAGTCTTTGTGGACTATAGAGACCTTTGTGTTCCACTTTCAAAAAGAAAACTGAACATATAACAACAGCATTAATGTATGGGGCCAATAGTTATGTTAGCATTGTGGAAAGGATGTCCTGAGCGACATGCATGAGAGAGGCCTCTCTGTGGCGCAAGAACAGCAAAGCTGCCTGACTGTGTTTCAACTTCAGTGACCGTTGCTGGATTTCCAAAGCAACACAAGTCTCTGACCTGATTCAGGCTCTGCTTGTAGGAATAAAAGGAGTTCCTAAGTTATCAGTACATGGGCAGGGATGCCACTTCAGGTTGTGGGCAGCTTCTTCTCATTTTTTAGCAGAGGCTCTTCTACAAAACAGTTCAATTTTCACTAAAATGATCAGTCGTTCCATCTCAGCTGTGTGCTATATTATGGAGAGGGAACTGGGATACTGTGAATGAAGACCTCTCTCCTCCCCATGGACACCATACGCACCAGTACTCTTCTGGTTCTCTGCAATGGAGTAGACATGCAATATGAGCTTGTGTGATGAATAGAAATCTGACTGTTCTTGAGCCCTCTCCCTTGATTTTTGGAAAGTGAGGGCTGATTTACACAGTCTTCCTCCTCCTTTCTATGTCAGCCTTAACAAGACTCCAGTGCAAAGGTGGCCCACTGCTCTCAGAGTGGTGGTGGTGATTGTGGCACTGTGAAGTGGAAGGCAGCTTTCATAAAAGTGGAAGGTTGGTAGAACCTGGCAGGATGCTCTGTGCCGAGACAGCAATAGAATAAATCACTGAAGCCAGCACTGCTGGCCATGTTGGGTATTTACCATCAGGGTTCACACCCCAAGCCTGAAAAGACTTACAAAGGTTTAACCTTGCAGGACGCCTTATCTTGCTGTTGGCATGGACTGTCAGTTTAAACACATGTAATTCTGTGAAGGATCAGGACCTTAATTCCCAACAGATGAAACCGCTGCCAGAGGAAACAACTGTGCAGTATTCAGAGATTAAGATTCAGAAGGTGCCATGCCAGTAAGGAAGGAAAAATAAAGGGATTCAGAGCTACTTAAAATGGCTTCTCTTTCCATTTGAAGCATGCTTCATCCTGTTTGTGTTTGGATGTATTTCACAAAAATACAAATCTGGCCAAAGAGCTGAATTCTGGTACGTACAATATATGAATCAAAGCTTTAACCCATTCCTGATGTATAAATGCTGTAAATATGCCAGCATATTTACCTCCCACACATTTTTTCATTTATACATTTCATGTAATTATCATAATTGTAGAAATTAAAGATATCCTTTAAGAATAGTAGGTTTTCTCATTTAAAGTACCATTCCCTTGTAGGGATAGTTGTTAAACATAATTTAGGAGCAAATGCTGGGAAATGTTATTATTCTATAGAAAAAGAATGCATTATCATACTGCAATTACATAATCATGAGTGCAAGTGTATGACAAATGGCTTGGAATAAATTGTGGGTAGAAACCACTTCCAAATAAGAAATAACCACTCATGAGTAGCATATCTAATTGCTTATCTGCCCTACCAATCCCTATGGAATAGACGGATAGGAAAGAATTAAGTAGTTGCACCAGCTGCTCTGAATTCAGAAGATAAAAGGAAGGCTGAAAATAAGATAGAAGATAAAAACTGAAGTGTAATGAAAATACAAAAACATTTGTTCATAATATATTGTTTTGGTGACTTGATTGTGGCATAACTGCCCCCTTAGGGTGATGGTGGATATAGCGGTAGTGAACAATTTAAACAAAGCTGAAGCTACTTAGTAGTACCTAAGTTAGGATAAGACAGTAATTTAAAAAAAAAAAAAAAAATTAAAGAAATAAAGTAACATTTTTTTTGTGCCAAAGAAGGACATTTATGAAAGACTTTTCTGAATAGATTCTTCAGCAGGCCACAGCAAGGTGCTTCCATGTGTTCCAAATATGGTTTTCAATGTTTTTGTTTACAGAGGCATCCAGTTACCAAAAATCCAAAAGCAAAGTACTCGTCACTTCTGTCTTAGAAATGGAAGTTAAGTAAGTAGAAGTACCCTCTTCCATTATCACTCCATGTACCCTGTCAGACAGCTTTTTCTTCGGGAATGTGGCTGATGACATATAGGGTAAAAGGATGCTTTAGATGCTGAAACAACGAGAATGAACAGACATAAACTTCATACAGTGCCTGAGTAGGGAGCTCTGATTGTAATGATAGGAATGGAAGAAACATCAGCTTCCTGTCCAGAGGAAAATACTGATCCCAAGTGAGTGCCCAGGTGATTGAGTCTTCTGTGCCAGCTGGACAATGCCAGTAATGGCCATTTCCCAAAAAGTGATACAGTCACCTGCCAAGGTTCAGCCTTTGGCTGTCTCCCTGTGGGGCCAGCCAATTTTTGCACCTGGTCACCACATGGTGTTATTGGAATTGATAGAAGAAGCTAATAGTAGTCAGCTGCCCAGAGATGATTGTCATCTTCTGTATTTTGTTAAATTCAGTTCCTAAAGGTTAAACCCATAAGCCTTCTACAGCAGTAGCTAGAAACTGGGAAGAGTTTGACTGACTTCCTTGTATATCAATTGTCCAAGCTGAATCACATATAAACATGAGCAAAAAGAAGGAAAAAGTTATCCATTTCTTTCACTTTTTGTAATATTGGGTAAAGGAATTCTGGGTACAACATATCATTGAAACTTGTAGCTCCCTTGGGACTATGAAAAAAAAATCTGCAAAGGAGAGATCTGTACAAAACTCTAAGGTGATGCTGACTTCTCCCCCACCCCCACCTTTGATTTCAGTAAAATGGGTTTCAAGGACCCTGGGTTTTGACTTGAGTTTGGAGGTTCCATGAACATAAAATCACAATGCAAAACAAATTTGACTACTGAGTCTCACTTGGATTAATTTCAGAACCTTGTGAAATGGCAAATTTAGCATGTTTTTGCAGCCAGGGTTTTAAAATAAGACAGCTTTATTTGTAACTGGATATTAGGTTGAAATTCCCGTAAAATCAAGAGAGTGACGGGGAGGTGTTTTTACGCGGTTTCATGTATTATTGTTCACATGGTGATTTTTTATTACTGATGTCAGAATAGTTTGGGACATTTCATGTTTTCAAATGAGATCAATAGACAGAACATACTGGCCCGGTCCAGGAATGGTGCTTTCAAAATAAATGTGATTCACATGGTTTTAGCTGAAAGATATAGTGACATGAAAGTCAAATACTGTATAGTTCTATTCTTTGATATTTTGAAGTCTGGGAGCAGGCTAGAAAAAAATAAGTGGAGGCAGTGATGAGTTTTTTAGCCTCATTGTTTTCTTGCTGCTCAGTGGCGTTGACTTCTGAGGCGCTGTTCAAGAGAATGTTTGTATTGTCAGGCACGAGAGGCTGTGTTTGCTGCGACACAAGCTTTTGCATCATTGCCACTGAAAGCATGTCAGTTATACAAGAAGTTTTTATAAGCCCTTAAAGAAAAAATTCCTTCTCTGAAATTTAACTGAGAGTTTGATTTATGCACCAGATAGCGGAAAAAATATTAACCTTTCAGGGTCTTTATTCTGCCGCAAGCTGTGTTTATTTTAATTGATTGCCTCATTGCGTCATTCTGTTAGTAGTTGGCAGTCTCTAGCTCCTGTACCCAGCTGAAGTAAAGAAGAATTTAAGCCTGCATTTGTCAGACAAGCCTACTAGTGCTTGTTTGAGCCTCTTGTGTACAACTCACATCAGCTAAGCTAATCTCTCTAATGTGATGGAAATTACTTCACCTGACAAAATCTGCTTTTGGCAAGGTTACCAGAATGAAAAGTGAGTGAATGTAAACTTATGAATAGAAGCTGAAAACATATGTCTCTAAATAGTTAAAGGAACCCATGCTGTAAGAAGAATGAAAAGGACGGACCGCGTGAGGGGCCAGGAAGAGGAAGCCAGGCAATTTTAGATCAGCATTGTGCTGATTTTGGGGGTAGCCTCATACCAAAGTGCTCAGCTGGAAACAATACATGCCTGATTTCAAGCATTGTGCTTTCCTCCAGCACTCAGGAGTCCAAATGAATTCAAAGGAAGTGTGTAGTTCTTTGGTGCAGCACCACCAACAGAGCCAGTCAAAACCAGTGTCACTTTGAAAAACTGGCTCTAGGTGTTATTATAAAAACAGTTTTTGAATGCTGTGTTGTTTCACAATAATAAAAGAGAATAAAAAGAGTAAAGAACAAGAATAAAAATGGCTCAATGCTTCAGATTTCAATGTACAAAATTACATCTAAATGCCAAGTACATCCCTATTGAGATGCAAATATTGTGCCTGGGCAAAGTGAGGCAACTTCTGCTTTCTCAAGGAACTGCACAGACCACTTCAGTCCATACTGCTGCCCAGAGTAGCTTTGATGATAACACGAATGTACATACTATTATAGTTTGTCTCTTGTCCACTGTTGAATGCCAGAAAGCCTAGGGTACAAGTAAGTCTTGCTCATACTACCTTCAATGTCTATCCTTCATCTGTCCCAGAATATGCAATATTCAAAGTACCATGTAGCAGGAGAAAAGATCTGGGGAAAATTTCTTTCCCTAGGGAATGGCTGAGAGAAGCTCTAAGGCTGATTTAATTCTTTTTGTTCTGCAATTTTACTGTCCATTAGCAGCTTGATCTTGCACCATGGAGGACAAAGGGATATTTCTTTTGTCTATGGTGGAAAAGAATCAAGTTCCATAAAACAATTCATTTATTCATTTGTTGGGATATTTTGTTATTTCCAGTTACATCTGAGAAGGCAACACATGTGATGATAGTTTGATGGTTTGATGCATAGGGAAACGTACAGATCAATACTTGGCTCTGCAAGTCAGGAAGGTTCTTGCTGAAAAAGATTGAAAACCCATTTGTGTAACCTCTTCACATCGAATAAGTGACTATTTCATGATCTAACTACTCCCACGTAGGTATGTGAAAAGGCATACAGGAGAATCACAGATTGTGCATATTGTTTGATGTCTCTATGTAGTATTTTTGGAGGTAGACATATAAACCCTCTGAAATGACAAGAGTTCTTGTGACTTCCACTAATGTGGCAGCAAGCCCAGCTCAGTGCAAGACCCTCTCAGCAGAGCTTGGCCTCAGTGTCATGCCAAATGCATGTACAGGTTCCGGCTGATTCAAGTCACAGGCAAATAAATGTCTGTCTCTGAATTCTGGATAGACATTCTAATAATAGTAGCATGCAGTAAATAGACAGCAACAATTCTTGAGATAGATTTGCTGGAAGTGCCTGAATATTTGGATTATAGAATTAGACAAAGGGGTATTTGTTCATTTGACTTAATCACCCCCCTTTTTGAATGTGTAGCTAAGAAAGGCAGATAGAATCATTTTCATCAGATGCTATAAAGGCAAGTGTGTGACTCCTAAGAAAACTTTTACAAGAACTGCTGTATTAGTCCAGCACTGAATTCCATCTTGTCCAATATCCTGTCTGCAGCTGCAACCAGAGACACTAAAAAAGAAGAATGCCATAAATAAACTATAAACTATGTATAGAGTGATTCTTCCCTGCTTCCAGTTTCTGCCGATCAGTGATCTGGGGACGGGGAAAGAGAGCTGATGTTTTTGGCACTCTTGATGAAGGATATGTGATGTTGACCTACTTCTCCTATTAAGGACATTGTATTTTCAGCTTGCTTGCAGTTTTGGCAGAAAAGTTCAAAGGTTAGAAGTGTATAGACAATTAAAGGTTAGAACACTGACCTTGAATTAAGAGAAAGGAAACGTGTCTTTACTGATTGTTAATGTAATAGTGCCACACGTCTTTCTGTTGGCATTGTTAAAAACAAAGCAAAGAAACCCTCTCCCCCAAAAATGCAGAGTGCATAATTCCCAGTATTTATATTTATGCTACCTGACGTGTCTAAGTTCTAATTAATGATGCTGAATTAAAGGTATAGTAAATACAAGTCTTCTATAGCTAAAGGTCACCAGTGTGTTTGATTTCTGGGTCTTATTTTACAGATGATTTTTTATATATTTCAAGTAAGATCACCTGCTTTACTGTCCAGTCTTCTGCACTTGCTTCTGTAATACTCGCATGATTTTTCCAATAAGATGCTCAGAAATCCCTGATTCTCCGAGTGTATTTGAAAGTAATGTGAATTGGTTACGCTTATCACATGTTAGGAAGTGCATAGTATTTTGTAGATCTAGGCCAATAACTGTGCTAATATTATCTATTAATCATTTTGCAGTAGTTCCAAGGTACCTCTGTAGAAGACTAGAGCTTTTTTTCCTGCTACATGCTGTAAAAGTTTAGCAAAAACTGCACGTATGTGTTTTTCTTAAATTACAAACAGTATTTAGCAGTTGTATTCTTGTGGGTACACCATGTCTTAAACTGCAAAGGAATCCATTTTCAAGTATTTTAATGCTGTTCTACGATTTACTATTTCTATACCTCTTTCTGTAAGACTTTCTCATCTTATTGCTTTTTACTGTCTGATACAATAACTACTGCTTCATTTTGAAGATGAAATTAGCAGGACCATAAGTATTAATATTTTTTCTTAAGTAATGCCATATATGTTAATTTTTGTGTTTGCTTGTACAATAAATAGACACTGGCACATGTTCTGCATTCAACCTCTGTTTCTAATTTGATCCTAAGACTCAGTACTGCTCAGGAGCCTATATTCTTTGTTCCTCTGTTGTTTCTTGCCCTGAATGGACTTTCAGGTTGTGAAAACAGAGTGTTGAACATGTGTGTCTTAAACCATCTGTCATTCTTTTCAGTTCTGCTGATGTCCTCCTCTTTTAGAAAGTGAAGACATGTAACGAACACATGGTATCAGAAAAAAAAAACACACACACTGTAAAAATGCATATTTTTGTTGGTTTCCTTTTAAAGTATGAAGAACAAATGAGGCTGATATTACATCATTATCAGAGTTTTAGTCTGGGCAATCAACAGTTTGTCAAATGTTTTCATTGGATTGGAGTATCATCTGCCCTACAAGGGCATGAAAGAACAGATATCTTTGTAAAGTAACTGTAAAGTAGATGTGAATTAAAGGGACTTCGTAGCATATTTCTGTCTGATAGTGCTACAGCAACAAACATATAGCAAAAACAGCAAATGGACATAACTGACTATCAGTCTGATTTTCTCAGGTTGTAACCCTGAAAAATTAAACCATCAAACAAAGAGAATTTTTTCATGAGATTTCTGTATATCTATAACCAGCTCTTAAATATTATTATATACAATTAATAGCTAAAGGTCAGGGATTTAATGCGACAGAAATATCCAGCTCAAAGTAATTCACTATAGTCTAGATGAAACATCTGAAGAATAATGAAGACCTGTGCATACATGCGGAGCATCTACCTTGTCTGTTAAACTTGTTACATATACCTAAATTCAGATTTCTTATCGGTGTACTTGGACTATTAGGAATGTGATTTTTATTTATTTAGCTTTATGATAAGAAGGACCATTACATAGCCTTTAGTATTTCTTGAGGATACAGAAGACACCATTGTTAGAAAGATTCCTTTAGAAGTGTAAAAGGTACATCCCCCGTTCACTGTAAGGGAATAAGCTGTATAAGTGTAGACAAAATTATGATGCAGCACTGTGAACAGGGGTCCTGCCACCCTGGGAGGGAGCCGTAGTGTTTTGCTGACCTTTTGCTTCCTCCCCGTCTGCAACATCCATCCCTCTCAAAGTAGAGGCTGTTCTCTCTCAGGTAAGGAAGGAACATTGCTTTGGCCACCTACCTCAGCTGACACAGTACAATTAGCCCTGCTAATGAACTGTCAAAGTATCACAAACTTGATATTTAATGGCCATAGCTATTGCTAAGACTTTTCCAGCAGGCTAATTTCTAAAAGATCCTGGCTTTTGGCACGTCCCTTGGTCATGACTATGAGAACCCATCTCCTGGCCAGACACTAATAACTGTCCTATTGTAATGAGTCTGTCAGCAACTTTTCTACCCTTGTGAAAGCAATGCCCTCATCAGAGGGACATGTTAGAGTTTAAACATCACAGCATCATTCTTAATGCTGTAAAGCACGTCAATTCACAGCTGTATTTTATACAAGCGTATAAACGAGAGCAATGCATGCCATTTGTCTCCAGCTGCTAATAGAGCCTGGACATGACAGTGGCCAAGCAAATCCAGAGTGATGAAGGGTTTCAGGGAATGACTCTCTCACTTGCTGACATTGAAGGAGACCATGGCATATGTCTTATAATTTTCAGAGTAAAAGATGATGCCCTAAAGTTGTGCTAATATGTAGGAAAGCATTATTACTTATGTCACAGTGATCTTGCACTCAGCTGGCTGAAAAGGATTTTTAGAAAAGAGTATGTCTGATTGAGGGCTGATAACAAGACACATTTCTTCTGGCTAAAATTTCTATTAATCAAAATAGAAATTTTCTACTAATCAAAAAAATGCATCAATATATTTCATTTTAGTCTTTATTTTTATCACATACTGAGCAAAGGTTATATTGTGATCTGCTTTGAATACAGGATTCTGAACTACGTTATCCTTTCACTATGTAGGAATAAAAAGTATGTTTTACTAGAGGTTTGGGGTTTTTTCCTTCTCTTTTTGGGTAGCAATTTTTAAGCAAATAGAATTAACCTAAATGCTGAGAAATATTAATGGCATATGCCGACATTTTAAAGAAATAAAAATCAAATCCTTCTTTGGAAGAAACACAGTGAAATCAGTGGAGATTAATTAATAGGAATTAATTTGGCCCAGTGAATCCTGAGGGAATAAGTATTCAAAAAGAATATTCCAATAACCTTAATTTAAGTAGATCTTGGCACAAAATTAATTTTTAATTTCCCAATAAATTTTATATTTTTTTTTATCCTGAATTGGGATGAATAATAAAAAATTACATATTTTCTATCAAACAAATTTGAACTATTGAGGGGGCTCAACTGAAACATTTTTGCGTGATAAGAATAAAATATTTAATTAACAATTAATTAACAAGACCTCTGTTGTTTAAAAAAATAAGCTGTATGTTTTTGTGTAAATAATTCAAAAAGAAAAATTAAAATGTCTGTTTTAAAGTGCTCCTTTTTCTTCTAGATACAATTTCAACAGGATTTACACTGTTTTAATATATATATGTTCTGTTAAAATAACAACATTTCGGATCAGTTTTTGTTTTAAGCTTTTGGAGATTTTGTGCCTGGATTTGATTATATAAACCAGTCAAGTCTGAGCTCTATTTTAGAGGTTTTAGTTCTGTTTATAGAATCTGTCAAAGAAAAATTGACCATAAATTCACACTTTTGGAAATAGAACAATTATTTTAGGAACCTTGACCTCTGAGATAATGGGCCAAGTTTTCAGCTGATGTCAACTGATGTCACTTCACAAAGGATAAAGTTGATTAGGGTTTGGGATCCTGGAATTTCAACTAAATGTTAGTGGATTTTCCAATGAAGCCTCTTTATTGCTCAAGAGTTGGTTGTAATTCATATAAATATACGTTCTGTCAAAAAAATAAAATGAATGATTTGGCACAGAAGTGCTGTTACAGTAATAAATGTCACAGACTTCATTCTCCATGTGAAAGGAACCATGCAATCAATAATGTCTGCCGCAGAAGTTCTCAGACTGTGGTTCATGGAGCCCTTGCCTGTGGTCTGGGGAGAACCAGCTGGTCAAAGGGAGCTGACTCCTGGTTTCAAGCTGACAAAAGACATTAAAACATAACTAAAATAAATTACACTCTTTTTGCTTCTAAGCAGTTGCTGCAGTTGCCACAGGCTTATTATGCAGTCACAAACAGTAAAGGGGAAAAATATCCGCGAGCTTGTGTGTCAGCATTGCTGACTGGAAAAGTGTGAGGAATTCTGTACTTTCAGGCCTCCTTTTTTTATGCTGATGAGATTTCACTTTCTAACACTGAAATCCCAAGCTGAAATTGCTGTGTATTCCTATTAGCTCACTCAACCTTTTTAATAAGCTCACTGCAGAATCAGGCTGCAAGAGGCTTCATTTATAAATGAGCATGTTTTTCCCCTGTGGAAGACTGCATAGATCTTTGTTGTCAGCAGTTTTAAGGGTGTTTGTAAACACAAAAATAATTTTTATCTAATGAGTTACCTTCCTCCTTGTTCTTCATTTTCTGTGTTGGCTATCTACCCTATAAAGAAGTTTTTTACACCACTGGGTAAACCTAAGTCATATCAGATTGATAAACCATCCAACAGAAAGCTGAGATGTGTTATTGCCAAAGATGATGTTACCACTTTTGCTACTGCTGTGAGCATTACCCACTTTCACTGCCCTGAGTGATCCCAGGAAAAAAAAAAAAAAAAAAAGCAGGGCCAGGGGAGGGGGAAGAAAAAAAACTTTAATATAAAACATGAGCATTCATGGACCTCACATCACCAGTCTCAGCGTCCAAACTGGAAGAAGTTGGGTGCTCAAGTCTAGACTTTTGTATTTCCAGTAGACCCTAAATAAACATTATCATCAGTGGAGCTCTGTTCTCAACATCTGCAGAGTTTCCATACCCAGATGTGTGTAGAGCCAATTGTTTCCATTATATCCATTTCCCCTATATTAAAGAATTTGACATCAGCTTCTGCATTTGCATCTTCCCCATTGTTGTTAGCAGGGTTCTGCAAGCACTGGATGCTGTGAATCAGTAGCTGACCTACTTTTTATCAGCTTTTATCTGGTGCCTTCTGGCTTCTTCAGAATATGAGCTTTTCTCTGTGTGTGCCTCTCTCAGTCTCTCTCTCTCTGCTTAGTTTTCAAAGATGTTTTTCTCCAAAATATTAATGGGAACCAGAGGAATAACATCATCAAATTCAGCATATGTTTCTTCATTGTTTTTCCAGTTTTAGTTGCCCTTAGGTAGCATTTTAAAATGACTAGTTGGTAATGATAAGGGAGGTTATAAGCAAAATACCATAAGGTAAGTTATTTTGGAAACAGACAGAGTTTGTGATTTTAATACTGACTTAATGGAGAGGATCACCCATACAGACCTAGGGCTCAGGTTGTGTTGACTGTAGTCTTAGAGCTGATGGTACTTTATGTAGAGGCTGGTCTTTATAAGTTGCTGATATCAGAAAAGGCTTTTTCTCTGCAATAAGTAATTCTGTTGGTATAGTGTGTTAATGTTGTTAGTAAAGCTGGTAAATGTGACTGTCCAATGCATCCCATTGAACGAACCTGCTGTCAGGGTTTCTTAGCTTTTTAAAACTTTAGTCACTCACTCTGAAAATTGCATTGTCAGGTACCTGCCCAAGGCTGTATCTTTCTAGTGGCAACCAGAATGATTCAGCTGTTTCAGAGAATGAATTTAGTAGAAAATATGTTTTCTTCTCCATGAATATATAGGTTAAGACAGGCTAAGACCTATATGCTTTATAGTAGGAACTAGAAACTTAGCTAAAGTGTTGCTCTGGGGGCAGAGAAGTACCTTCTCTTCTCTTCATTGGAAAAAAATTGTTTAGTTTTGTTAATTTATGAATCTGGAGGGGCGAGAGGGGGGAAATCTGTACATGCTAGCCTTCATGAAAACTACACAGATCTTGTTCCAGCCCAAGGCACCAGGAGCAGAGGACACAGTTCCCCTGCCTTTTGTAACGTGAGAAGAGGTGTCAGTGGAAGAAAATACTGGGAAGAGACTTGGTAAAAGGGAAGAGAATAAAATTGAAAGCTGGTGAGAGAGAGAAGTTGTTACTAGAAATCAAAGATCAGAGAGGAAGGCAGGCATTAGCTGGATAGCGAAACTAGGATGGAAATCAGAGTGGGGGAATTGGGTAGGAGGCTGAGAATAGAGATTAGGAAGTAGAAAACACTGAGTTAAGGTGTGAATTATAAGGAATTTGGTCACAAACCTCAGGATAATCCACACTGAATAATTTTGGGGCTGGATCAAGTTCCTGACACTCAGCTGTGTCTTGTGTCACACTTCATATCCCCACTGTAGCAGCTTCCATGCTCGGTTACTCCTTGGCTACCTTTCTCTGGCAGCAGCTTCTGCCAAATGCAGCCTCTTGTGACATCCATGCTCTGACAGGGAGCTGAGCTGTCACAGTTGAATCCCTGCCATCCCAGAAAGTCAGGCTGCCCTGGTCTCCCATGCTGCTGCCCCTCCTGTAGGCAGTGGGGAGGGCACTGGCCCCAGCAGCTGCAGCATCTTCCCATCTGCGCTGCTAGGCCTCCAAAGGCATTGGCAGCCACTGCCACATCCCAGCTCTGGGTGTTCCAGGGCAGGAGACAGGAGAAGCCTTTTTGCCTAATTGAGCAATGCTAGCTGCTGAGCAGCCTCATCTGCTCTGGGGAAAAGGCTGTGGTCTTGATGGAAGCATCCAGCAGGGTGGATTCGATGTCCCAGGCCATCCTAGATTAGATCTCTTTAGACTTTATTTACTGTGCCTTGCTCAAACCTTAGAGTGAATCTAGGATCCTTTATGTCCTCATGGGCTTTTCCCTGGCCCTCAGCATTATGGTGTCTAATTGCTCAAGCAAAACAAAGTCAAAATGAGGTTATGCAGGCTACTTTAGAGACAGCATTTCCTAGCTCATGTGTGCTTGACTTCATAACCCTAATGCTCTTGCAACACAGAGGTTTTTTTCCATGTTATGTGCCTAGAGCTGTAGCTGGTTCGTATTGCTAAATCTCCATAAAAGCAGGGAACTTAGTTTACAGAAGTCCTCTTGTGGCCTGTTTTTATAGTACATATGCTACTTACATGAAGACACGGTTGTCTGAACAAAAAGTTGCACGTTGTATATGATTATCATGGGTACATAATTAATATGGCTGGAAACTTACTGCAGAGGGATGAAGAGTTATAGTTCCCTTAGCACAAATATTTTAAAAATTAACTTTTTGTATTTTATCCACAAACAGGATATTATGGTAAAAAAGTCATCTACCTAATTCTCAAATGGTGTTAATGCAAATGTAAATGAGCCAAGGATTGGCATATCATAACCATAATATATTTTAATTTTTTCTCTCTGGCATGGTTTGAAATCACAGGCACACACTTAGATTTGCTATTCTAAAGTTTTATTTTATTCATTATTTTTATTTATTTATTTTTCTGGCTAAAAATCTCAGTGTAGATCTGTTGAAGTTTGTGCTAGTCTGGAAGCAAGCGTGGTTCTAAGAAACAAATCAACTATTTAGAAACCAGCAGCCCTCTGCAAACTTAGGCTCAAAAATATGGCTGTCTGCAAAGCAGTGGTGTATTATTAATTAAAGTTTGATGAAATTTAGAACACTAGTTGCCACAGAAACTTAATTCCTGCCCTATAAGACTGATTCTATTAGAGGAGAAAAAATAAAGAACTTGGGAGCAGACGTGCTCCCAAGCAGAGATGATCCTGCAAATTCAGTAACAAGATGTCTTCTTTCTTAAAAAAAAAAAGGGGGGAGGGGCATAGTAGCTATATAAATAAAACTAACATTGGTTTCAGTCCTGAAATAGCATCAATGTAGGCAAACACCTGCCTAGTCAGCTCACACAGTCAACATGGCACACGAGCACTGTTCTCACCGTTTCTTCCTTTCAGCTAGGTACATCCAGCTATTTGCAGCACAGTCAATGCTGCATTGCTCTCCTCCTTGAACAGTGATAAGGCAGATGCAGTAGATTTCCTTTGGTCATACTCATCTAGAAGTTTGCTGGACTTATAAATTCCATATTCCGCTCACAGGTGCACATGTTGTATTTTAAGAAGACCATACTGACTGTCACTGCTATGTAAGCAAAGGCAACACCTTTATAGTTCAGCTGTTGGTAACGGAGCAAGACTTAACAGTATTACATAGCTAACTGATCAAAAGAATATCCTGACAAGCCTCATTGTGTATCAAAAACCAAAATCCTTACAAATCTAACAGTCTTTAGATATTTTAGTAATGTGTATTCCAGAGGAAAGGCAATGAAACAGAAGCCTAATGCTATGTTTATTTACATGTTCCGGAGGTTCATAATAAACGCTGATTAGCTCTTCTGGAAGAATAAAAGGCATAAAATGTAAAACATTCTTTCTAGAGGAATAAACTTTGATAAAACACCTTGAATTAAAGCCATGATGAAAAGTACTCTTCAAATGTGCGTATGCTACAGTAAGAATTATGGAAATGGCACAGAGAGAAAAGCTTTCTGTGCTGCAAAAGAGAAAAGTCCTGCATGTCTTTTACTAGTAGCCTAAATTAGTTTATTAAAAGGTTTAATTCAGTTATATTATTATTTAAATTATACTTTTCATTTGTAAGATATGTCCTATCACTGAATCTCAGGGCATTTTACCTGCATTAATAAAGTCTCAAGACAGCCCTAAAATTGTTGTCGTCTCTTTCAATAGTAATTATCTCTTATTGTGTTTGTGCATGATGTAGCATAACTGAGCCCTAATTTTGGGGCACCACACTAGGTACTACTGTAGTACAAATCATTATCATCAATAACATCCGTAACGATGTTTTAAAAATCACTCTGAGATAAATATTGGGATTACCATTATAGCACTGAAGAAAGTGAATTACCTTTCTCTCAGACTTTTGTGAATCAGACAAGGAAAAATGTAAAACTTACGCTGATGAGTAGGCTTTTATCATGTAGAAATTGATGCTCTCTGAGATTAGTTAGGAGATGCATCAATGTGACAGAAATTTGGGAAACCATAGAAAAGAGACACTGAAATAAACCTAACCCCTAGACATAGGAAACTCTTCACCAACCATATGAAGCTTCTACCAATCTGAAATGCAGGTGAACTAAATGTATTAAACCTGCTTTTTGGTTAGCTCACAAAATTACTGTTTGCATAAGATTCAGCTAGTCCAAAATCATGGCTCTGATGTTGGCTGTCACCAAAGACTGGGAATTCAGGAGTAGTTTATTGTTCCCATGAATGTCAGCCTTCCTTATTCCCTTATCTTTTGTTTCATCTGGTTCTCTTGTAGTTAACAGATATCATTTTGATTCTGAGACTTTATTCCTCTTCCACAAAACAGTGTAGTTTATTTTATAATATGTAGATCTTTGCCATAAATGTTTGATTGACTTTTTAATTATACTAAGGTCTTTGTTCCATATGTTCCTTTGGAAAAAATAGTAAGAAATCAGGTAGGAAAAAAAAAAAAAATTCAGTCGTTAGTTCTGAAATTTCCCTCCTATTCCTGCATGATTCATCTTTTTGATGACCATTCTTTATTTTGCCTGCTGTCACCATGTTCTCTTTTCCATCTTGGAACAGTTCAGTTCATGGAAATATAGTTCATTTTTGCCATTGCCTCCCTTCCCTTAGCCGTTAGTAGCATTACAATACATTTTTGACCTATGCTTATATATGTTTCTGGGGAGACCTTAGTGCTCCGTACAACTACCTGAAAGGAGATTGTAGCGAGGTGGGGGTCAGTTACTAGGGGGTCTCCCTAGTAATGAATGATAGAACGAGAGGAAACGGCCTCAAGCTGCTCCAGGGGAGGTTTAGGTTAGATATTAGGAAAAACTTCTTCACTGAGAGGGTGGTCAGGCATTGGAACAGGCTGCCCAGGGAGGTGGTTGAGTCTCCATCCCTGGAGATATTTAAAGAACGGATAGATACGGTGCTTGAAGACATGGTATAGATGGACTTGGCAGTGCTAGGTTAACAGTTGGACTTGGTGATCTTAAGGGTCTTTTCCAACCTTGACGATTCTATGATTCTATGATTCTGTGTTGGTGTCCATTTTTTACCATGATTGTTGGTCAAAGGGATATTGAAGACACTAAACAAAATCTCCCTAAATCAATGTGGAGTTTCTTGGGATACCCTAAGAGGGACCAGACAGAACCAGTTCTAGTTTTACAGCAATGTAAGCATGCAATTTTCCTGCAGTGATTTCAGATGAACTGTTTACATGTGAAAAATTAAATTTTGTTACTGTCACAAACTATTCTGATGTGTCAAAGCACGGCTCAATTAAGGGATAAACAAGTGTCCTGGTTTCAGCTGGGATAGAGTTAATTTTCTTCTTGGTAGCTGGTATGGGGCTGTGTTTTGGGTTTAGGATGAGAACAATGTCGAGGATACACTGATGCTTTGGTTCTTGCTAAGTAGTGCTAAGCTGTCTCTAAATAGGTGCTAAGTGGCGCTCACACTGGTCAAGGACTTTTCAGCTTCCCCTGCTCTGCCGGGGGCACAAGAAGCTGGGAGGGGGCACAGCCGGGGGGGGCTGGCCCAGACTGGCCCAAGGGCTATTCCATACCATATGACATCATGCTCAGTATATAAGCTGGGGGAAGAAGAAGGAAGGAGGGGGGACATTGGGCATGATGGCGTTTGTCTTCCCAAGTAACCGTTACGCATGATGGAGCCCTGCTTTCCTGGGGATGGCTGAACACCTGCCTGCCCATGGGAAGTAGTGAATGAATTCCTTGTTTTGTTTTGTTTGCGTGCACGGTTTTTGCTTTGCCTATTTAACTGTTCTAATTTATTTTACTTCAATTATTAAACTGTTCTTATCTCAACCCACGAGTTTCCTCCCTTTTACCCTTCTGATTCTCTCCCCCATCCCACTGGTGGGGAGTGAGCGAGCGGCTGCGTGGTGCTTAGTTGCTGGCTGGGGTTAAACCACGACAACAAGGTATATAAGATGCACATGTGAAGAAGAAATCTCTCTGCTGAGCTACTCCTTTGGGAGACTAGACAATTGCTGCAATTCCCATAAATACCTGTTTTCTACCTATTGTTAACACGAGTTCTTATTCAGAATACATGCCTATCTGATCTTACATGGGCTGCTGTGCTGAAAGTTTCAATTAAACATGAAAGCTTAAAATCAAATGATGGCCTCACTTTGTTGTTTGAGGCAAAGATGTACATAAACCAAGACTGTGTGTTTCAGCTAACCAGGTAAAATACAAAGTTGTTGAAAGCCATTGAGACTTTTCCCTTAATGTTAGGTAGGTGCAGTAGAATTACGTGAATAACCTTAATACACACTTAAGAAAGATTATAAAAGTTGGGGTCTGACACTTTGAGTTTGATTCCGTGTGAAGAATACAATGAGGTATTTTTTAATATTTTTAATCTTTGTGAATAAAGATTCTTATTTATTAGCCAAATGTTAAATAAATACCAAAGTTATTCAAATTCTGTTTCTAAATTTGCTGTGCCTAAAAAAATCAACATTTGGGAAATACCAAACTGTGAGACTGTGTATTTCAGTTCATCTGTATATAGGATTTTTTATATAACTTTAGAGTAGATATCACAGGCTGCCCAGAATAAAGCAACTTTAAGATTGTGGTCTTTTCTAAAGATCACAAGGTGACTGGTGATGGTAGGTATCTGCGATAAAGGCTCTGCCATGCTGCCCTTCCTCGTCTGTTTAGTCAGTGAAGGGAAAATTGTAATTCATAAGGGTCTCAGTCCATGACCCATATGCATGGACTTTGAACAAGAGACAGTGAGTAACTCCTCAGTTTGAACATACTAAGCATGCAAAGAAAATTAAGCATATCAGAGATAAGGGCATAATTAGCTTGTGGGGGGGAGTCATTATGAGAAGGAAAACTGATTTTTGGAACATGACAGACCAGAATAAATGCCATGTTCTGCAAGTGAATGGATTTATCTGGCTCCCAGCGCTATACACATTCTTTTTCAGTGGCTGTGCATTTCCCTAGTACTGCACATGACCATGTTGATGTATGTTCACATCCTTGTCTCTTAAAGTTAATAGGCAACATTCAGACATCAAATGAACCTTTCTTGTTCCTTACTGCACTTTTGCCTAGGAAATAACAAACAATTAAATGTAATACTTTTAGTGACTCCTTATAGGCTGCTTTCAATGCAAGATATCTATTATTACAAGGGCAAAACATTTACTGTAAGAAAAGCAGACATAAAAAAAAAAGATGTATCAAATAATGTCACCTGAAATGTCTAAGTTACTTGTAAGGCCAGACAATCTAAGATTAGCTGTCTTTATCATCAAACTTCTTTATAGTCCAGTGTGCACAGCACAGCACCATGGAAAGTTACCCTTTGTGCTTGAAATGAGCAGTCTTGCATTCTAAAATAGTCACATTAGCAGGGTGGTTCTATTAAGCTGCCTTGGGTGGCTTAGCATAACATTGAACTGTTTTACTGCATAGTTTTATGAAATTAATATATATTGGGCTGAGAGATGATCATTGTGAAATGGAATAAAATGTTTAAGTAGGTAAGGTAAAAAGAAAGAAATGCTGAAAAAGTAGGGTAGAAATTGAAAACTTTATTTTCATTCGTGTAAGTAACAGAGTCATCTAATTTTAAACACCTAAGATGTATACAGAAGAGTAAAAATGCCTTCCAATTTTGGCACCCTTGTTAGAAATAGTATTATAATAAATGAACCTTAATATTATTGGTAATCAATATGACTTCAAGCAGCATGGCATAGAAATGATTAGACCACTTTTTTCAATTAGCTGTAATCTGGAAAATATCATGAAAGAAGGAGGAAAATGTAATTAGGCAGCCTGAGATACTTTGTTCATATGTCATACTTTTAAAATTGAAGTATTACAGAATTACTCACTTTTGTCTAATATGTGCTTTGAAGTCTATTATTTTGCTTGAGAAAATATTATCCTGGGTAGCTCACTTACAGGAGACAAAATTTAGAGAGCTGTACATGCCAGTGTAGATTAGACATGAGGTATACATTGATTAGAAGCCTTTTGGGAGCTGTCCTTACTTCAGTCTGTATATGGCTGATGCAATGAATCCCATCTTAGCCATCAAGGTTAAACTCAAAACAGGTATAAGAAAGACAAGAATACCTACGCTGTGGCTGCATCACTTATTCTACAAGCCACAAATAGGTAATCCAGTGCAGTATGGTCTGTACTAATTTTGTCTGGAACGCTGTGCCCAGACCTCCACATGGCTGATACAGGGATATATGCACACATTGAGCTTTTCCGTCAATAGTCAGCCCTACTGCACACAGGAATCAGACTTCCTTGGTGCTTTCTCTGTAGTAAATACATACTCATTGATTTGAATGAAAAAGGATTAAAGGTGTAAAGCTAACCACGAGGAGCAGGGTATGTCTTTGGAGGGCTGGAATCCGCATATGGGATCAAGTTGAGGACTGTTCTCTCTCCTGTCTTGAAAATCAGAAGAAAAATAGAAATAACCTGTCTTTCTTGTGGTATTTGGGCACCAAAGTCCTGATTCTTGCATGATGGAATTACAGCATTGTAACCTTGGGAGCTGTGATGAGTTGAGGA
The DNA here is from genome assembly GCF_965183815.1 of Platalea leucorodia. NCBI lineage: Eukaryota > Metazoa > Chordata > Aves > Pelecaniformes > Threskiornithidae > Platalea > Platalea leucorodia. The sequence goes on along the minus strand of NC_138832.1, from coordinate 14,431,263 downwards.
TGTTTGGGACTTCTCGAGGTTAAGCCCCGTAATAACTGTTAAGTTCCAATGGATTCAAAACCGATGCTCAGGGTCCTGCAGTTGTGCAGAGGCAAGCATTGAGAATAAGCAATACACTTGATTATGTTAAGTAGGGCTGCACTTGAGAACTGACTTAATTCCAGATGCATTTGATCTTGCTTCCGGAATCTTCAAAGACATTTGACATTTTTTGACTTCTTATGTGGAAGAATAGCCTCTGGGTTCAGTTGCACCAGAAGAGCTGATGACATTTTAAAATAACTCTATATTTCAAAACCTAGATTATTTTTTAAAAAACATATAAGAGCAGCAGGTTGTTTGCTTAAAAATATGAGCTCCCAGCACAAGAACTTTTCAAAGAACTGCGTTTCCTCTTTGTGTTTTCAGAGTGGCATTGGACTAATGAGGTATGGATAGTAGGTGGCATTGTTTGCGAATGGATGACCCTTACATAAGCAATGTAAAGTTTGAATTCATATTGGTACCTTCTCACAAGTCATCCAAACAAATCTGTGACCCACTTCTGGGGTCCCTAAGTTGCTGAAACCAACAGCAGTTTCTCTTTTTCAAAAATAAGACTGAAAAGTACAAACTTTCTAATGCAAAATCAACTCTTACCTGTCTCGAAAGGGCTAGATTCCAGTACTTCAAACTGAAAAACTCCATGAGTATCTCCACTGAAATAAACAGGGTGTTCTGCGATGAAATGCTATTCAAGGAATGAAAAAGGTTGTCAGATTCTGGCTGCTACCCAATGGTGCATGTTTATCAAAGCCATGTGTATCTCATAGGAAATGTTGAGATCATCTGCTAGTACCATTCTGCCATTAAAATAAAAAAGTAATAGCTAAAAATAATATCTTGTTGACATTTAATTTTCAAAGAAAAACACAGAGACAGACAGTGTGGGGGTGTTTGCATGTGTGAGATATCAATCACTTGGATGCTTGCAGTTCATATAATTTCTACAGAAGTGTTATTCCGTCCATGGCCTGTGGGCCACTGCTGGACCATAAGACAACAGAAGGCCATCCACATGGTAATTACAGTCTGCTAACTGCTGACTGTACCAGCTCATTAGTAAGTTGTAAATCCAGTGATTGTGCTAATGTTTTCATTATGAATATTTTTAGTTAAAATATTTCTCATATTGACAATAGAAGTGCAAACTGCTAAACAAAAATCAACAGAGGATATTCTGCACGTTTCATTTATTTATTATTTGTTTGTTTTTACTGAAGTGGACTTTCAGTTAAAGGTTAAAGAACCATGATCTGAGTTACTGGGCTCCAATGATATTGATGCATATTGATTTGAAAGAGCTCAGTTTCTCCAGAACAATAAAAGGATGAGGGACATAGTAAGAGCGTAAATGAGCATCGCTCTGTTGGATTTGTTACAATGGCAGCTATTATGTAGTTCAAATTTGGCCTGTATCATTAATAAATATAAAGATAAATTAGCGTTGCCTTTAATTCAATTGTCTGAAATGTCAAGAGTATGAACATCCTTACCTTCAGTGTCAGTAAGGATATCAAAAGGGTGAAGAAGTCAGATGAAGAGCCAGGAACAAATCTAAAGATTTTATTTCGATTAACCTATAGCTAGAGTCTCTACCGGGCTCTCTGAAGTGGAGACTTGCTTGTTTTTATCCTGGTGTAAGAGAGTTCCTCTATATTTATATTTATATTCTTATAAATGAGAGCAGAATTTGAAAGAGCGAATCTGTGTCATTGAAGTGCTGAGAAATCAGCAGGATATTTTTGCTGATTCAGGACCTTTTTAAAATAGTTTGCTATCCCTATGCAAAACATTATACATAAAATATTAGAGCTCAAAATTGTACTGTTTTCTAAGCAATAAAGTCAGTAATTCTTTGCTATTTGTCAAACTGAAAAAACCTCTAACAGTTTTTTGACTTTCCTGTGTGCATGTAGGTATAATACATGTATCTCCAAAAAGGGTACTGTTTGTTTTGTTGATATATGTGTGTGTATTTATATTTCACTGCTCTTCAGTTATGTACAGTATGACAACCACCACTTTCATCTGGTTTACTCTGGTAATCAGAAGCAGCACAGCATTACAATCTCCATATCTTTTATAGAAATTATCTTCTTCCTGTGTTCTCACTTTTTTCCTACTATAGATCGCTGTTGTAGCATTTCCTACCCTCATTAACAGAATTTTCATGAGACTAAGCTGAATTTTGATCTTAGCTGTGCAAGTAATTTTACCGGGTATCCTCCTGTTTTCTATTTCTGTACCAACAGTGCTGTAAACTACTTAGACAAATGTTGGAGAACTACAGAAACAGGTTTTTTGGCAGTGTTTGACAGGGCTGAAAGTGAAGTTTCCTCTTTCATAGTAGAGTAATTATAAGCCTATCATCTTATTGTAAAATCTTCAGGTGTTTTGTTATAGCAGGAGTGAAAGAAAAATAAACATGATGGGGAAGGGCGTGGTGGTGGAAAAAAGGAAACATGAAATAAAAGAACTTGAAACATGTTAATCACAATATACTTCATTTGAACTAAAAGTGGCCTTATAATGTTTTTATTGTTGCTGAAAAAATAGTTGTGTTTAATAGAACATTATGCAGACTAAGAAAAGATATCTTTGCTTTTGGTTGTGTAATACTGATTTAGGTAAAGAACAAAAGTTTTATTCATTTTAATACTCCAAATGCTTAGAAATCAATGTCTAGTGATGCACTTACTTACTTCATATCCATCTAGAACAAAGCAGATACACAACAGCTGAATTGCTCTGAATAACGGAATAGATTGACAGTCTCCAGGAATACAAACTTGTATTATATAAATATCTAGAGAATACAAAATGGCCTCTGAGATTACCGACAGTGCACTTTGCTGTGTTAGGTCAGTATGAAAATGTTGCTTTTCATAACCTAATACAAGTGATTATGAAAAAAACCTCAGAACTTGAACTAAAATAAATACAGGCACCCAACTATGAATTCATAGGTTAAACTCACTAGTCTCGTCTGAGACATTGTACCTTTTCTGAGTGTTCCTTTGAATTTAAATGTCACTGAGAATCAGGCCACTTTCTTATTTCAAATAAATGGACAAGAGATCTTAAAATCTATAGTACAAGAATGCAGTCAGAATTACAGCTTTTCATGCATGTTGTTCTATATGGCTTCTCTGCATGTTCATGGGTAGTAAATTATATGTTAGCTATTGGCAGAAGCAGCTTTACCTGCTCTCTTCTCAGCTAATGTCCTGATGGTTTTTTTTGTTTTCTCCTCCCACCCTTTCTTCCTTTAAATATTATCCTAAGTGCAAATGGAGAACTGTATGGATAGCTCTATTATGATTTTTGCTTCTTTGTTTTAAAGAGGCCCTTGAAAGACAGTATGAATCAGCAGAAGTGTGAAAGTTAATACTTTTTTCAAAGCTATAAAATGGCAGTATGCTTTTTCTCAGTACGTCTGATGTTATGATTTTAAGTTGACATATAGTCAACATGATTTCAGATATTGTTGAGTTTGCAAATAAATTGGATAAACTTACTTGCTATGTATGGTGGATCCCAGCTTCCAGTTAGTCTGGAATAAATTGAGCTAATTTTTTACAGACTTGTAACTGAGATCAGTATAAATAGAGATCAAGATCTTTATCCATTGGCCATCCTATATTTCTGCTGCTCCATTTGATTATCTTGTAACCAGTATCCAACAGTATGTTTAGGGTTTGGGGCAGATTTTTTATAGTCTTTAATGCAGCTCGTGGAGTCTTTCACATCTATGAGCTTTGCCATCTGTACTTCATTATGCTAAAGTACTTTTCCCCTGGCAATTCCCTGGCAATTCTTAATTCATAAAACAGATATGTTAAAATTAGTCAAATATTGTTTGTAGTTACAGTATGAACTACCACTCCCTCCAATCCAGAATATTCAAGATTTCCCACTCTCATTATTTGTATAGTTTCACGGGGCAATCTGCTATAGTAGGTTGTACCAGGTGCTGATCAAAGTCAGGTCAAAAAGATATGTGACAAGGAGCTGATAGTCTTAAAATATTAGGTAGCTGTACACTGTGTGTGTGAAACACCTATTCCTAACAAACTGTGGCATGGTGCTCATTTTCAGACAGTGGAGCTATGTGAAAGATGCTAAATTAAATGCTATAGGCCATACTCCTTCCTTTTGCACGTGAATAATTTTGTTCTCAAAGTTTGCCATGTGCAATCTGGTATTTCAGCTCTGTGTTTATCTCCAAAATTAATACCAGGTATATTTGTTCCCTTGATGGCAGATGGTTAGCTAGCATACATGCTTTTTCATTTTAATTAATTGCTTCTCCAAAATTTGTTATCTCCAAATCTCAATCTCTTTTGTCTTTTAATGTTAGTATAAAAATCCTATAACATTGTTCTGCCCAGCAATGCATTTTGCTTTCCTTTGCCACATACCAGGATGCATCCATGTACAGAAAAAGAAAATTGCCTTCATCTTTCCTGTTGCATGTTTTATGCTTCTGAGCTACTTAAATATATCTTAAAATGAAATTTCCCCATACATTTGTGCTGTGTTTAAAAACAAATCTTATTTATATTTAGAAAGGTTGAAATTATTTGTGGTGTAAGGCATCTGTGTCAAGTTATATTGAGAGCTAGCAGTGAGTGGGGTCAAAATATTATGTATGAGTGGCATCATACCTGAGCAGCAGGGTTTGGTGTGGTTATAGTGTAAACCACCTTTTGGGTACTGGGATGGCCTGAGTTTTTTATTGATTATAGTCTTGGACTTTCAGGCAAGTTATTGGACCTCAGTCCAGTCTCCAGCATTTTAAGCACATTGACTTCTGGGGGAAATATGTGTGACCAAGTGTTTATGTACATATAATTATCAATTTTAATCTATGCAGGATAGGGGCTTTGCAATGAAACTTTGTTCCAACTGGAGTCATTCTGTCATTCCTTGGACAGAACCAAGCCCTTCCCTTTGATGGAGATCTTTTTTAATACAGGGCCTAGCTTGGTCTGGCTCTAAGTGGGGAGATAGGCAGCAATCCAGCTGCTGTTTTTGAGGGTCCACTGAGACTACAGCAAAGCAGTACTTCTGATGTAATGTAAACAGATAAAGTTAATAAAAATTTGTCTGATGTTTGGGTTTTAATCATTCATGATTTAATATAATCAGATATATGTTACGTTAATTAAATCAGATTCCAGACATATGCATCCCTTAAAGAGAAACATTGATATGACTGAGAATTTGGTATGTTTTCCAAACATTTTTTTTACATTCCAGAGTGAAATCCTTATGATTTGGAAAAAAAAAAATCTCACTAACAAAACTGACAATAAGTTATAGTGAAGTGATATCTGGACTATACAAAATAAAAGCTCATGAAGAGTCTTGAGTATTGATTATCCAGTGTATTCAGCTTAAAACAAGGTAAGCAATGTATGGTTTTATTTCTAGATACCAAATTTTTAAATCAGCCACCATAACTCTCTTACAATTACTTTGACTTTTACTTATCTTGTAGTTAAGGTTACTGTCTAGAATACAAAGATTTTATGATTCCTCTAAGGTTAAAGCAAAGAGGATATAAAAATCTGCAGGCCGGCTACTGTCTCCAAGATAATATTGGTTGTGTCTGTAGCACTCTGCAATAAGCCATCTTTCTCTCGTTTTCACCTGTGTTTAAAAAACAATCCTTTAATCAGGCAAGCAGGAACAAATTGAAAACATCCATAGCCACTGTGCTCTGCAAGTTGCTTTATGCATCCCAAAGCAGGCAGTCAGTGGTCCAGTTTTGGAGAACATAGTCATTTGTAGCTCACTTTGTGATATGGTTTTAAATGACCTTCACTGGCAGAAAAGGCTGCCAATTTTTTCAAGACATCTGAGTGACACAGTTCCTCCTTTTATTTAAGAAAATATCCAGGCCCATGCTGCATGTGTTATAGAAAAATACTGTAAAATCTCTGAAGCTTCATTGGGATTCTGATCAGCAGAATAGTCCCATTGGAGACTGATTCCCTCAGAAGTGGCTGGAAAGGGCAGCTGGACATAGAATCCCTTCCCATGGAAACGGCATATTTTAGAACTTATTTCATGAGGTTTCAATAACTTGTGGGTATTTTGTTTGCTTTTTTTTTTTTTTTTAAATAGTTCATTAATAAAACCAAACTTACTGCAAAAGTGTCATTTTTAACAAAATTTACCTTAGAAAAAGAGAATTTACTGATGTTTTTACTAATTATCCTTTTTTTGTGGAGTTTTTGTGTGTTGAAGACTAAAAATTGTGGGGTTTTGAGGGTTTTTTTTGTGTTTTAAAGGAAAGAGGCCACAATGAAAATAAAGCCATTTCAAAGTGTTTAAATGAAAGATTTTTGCCTAGGCACAGATAACTATTTTTTGGACTTCAGTCTTACAAAATGTTCTAAAACTTCAAGATTTAGCCCACTAAAAGATAGGAAATATTCTGAGTTATTCAAGAATTCTCTTTAGTTAGGGAGTCTGGTTACGGAGCAAGTAAAGATCCCCCCACTCCAGACAACTGTTTTTGCTCAGATACCAACTTCCATCTCCTTTCCTGTGTTTTCTGTTTGACTTCCTAGAGACATTCTTGGGAGCATTATGGCAGGATGTCTAAAGTTCTTGATGGCTGTCAAACTTAATTTTGTACAGATGGATCTTAGTCTGGAAGTAAAATACAAGAAAATGTTGTAATAGGGATGTTCTGACTTCCTTTCATATCATGGCAATTGCTCACAGTGATGGTAGTGCTTTTACTAATGTAGGCCTGCAGGAAAGTGTGCATTCCTCACAGATGAACTCCTGTCCATTTACAGCAATTAAGCCACTTTAATTATACTAATAAGAATTCTAAACACACCTTGTCAGTAATGTAGTACTTTAAATCCAGGCTATAAATACCATTTTAATTCCTGTTAGTTTGAACTGCACTGACATATATTATTAGAAGGCTTGTTACAGGAAAGTTTTCAGTTAATTTGAGTTCTTTAAGAAAATTTTAAAGATTTACATCCAGTTGGAGATGTATTTGAGCAACAGATTTGGTGAGATTCTATTTTTCCTACTGAATCTTACAGGTCAGACCCTCAGCCAATGTTAGACCAGAGGTAAAACTGATTATATTTGTCTTCTTAACTTTTATGAAAAAAATCACTAGAGAGGTTTTTTTAAGATCTTTGTCTCAGCTTATTGCATAGTAAAGCAAAAAATATTTTGTTTCCATTTTATTTCCATTTCATTTCCATTTCACATCATTGATTAGAATACCCTTCGCTTAATAAAATGTTGCCAGCTGTACTCAAAAGTCTACTTAAGAATTTTCAATATCTTTTTAATATTTGAAATTTTGTGCAGGGGAGAAAGAAGACTCTGGGAATCAGTACTTATCTACTTCCTGTCACTTTAATAGGGGGAAATCCAGAATTGGATTGTTAATTCATTGTTAATGAACTTGCCATTTGCCAACAAAAACTCCCAGCATTGATAATGAACTTGTTTCCATAGGAGAGGACACACTTACAGGTAGACAACTGATAATGGAGCAGTCGTTTTTTTGGTTTTTTTTTTCCCCCTAACTATATTTCTGGAGAGCCCCACTGCACGAGGAAGATGATGATAATTATTTTTGTATGTTTAAGTGTTATTTATATTGATATTTAGTGAGTTTTATGGAGCACAGTTCTGTCTTTCATCATCTATGATCTGCAAATGGTTGTAAATGTAACTCTTCACAAACAGAAGTTTGAGATGTATCTTATTCATATCCATAAATGGAGAGGGAGGAAGCAACAGGTTTGGAGCAAGAGCTGGACCTTATGTACTACTTTGTCATCTTCTGTCACAACGAAAATCTTTTATACCGAATATGTTGCCATCTAAACTCTGTTCGGGAAGTAGCCTGTTGTCATCACAGATGCAGTAAATGTTGAGAATCCTGGGCTTCAGGAATATTACTCAATTACACTAAAAGACAATCGTACTATGTCTTGGTATGCATCTTTCTGAGTGAAGGTGACCTCCACCAGAAAAAAGCTTTAATTGTTTCTCTTTAAAAAAACTGTATAAACTCAAATGTCTGGCCTTCTATTTGGAATTAAATAGCAAGTATTTGTGGGAAAGTCATCTACAAAGTTAGTATGTTTTTTTTTCTAGGTATCAAGGGAATAAGATGGGCATCTTTCCTGGCCTCCTTTAGAATGCAAGTCCTCTAGCCCCTGTCATATGCAACTCCAATTGGTGACTGAGACTTTACGGGGATGGATTTTATTAGCATTCTTCATGCATTCAACTGCATTCAGTGGAATCACACCTATGAAATGAGGAAGTTTTGTTCTTCCCCTGAAATATATCCAAAGCAGGAACTGAAGAATATTGTCCTTCAGGGCAGCAAAAGTAAAATTTTATGACTCTTAAAATGAATAGGCTTATTGCTTATGTAATTTACTAGTAAACCAGCCCTCTGTATCCATGTCACTATAATCCACTTTTCTCTCCACAACTCAGAAGCCTGATTTTTCCTGGATTTTATTAAATGCTCTTAAAATACCTTGCTCCCTTCCAGCTGAATCAATTACTGGCCGATCCCCATCCTCTACTTAATCTTAATTTAAATTTAACATGCCTTTTTAGTCCCTGTTGGGTTAAAGTTCCTATTCTTTATCTCAGCCTTTGTTATTATAATGTATATTGCAGAATCTTATTTCTTTGCTATACAGTATGCCAGATCTAAGATCTAATGGAGTTATCTTATGAAAATTTAATTCAATACATTCATATACAGGTGATAAGTTTGTAGGCAATTTCCTTCCTTTGCCATTCTTTTCAGATGAAAAAAAATATTAATGCAACAGCTAAGCATGGGCTAATCATAATATAGTGGTGAAATTTTTGCATTCTTCTGCACAGAATTAAAGTCAGTCTACTATAGCATCGGAATATATTCTGGAAAATGGCCTAAGTGGCAGCACTTAGCGTCCACATTCTTAATATTCTTTGAGACTGAAATCTTGGTTATAATGAAGTCAACAGCAAAGCTACTGTTGATTGGAGCTGAACTTGGATTTGATGACTGAGACGAAAAGAGAACAGCTGGCGTTGACTGAGAGGGAAGAAGGAGAAGTAGAATTAGCTAATAGACTCAGAAAGAAAAAAAGATTGCTACTTAGTTTTTGAAGGAGTAATGAGGGCTTTGCTTCTAACAGTGAGTAGAGGGACCCAGAGTAGGAGGACAAGAGGAAGCTCTTAATGTGAGCACTTTAAGAAAATTCTGAAATTCGTATTGTTTGCATATACTGTATAGATGGGGGTCTGAAAAATGAAGCCATTTTCATTGGCTGGATGTTAAGACTGAGTTCTGACTTATTCCCTGTCCCCATGAATTTTCAAAATAAGCATTTCTGTTGATTTTAAAAATAAATTTTGCCTTCCAAATGGTGAGCTTTTATTAAAAGACTAGGAGTTTCAGTGACTTCAACAGTATGAACGCATTATGTACTTCTAATATAATGTGCACAAAAACATATAAACTGGTTGGACTTTATTACCGGTTGAGCATACATTAATTAGCTGGAAACTCACTTTATTTTCTGTAATCTGGCTATCTGATTCTTCTCCCTCACAAGTACTCCTGAAATGCCAACCATTCTGCCAAGCTGTTTCTTATGCTTGTTGTACTTCTGGCATTCTTTCTTCCATGTGGGAGGAAAAATATTGTACTAATCAGTACACTTCATAGATCCTGTAAAAAATATTAGAGCAAAGCTTTCATTCTGGTCAGACTTAGATTTTTTTTTTTTTTCTTTTTTTTTCATTTAGTTTCCTCTCTTCTGTTATTTTCAATTTTAGGAAGGGGGCAAAGGGGATTAATTTTGCCCCAGAACTTTACTGTGCATGTTTCCAAAACATATCACCCAAATGACAGAACAAGACAATACTTTTCAGAAATACCTTTATTAATCAGAACTGGTCTATTATTCTTCCTGGTCCAGTAATGTAGTGGTCAGGGTAGACTTTCATGGAACGTGTACATGATCTCTTTGCATCTACACACACTTTTAAAAAACATGAAGTGAAGAAGAAATAATTTTGTCTTTTCTCCACTGAAATTCCAATATTGAATTATTTACCATGGCTATTTTGGCTTCAAATTTAGCAGAGAAGAATAGACAATGAAAGCACTAAGAGCATTTATAAATGTATTATGAGCTCATCACCTGGACACTGGCAGGACAGAAAATAAGAAATACTCAGTGTAAACCTAGTTTAATTGGATTTAACTGAAAATGTTATCAACTCATATTTCTAATACACAAGATGAATGAAAATCAAATAAAGAGCTGTAATAAGTTATAAAAATGAAAAAATAGCCCTAGTGTTGGGTCCCAATCTGATGAAAAGTAATGGGAACCGTAGCAGAAATCCACCTTCTTACAATTAATTAAACTGTTAGGTTTATAATGGAGAAACTAAAGGAAGAGCTTCCTTTGCTTAAATCACGTTGTGTAGGCTCTGGTTTTTACAAGAGTAATTAAATCTAAATCATAAATTCAAAGTGATAGTGCAAGTCCATAGGTCATTCTTCTTGGAGTGAGCAGAAATAAGAGGCAGTATTTTATATTTTTTCCCCTTTCTCCAAGGAAAAGAGGTGTGCAATGATAAAGGAAAAGATTTTGAAACCTTCCAAGTGGGGTAAATGACTATATTCGTGTGACTAAAATGCAATTAGTAGAGCTAAAATTAGTTCTCTTCCCTTTAGTAGAAAAAATGTGTTTAGCTCTGTCTGCAGTGGGAAAGACAAGCAGCTGGTGTGTTAAGACCATTGCCAAAGTAGTCAGATGTATGGCATTATTTTTTAATGTACGGTATCAAGAGCTTTGCTTTCCTAGCCTGAAATATGAGTGGTTTACTATTAAAGCCAGTCTGACAAATGGGACAGTTTTGTAGAAAATTTCAACTTTAGGATAATAACATTGAAAAAAAGAAAACTGTCTCCTGAAAACCATGAGCCAAAATTGTAAATGTATTGATTCAGGAGTCTCCAAGATTTGTCAGACTAGTGCCTCCTGCTTAGTCAATGGTGGGCTAGTTACTGTCTCTAAGAAGTGCCGTGGCTTCTCTTGCTGACCTGTCTCATGTTTTTGCCCTGGTTGTGATCGTCAACGAAGATGTAGACCAGACGTGGAACATAAGACATCATTGGAGAGGATGAAGACATCTGAACTGAATTCCCATATAGCACAGCTAGAGATGTTTAAATTGCTTGTTTGGCAGGAGTGGGGAATTCAAAGAGGAGAAATAGGAAAGGCTGGGAGCTTAAAATATTTCATCTGCAATAAAAATTGCCTTTTTTACACTTATTTGATGAAAAGCATTCACAAGTCATGAAAAAATAAATTTAGTTGAAACCCAGATTTTCCATTAAAGTCAGTTTCAATGAAAACTTTCTCGTCAAAAGAGTTACTATGTACTATTTCATTTGGCTCACAGTGAAACATGCAGCTGTTATTGAGCAGACTTTTGAAATGGGTTTTATTTGAAGCATTCATTTACTAGCTACTGGCACACTCTTCCAAGAAAGACTTTCTGGGGATTTTGCCATTCTTGCTTAAGTAAAAGTAATAATAAATAAATAAAACAGGTAAAATGAAGTAACCAAACTGAAACCAAGAGATATCCAAACTGAAGCTCTTAGAACCTGTTTGCTTTTAACAAGACCCTTGAAGCGTGCAGAAGGGAAATTCTCTTCTCCTTTGCAGTTTTGATGATGAAACCACTTTGCCAAAGCTTCTACTTCGAACTTGCAATAGCAGTATTTCCTGTATTTTCAATGAAGCATCGAGGCTAGTTTAAACAGCAAAGAACACTGTTACTTCTCACTTCTGCGTAATTACAAAGGCTAGCAAGAAATTCAAGAAAACAAAATACTAATACAAATCGATATCTATTTTTTCACTACAGATTACATTGTCAAAAAGACCTTCACTGCTGCAGAACACTGCCACAAAAAAACACATTCCAAAAACTATTTTCAAGTTTGTTGCAAAGTAATGATTCATTTCCCATGATGGCTGAGCCACCGTTTGAAAATTAATGAAACTGTAAGCTCATTTAAAGATTTAATAGTTATTAAGAATGATTGCAAATGTTCCTAGGGAGATGTGATTTTGCTATCCACTCACTAAACATCAGTCATATATATGATTAAGTATGTATCAGTGGGGGAAAAAAAAACCCTGGTTAGAGCTCAAAATCATGGCGTTTTCTGAAATTTCAGTAGTGTTCCCTATTTTCTAATGGAGCGACTGAGATGCACACTAGCTTCAGACTCATAGTGAGTCAGTGAAAGAATAGAATGTGTCCAATATGCTTCCAAATTACAGTTAATTAATACACTGGTTCTTGAAAATCAACAAGGAAAATGAAGTTACATGATAGAGGAAATTTAACTCCATCTATTGAAGCTTTGGGATTTATTCATATGTGCAGAATTTTTGTACTTTCAGGTAATAGGAATGATTGCCATTTAGAAACTAGACTTTATACTGCGTCCAAAAATGCACACTGAGTAATCAGTGCATGTCCTTAATGGAGGACTAAACAATATAACGGGACTGAGAAAGGATGTCTGGGAGCAATAAAAAAGCCTGGAAACTTCAACTATTTAAAGAAAAGTATATCCTGACAGCTTCATGAGAGCCCTATAGACTACACACATTTGTAGTGGGAAGATGAGACTGTGAGCTTGGATGCAGGCCCAAATGGTGAGACATCTATAGCGAAAGAGATACTTTGGGGTGAACCAATGCATTTTTATTTCCTCAACAGGTTGTGGGCTCTGCATTCACAACTGCTATTTGGAAATGAGCAAGGTTATAGTTTAATCTCCCAAGTATTTCCTCATGCCTCCTTCTCCCTCCCACCCCACTGTTGAAAATGAGTAGACTACACCAACTTTAAGCTTTCTGAGCAAAATGTTTCAGTACATGTTCAGTGTTTTTATGTTTGTATTTCATCCCTTCAAATCCTGCTGCAGGCATTTCATACAACTGCTCTTTAAAAGATACTCTCACTGTTTATGTGTTTCTGCTGATCTCTCTGTCTCTGAGACAATGGAACAGAATTGCACAAAAATGAAAAACACTCCTTCAACCATACAATCTTGTGGAGGACCAAAAATGAAAGCACGACAGTAAATACCTATTTTATAGGCTTTTGGAGTGACAAATACCTTCAGAAGGACGTTTCTTAATGCATATCTTCAGGGAACATTATTGCCTGTATTAAAGCATGCATCTCATGCATTACTGATATTTATGCACAATATCAACTTAAATGACTGTATATTTTAATTCCGTGCGTTTCTGGTTTCCTCAAGATTAGCTCTATGATTCATTGTAGGCATAAAAAAATAATAGGCATCTAATTAAACATATAATTCACCAAGATGAATTGTGGGAATTAATCTCAGTAAAAGTGAACATCCCAAAGTAAGATCTTTTCCCACTGAAGATATACACCATGAAAAATGGTACAATATATCTTCTTTTATCATAAGATCAGATAAAAGTAAAACATGGTAATTGTTGTTTAGTATAGCAAGACATAGTAGAGAAATGAGAGAATTAAGGATAGAAAAGAACATATATTATGTTAACAACTGTTTGAATTCATGACTGGTTAACATTAGACCCTAGGATGAAAAAAATAAATCTAATCACATCCCATCTACACTTTCCAGGAAAAGAACTGCATTATATGAAATACTTAAAATGGAAATGGAAGGTTTGTTGACAGGCAGGCGGGTGAGGGTAAATGGAATAGAACAAGACTGTCTTTTGAGATGTTTTGGGTGTCCTGGCCAAACAGGCTTGTCATTGATCACACTCATGCTGAAGCTGACAGTGATTTGATTAGCCAGCTAAAGCTGATCCATTTGCCAATGGATGTATTTATGTTTCCCAATTTTTGCTGCTTCTATTTTTGTCATTACTTTTGTTCCTTTTTTATTCAGAAGTTCTTTGTAGATGACAAATGTTTTTGTGGTAACAACTCATGGTGTGACCTGAAAGGACTTTTAAGTATTCTATCGAGTTCCTAAAATGATATTCTAGGTTAGCCAATGTTTAGACTTGCCCCAGGTGAAGTTCTATCAGTATTTAGAAACCACTCACAGAACTCCATGGTAGTGGTTTTCACTGCAAGGTGTAGGGATCATTTCAATCCACACCTTATGCACTGTTACTAAGGTGGTAATTCTTTAGTAGTATACAGCAGTACTCCAGAAAGGGGACTGAAAAATGTAATAGCTACTTGAAATATCAGTGGGACATTTAAAAACTCAGAGTGCAACTACTTGTGCTGGAATTTGACAGGAAGTTTAACCTTGCCTTTTTACTGCGTATCTAGTAACCTCAGCTGCTGTAGATATTTTACGTTTCACCCAAATATAAGAGCAACTTATCAAATTCAGCACTTCCCTGCTTTTTATGCTGGTGGCTGTTACAGCCTTGAGGTCAAGCATTTTCAAGCTGAATTTGGTCAACACTTTTCAAATGTCAGCATTTTGAAATTATTTTTCCTTTCTTCCTTCCCTACATAATAAGAGGAAAAATGGCAGATCTACTCACAAGGTCTTATGAGAAGCTGGACCAGGCAGACCAATTGTATTTAGTTTTTGAGCTACTTGTTGCTTTGTATCGATGTCTGTAAAGCTTAGACAGGAGTTTTCAAAAAAAAAAAAAAAAACAACCACCTTGCCTGTCTAATCCTTATCTGGGAAAAATATCTTGGGTCCTGCTTAAAGAATTTGCTTGGAAAATGTTCAAGAGATATTGAATCATAGATTAATAGAATGTAGATGTATATTTTAGTATTGTTAACAGGATAATTAAATTCAAATAAATTCAAAAAATCTTATGCTGATTTCATCTTTTTTATTCACCTTATAAAGGAGACATTATGTCAATTTTCTGTCATTCTGACAGAAAAAATTTGGGTTGAGGGAAGGCATCCTGAGAAAGAATTTTAGGAAGTGTTTTGAAACTAAATAATGTGATCTGATAAGGAGGATCATGGCAAAAGTTAGGAGAAGAAATCAGTAAATTGCAAGATTTTCAATGGCTTTTTCTGATTTAAAACACTGTGAGTAAGTCTTTGGCTTCTTAAAAAAAAGTAGAAGGCTGAATACAGTAGAGATGAGAAAGTCTGTATACAACATTGTTTTTGAACTATACAGTCAAGGGTGAAGATATGGAATGAAAAT
Organism: Platalea leucorodia; assembly: GCF_965183815.1. Lineage (NCBI taxonomy): Eukaryota > Metazoa > Chordata > Aves > Pelecaniformes > Threskiornithidae > Platalea > Platalea leucorodia. The sequence goes on along the minus strand of NC_138832.1, from coordinate 14,415,962 downwards.
TTGGTTTGGATGGGAAAAAGAACATAAATTTGAGAAGTAATATTAAGTGGGGAATTGAACTTGAGATATCTTAGGTATTTGACTATAAGAATGAATGTTAGGTGGAGAACTGAGTCACAAAGAGTTGAAGCTGCTTGTTCAAAGTCAATTTGCAAGCTAATAGAAAAATGTGGAAACTGCTGATTTGTGTACAATAGAGCAGGTTTACTTTATGGTTGGCCTGGCCGATGGCCTTTACAGTGGTAGGCATCTGGTTTTGCTGTTTCCTGTGCAGACTTTCTTTTGCAAGGAAATATGGTCAATAAGGAGTTTATAGTGCACTTCAGCAGGTACCCTGGTCTTGGATATTCATGGGCTCGGGATTACAGGACACAATCAATTACATCCTGTTTGATGCCTTAACCAAAAGAACAGCCTTACTGGTACTTTTCTGGAGCTTTTTACCATTTCTAGGTTAATGATATCCTTAACTGTCACACGTGGAATTAAAACTGAGGTATTTCTGCGAATGAATTATTTGTTACTGAAGGCAACATACAGCATTCCTCAAACAAGGCCATAAAGCTCTGTTGGGATGTTGTAATTCTCTTCTATAAGACATTGCTTGCTCATTCTGGAATCATTAAAAATCAGCCACCAAATCAATGAGTCTCATTAGAAATCTGTCTTTTTGCTTAATGCTATTGATTTAATCTGTTTTAAAATCCCTATTAACCATTAGTCAATTAAACTCATGACAGTTATATAGATTAGGTAAACCTGACTACTATCTCAGAGAGCTCAGAAGAGATTAAGTGATTATCATGTAAGATTCTTTTAATTAAAGGACACAATTTAGATACTTTGTACCCTCTAAAGCTTATATGATAAAGTCTTCAACCAACAGTAATTATAGATTAGTAATACATATATTGATATACTAAAAAATAAATAAGTGCCTGATAGTTGAAAAAAACAGTTTGTGCATTTGATATGGTGTATGACCTGCATAAAGCTGAAATGCAATGATTTGCTGAAGAAATTTATCTCTGTGTGACAAATGCATTATTCCTAAGTCTGGCAATCAGGTTTAAATACATCAATAGTGTGCAGGTATAACTGATGGAGCCAATGCACCCTTGTACTCCTCTGAACCTTACAGCATCTGCACACATTTTCTGTAGTGATCCTAGTATCCAGAGCCTCTTCTCTTAACTCATATCTCCAATTATTCAAATGCTGGGTTTATGTGTTTGTCTCTCAGAAAAGTAGGGGTGAACCGGGGAAACCTTGTCTCTTCCTCCTGTCTCTCGCTTGCTGACCCTTTAGTCAGCAGTTAGTAGGTGCAAATGTCTCCTTCCATTGCAAAAAGCAGAAATAGGGACTAGGCAGTCTATAAATCCCATTCCGTCTCCTACTCTGAGATGAGAGAAACTTTCTAGTCAAAACCAGCTGTATCTCAGTGATTTTTCAGAATAAGAATTCAAGTAATACCAAACCCGGGACAGAACGTATTTTTTCTGGGATACAAGCCTGAGTTTTGAAAACAAATTACATTTTGAATATTCAGTACTGTTCCCTAAAACCTTGCTTATTCCTCACATTTTCATCTGTCTTTTTAGAAAAAAGGTCCTGAATATTTGCTTTGCATATATTCAAAGATTAAAAAGAAGCCCTTTTTAAACCATCGTCCCATTCTTTTAATTCGTATTTGTAGAGACTGCAAAACAGAGGAAGAAAAGTGTCAGTTCTGGCTTATTTGTGTTTACCACATAATTGTACTGAATTGTTGATGGTTCTCTGTGAAATCCAACTGAATGAAATGCCCTGAAATAGTAGTGTTTGCTTCAAATAGGTTTAATTTTTTGATTCTTGTTCACTAATAATTTGAAAAGAAGACACTTTACTTGTGTGGTAGGCTTCCTTAGCTCTAAATACTCTTTCTCTTCTTTTTGAGTGCTTTTCAAATGAGACAGTATGTGTTTCCATTGCGGAACACAGTGTACTGAGAAGCACTGCTGGAAATGAATTGATTGAAAAATTTATAAATCATTTATTTAGGCTCAATCTACAAAAAGACTGGGGTGCTGTGGTGCTCAGCACCTAAGCTGATATTTAAATGTATTTTTAAATTCAGTCCCTAGCTAAATTAGGCTAAAAAGCATTAACTGTCTTCTGTTCCTAATGACTCTCTTTTCAAGGCTTTCTTCCTTCACATCACAATTGTTTTAAGTGTAATTATACTATACTACTATTATACTGAACTTAGAAATGCTCCTTCATTGTTGTTCCATATGCTTTTCTGAAGCATCTAGTTTCTTCCACTTTAAAAAAGAGCATGTGATATATATTTCTGTAAGAACTGCAAATACAGGGGTTTATGACTTCTGTAACTTTCATTAACTTGTTGCCAATAGTGGGATAATTTTTACCGTGGTCCCTCCCTCCCCATCTCTCTCACTATATATACATATATATAGGCATATATGTATAGGCTTATATATATACGTGTATATGTCCTATTGCTAGTTTGCAGGTTTGTGGATTCTTTGAAATGAAAAAGGCCAATGTCTCTGGAATTATTACTGTGATTGTGCAAACGTTTCCAGCATCTGTTATAACTGCTGGTCTTATTTCAGTGAATAGCTACTGTTGTGCTGTAGCCAAAACTTGTACAGGCATTTCCTGGATAAAAGAGTTTGTGCTGAATTTTAGATGTCCATGTTCATATGTCTACATCTAAGGCACTCATCACAGCTCCTGTAGAGGGTAGAGTAGAAGTGGGCACTTCCAGGGATGTTTTATCTATCTCATCTAAAGATAGATTACTAAAATAGTTCAGGAAAAATGTGTTTTAGAAGTGCCTTTTCTTTCCATTGTCTGTAAAGGGAGTCTATAATTAGATCAGACATAGATGGTTACATCACAGAAGTCTAAAATTAGGTGATATGAATCTCACACTAAAATTTGGTGTCTGCAAATTTTAGATCAAATTCTAAGAAGTGCAGCACACATTTATAAAGAACACTTTGAAGGGGATTGGGCCACAGATATCTATATCACTTTTAGGTTTTGCTGGGATTACCAACAGCTTTGATTTCTCAGCCTAGCTCTTGCCCATACAGGGAACTTAGCAGCAGCCATGAAAAATGAGAAGTATTTTTATGCCTATGAATTTAAGCAGCTAACTAGAAAACAAACTTTTAAAAAATAAAACCAAGACATATACTCTGCATTAAGCAAAAGGATCTGAAAATTGACACGTCAGTGCCTGCATGGCTATGAAAGTCTACTTCTGATCATAACCTTATAAGGAGGTTAACCTTATATCCCTTTGGTGCTATATAAGGTGCGGCGAACCTCTTCACGTTAATAGGCCCATCAGAGAAAAAAAAATCTCTGATCAGCAGGTGTAGCACATCATTAAGATATTTGTTGCATGCTTCCAAAATTCACTCTCTTAGATGGCTGCTCTTCCAAGTTTTCTATTTCTTTTTTCCTCCCCCACAAGTAACTAAGTGTCCTGGTTTCAGCTGGGATAGAGTTAATTTTCTTCCTAGTAGCTGGTATAGTGCTGTGCTTTGGATTTAGTATGAGAATAATGTTGATAATACACTGATGCTTTAGTTGTTGCTAAGTAGTGCTTAGCCTAAGCCAAGGACTTTTCAACCTCCCATGCTCTGCCAGGTGCACAAGAAGCTGGGAGGGAGCACAGCCAGGACAGCTGATCCAAACTGGCCAAAGGGCTATTCCATACCATATGACATCATGCTCAGTATATAAACTGAGGGGGGTTGGCTGGGGGGCAGCGATCACTGCTTGGGGACGGGCTGGGCATCGGTCAGTGGGTGGTGAGCAGTTGCATTGTGCATGACTTGTTTTGTATGTTCTACTATTATTATCATTATCATTATCAATCATTATTATCATTATTATTATTATTTTCTCTTCCTCTACTGTCCTATTAAACTGTCTTTGTCTCAACCCATGGGTTTTACTTTTTTTTTCCCAATTCTCTTCCCGATCCCACCGGGGGTGGGGGAAGGTGAGCGAGCAGATCTGTGGTGTTTAGCTGCCTGCCGTGTTAAACCACAACACTAAGATAATATCCTGGCTCTACTGAAATCTCTGTGTGTCTTAACCAGTGAGGTTCCTATCTGACTGAAGCGGTGCAAAAGGACTAAAGGCTGATGTCCTAATTTGAGTTCTGCTTAACAGGAGGCTCAAGAGGAGACCTGTATCGTGGGCTTTCTAGATCAGTCAGTGGGAATTTGTGAGATACTTCAAGAAAACAAATCACAGACACCCTTCCCAACCAGCCCCTATGACTTGATCTAGAAATTGGGCATTTTGAGGCACAGAAGTTATTCCAGATACTTTTAAGTTTCTCATGATTTGTTAACAGACATCTAGGAAATGTGCAAAAACAGCTCAGAGTCTTTGATCTGTCTTATTCACTAGAAAGATGAAGTACAGATTAAAGCTATATTCAATGTTTGCTCAAAGATCTAGAGATGAATGTCCTTTTGATTCTGAAAGTAAAATTAATGCCTAAGAAAACCACACCATGACTTGTAGGAGTCCTTTCCATTATCGAGCCTGTCAAGTTAGGCTTAGCAGATGGTAAACTTGATTATGGAGAAATTTTCTTTTTTAATGAACAGACAATGATGTATTAAGTGCTGTTGGTTATGGCATTGCTTGAAATGTGAGGGGTTAGTGTCTTTATGACAGATCCATAATTATGGAGGTGCTGAGGAAGTTAGTGCACTGGACTTGTGTTTGACAGATGTGGAATCCAGGCACTCCATTGCTGGAGAGTTACTGAGAGGCTTTGGACACACTTAAGTCTTGGACTTCAGTGTTATAATAGTGATTCTGAGAAATTTTAGATATTAGTTAACTAGGATATAAGGTCACAGGTTACGTGTTTTACATTCAAAGAGTCTTTGGGTAATACATAAAACAGGTACAGGCCCACTTCTCTTTCTTCCAGATGAGACCTTAGATATAGAGCTGTTAAATCATATTCTCTCATTCCAGGTTACTCAAAACTGAATTCCCCCCACCCCTACCCAACAACAGGAAAATCGCTATAGGAAGACGGAAAGTGCACCCATGCAGCATAAGCTAAAGCCCCATGATACTGGTATTCTGGAGCCCAGCCTGGCTCAGGATGGAGACTGCACCACTGCCACTCCATTCAAGTTGCAGGTCCCATGAGTTCTGAGCACACGTGAAGGCAGAACTTTGAAAATTTGAGATTTTTTTACTAGTGGAAAATCTGAGCACCCTCAAATACAAACAACTGTCACAAAGATTACTTCTGTGGATTTTAGGCACCTCATCCTTTGTTTGCTGTGAGTGCTTCAGCTTCAGGACATAACAGTTAGCTTCAGGACATAACAGTACTTGTACAAACTTCCCTATGATGTGGAGGGTGAATATGTTAAAGATTGTAAGATATATAGGTAATATGAGAATGGGAGCCATATAAATACTGGCCCACTTTTATGGCAGTGATAGAATATGTAATTGACATTGTTCAAAGCTACAAAGCTGATTTTATGAAAGGTCTGTATTTTTATTGTTTCAATTAAGGTTATATCTTCTGTTTTCCACTCAGATATACTGTAAAGTTGTTACAAGTCTTGTTCACACATGACTATGAAATACATCATGTTAGTTGTTCACTTTAAAATAGTGGGTTTTATTAGAAACAGACTATTCATAGGTGTGTCTCAAAACTACACTAGAGCCAATTACTCGATTTTCCATTTTAATTATTCATAAAGTCTGAAGTGCTTAGCAAGAAATGAAACAAAAATGTTGAAGTACAGCACATTCTTCATTTTGACGTATCTATGGCTTACGCTTGTCAAAATATTAATCTTTAATTGATGTTTGAAATAAAGAGGTTAGTGCTCATTAAATACAAGATCTGGAGAAGTAGTTGTGGTTAATTAGTAAAGTGTGACTTGTTTATGGATGCCAAAAAACATTTGAATGACCTACATGTTAAAGATACTGATGAATTAATTGTTAATGTGAAATATCTTGTTATTTCTCATGATTCAGAAGTTAAAATTGTAGTTCCAGATTCCTAAATGTATTTGGGCAGACAATTTCCACTGATCTCAGTAGGAGCTTGCTTCTAACTAATTAATTTCTAGGAATTTGCCTTTCTGCTGATGAGACGCATGTTCAGGGACAGTACCCTAAGTCCTACATCCTTCAGAGTAGATGTCTTATTAGGATCAATTACTTATTAGTGATATTATAAAGTTAATCCTGGCTATTCTTGGCTGGGTTTTTTTTATGTGCTTTGTTTATTCAGAATCTGACTTCATTTACCCAGGAAGACACCCTGCTTTAGAGGTGATGGGAGATGATAAGCACCAGAGGCAGTGTGAATCAATGAAAATTGCCTTGGCCTGACCAATCCACAACCTAGATAAAAAGCCTATGGATGATGAAACCCATGCAGGCCCCTCACCGAGGGAGTCTGGGCTGCACACCAGCATTGCGTACTGAAAAAGTTCCTTATTATTTAAGGAACTGAATCCTATAATAGGTATGATCCTTAGCCTGAAATCTCTGGCCAAGCTCCAGGTTCCATAATGTTCTGATATAAATAAGTGTTTTGCTGGATACCAAAGACACTTCCCAGAGAAGAAGTGAGAGTATAATTGAATGTTTAGACCCTGCAATTCAATCACAAATACACTTTGAATGTCTTAAGAATCAACATTAGGCTGAATTGTTGCCTTCTTTCATTGAAGTCAATATGAGTTTTGCTATAGAAAATTATGATGAGGGAATGTGGTCCTGGGACTGCTTACAAGGAGAATGGTGAAAAAAAAATTCTAACATGTAGTGTCAAACTGAGATTTGTTCTGTGAAATCAAAGAAAAATTATCATGAGGCTAGAGAAAACAGGAAAGCCAGGAAGCATGCTCACTGAAAACCACACAATTCTTGTAATTTTGAGAGGACAAAAAGTAAACCAAGCAGAGTTCTACTGTCTAAGAAGAATGCTAGTTGACAGAGGAAAATATCCTCCAGTGATTAAGTCACACAGTATTTACAAAGGAATTCAGCCTTGTGGTAGTCTGGTTCTACAGTTATTTAAAATGAGAGTTATAATAGGAGAAAAAAAATCAAGTTCAAGAACATCAGGAAAGTATAATGTCAGGATGTTTTAATTTCTTTATTGTCCTTGAAAAAAATGGAGATGCCTGAAATTCTGAAAAAAGTTAGAATTTTGCATTACACTGCAGGCCATATTTACAACGGAAGATCTGAACTGAACTAATTTAATACCCAATTTGCCTTTTAAGTACCACCTTTGCACCTTCTGAAATAAAGAATTAATTTGTAAGTTTATGTAACAATGGAAGAAAATTCATTTCTGACCCATGTTTAATTTAACCAGAACTTGATTCTCCACAAGACGTTGCTGCGAGTTCTGGGGAATAAAACACTGCAAGCATCTCTGAAGATACTTTTTTATGAAAGGAAATAGGAATCAAAAATCTGTATGGAGACACCTGACTAGATAAAAAAAAAATTATACTGAAAATTTCCATTGCAGTGTTTAGGAAATAGATGGATATGTTGACGGTGTTGTAACATTTCAAAGAAAACCCTTAATATAGTAACAGTTTGCAGTCACTAATATTCATTTAGAACAGAATGCTGAACTTTTCTGCAAGCAACAAAAATATGATTCATGAATGTATTAATGTCTGCAGCCATTATAGTGTTGCAAGCCTTTCTTACTGTTGATTGAGAAGCAATGTGATGAGGCATTTTGAAGAATGGATTTTATTTTTACTTTTGTAACTAGCAACATTGTTTCATTTAATATGTTGAAACAGCAGGAGTATGTTACTTCTTTAAGTTTTTGCTTGTTAAAAAATAAGAGTGATTATTCTCAAATACATTATGTTAGTGAGTGTTTTAGCACTTGAAAATTGGATTTTGATTGAATGATATCAAACAGAACTGAACAGTTCCTGCACTGTACAGTTGCAGTCTGAACCATCAGTTTCCACTACAGTAATGCGGCTTGAAGTTACTGCCATTTAGATAATATTTATTTGTTACTCTGACACTAGTATTTGAAAAATAAAAAAAGTTGCCTTTGAAGAAGAATGCTAAATATTTTTTGCTCTGTTTCCAGCACTCTGCAGAAGAATCCGGTTTTATGTCTTTGCCCACTGTTCCAATCTGCTGAAGGGGTCTAGTGGTTCATGGGCCTCCTGTTATCTTCTCCCTTTGAATCTATTTAGAAAATGTGTTATTTCTTTCAGTGAGAGCTGGACAGATGTCGGTCTTGGCTCTGAAGATAATAGAGACCAGAGGAAAATAGGATCGTACAATCATAGAATCATTCAAGTTGGAAAAGACCTTTAAGAACATCAAATCCAACCATTAACCTAGCACTGCCAAGTCCACCACTAAACCATGTCCCTAAGCACCACATCCACCCGTCTTTTAAATACCTCCAGGGATGGAGACTCAATTGCTTCCCTGGGCAGCCTGTGCCAGTGCCTGACAGCCCTTTCAGTGAAGAAATTTTTCCTAATATCCAATCTAAATCTCCCCTGGCATAGCTTGAGCCCATTTCCTCTTGTCCTATTGCTTGTTACTGGGGAGGAGACCAACCCCCACCTCACTACAACCTCCTTTCACATAGTTTTAGAGAGCGATAAGATCTCCCCTGAGCCTCCTCTTCTCCAGGCTAAAAAACCCCAGCTCCCTCAACCGCTCCTCATAAGACTTGTCCTCCAGACCCTTCACCAGCTTCGTTGCCCTTCTCTGGACACGCTCCAGCACCTCGATGTCCTTCTTGTAGTGAGGGGCCCAAAACTGAACACAGGATTCGAGGTGCAGCCTCACCAGTGCCGAGTACAGGGGCACTATCACCTCCCTGGTCCTGCTGGCCACACTATTCTTGATGCAAGCCAGGATGCCACTGGCCTTCTTGGCCACCTGGGCACACTGCTGACTCATATTCAGCCATCTGTCGACCAACACTTTCAGGTCCTTTTCCGCCAGGCAGCTCTCCAGCCACTCTTCCCCAAGCCTGTAGCGTTGCCTGGGGTTGTTGTGACCCAAGTGCAGGATCCAGCACTGAGCCTTGTTGAACCTCGTACAGTTGGCCTCAGCCCATTGATCCAGCCTGTCCCGATCCTTTAGCTCATCTCAGCTCACGATCTTAGTTCATCTCAGCTAAAACTATGACTTTCCTAAAGAGCTGTTTACTACAGAAATTGCCCCTTTTCTCTCCTTATGTGAGACAATTATATACCTCTTTATTTATGAAAATAAATTTATATATTTTATTTATACTATTTACAGTTTATCACAACAGTTTCATGATACAAGGAAAATTACCTCCTTTTTAGGGCTATGGAAACTGAGTCACAGTTAGCAATGTATGTTTTGCATGGCCAGGACTAAAAATTGATTGCAAATAACAGTTAGTGACCATTCTTCTGCCCCACCGTGTATTTATTTCAGTGCTGTTAATTATTTAAGCATTCAGGTCATTTTGGATACTAAAGCCAATGTCAGCCTTCCTGCTGAAGGGCTTGTTGCCTTGCAATAGAAGAGGAATGACTTGTTCAAGAAAAAGAAAATAAATTATAGGATTTATACTAGTATAATTGTCAACAATTCATGGACCTTAACTTTCTGAATAAAAGCAACCACTTTAGGAACACTGGGCCTACACAACTAATTATGACTAATAGACAGACCTTCTAATTCTACAGATTTTCATTACCACTGTGTGTCCTGAGTGGTTCTAGGCTGCTTTTACAATGAAGGGTCATGGGATCTACAGTTTGTTCCCTTAAAACTGTGCTGTATGGTATCTGCAGTCCTAGCAGGATGATATGGGAATGCATAACCAGTTGTACAGCATTCCTATTTGTCTGGAGCTGTATCTAAAATGGGTTACTGGCTTTAATGAGCCTACTGAGTTTCATGCAGTTGCTGACCCAAAATTATTTGCAAGAGCACACCATGGAAAGGGAATGGAGAAAAAGGTACACGCAACTGACAACTAATTTTAGGAGGGACAGTCTTAAGAGGAAGCAGAGAAAGATAAAAGATGTTGAACAAAAGAAAAGACTTCTTTTGAAATGCACAGATCAGAGCAAAAAATGAAGGTCATGGGCTAAGTCTACAGAGCCTTTAAAATATTATAAGGAATCTTTAACAGATTCTGGAATGAAAGGTGTGCAAAACCTAACAAACTCATTCCACAAAGGCATGTTTACACTGTCTTAAAACTGCTAAAAGAGGCTTTCTGAGCTTGCTGATGCATGGACAGGCATCTTGCTTTTCTCTTTCAGAGATATATGGCTCTAAGAGGAGACAGAAGTGAAAAGAATTATTTTGTAATAAAAACAGTCTCTGCAAAGCTCATCTTAAAGGTCAGAAAATAGAACACTTACCAGAATGCACCTTTTATTTCAGTACTTTGAGAACAGCTATTGGCACTATAGCTTAGAGTGCCAGTGTTCAACTTCTAAATGTTGATGCCCATGTTGTTACACACTAATTCCAGCTATAAGAAAGGCAGTGTTAGATGGTGACAAATTAACTTTAAATTCCTCAGACAGCTGTATCTCTAAAAGCTTACTACTAGCACACAGATCAATAATTGCAAAGAGGAAGGGTACCCACAGAAATTCTTAGTTTTGGTGCAAACACCTGGGGACTGATCCCAGATGCTCAGCACAGTCCTTTGAAGAGGCACTGGAGGAAGCCCTGTTAGAAGGGCACTGGTGTAGCCAAAGTAGTGAAGTATTCTGTGAGGTCTTATTAGTTAAGATGAGGTGATTACCCATCCAGAGCTTGGCCTGGCATCATGTGTCACGTGCATAGAGAATCTCAACTGGAAGTAACCACTCTCAGTTCCCACTCAGAATAACACTGTATGCCTAGATGTCTCTGAAAATATTGATTTGTCCTCAGAAAGTCCTGTTATTTACATCTCTCTATGAACCAGCTGAAGCAAAACTTTGCTATATCTTTTACTGTATTTTCTTTGAATTGCAAATATTTCATTTGAGTCATTTTGGAAGAGTTCTCTTTTCAAGTGTGGAAGAATATTGGCTATTCTAAATATTTCTTCCTCTCCTGATGATATTTCATCCTTCCAAAGGATTTCTATTCAGCATTTAATATTATGGATTCAGCTTAAAAGTACAGCATGACTATTCAGAAATTCTTAGGTTGCCATCATTTTTTTTTCCTCAGTTTGTCAGGGAAATAAATGTAATTTGAAGACTTTGAAATAGATAGCAGTTACTATATGTGGCTTGAAACTGACATATCAAATCTGCTCATTCTGACTTTGGCTGGTGAGTTCGTAGTGTGGACTGTAAAATCTTGTTCATTTGGAAAAGCCAGAGTAAATAATATAACAAACAAGTAGAATGTGGAGATGATTATTTCCTGTGTTGCTCTAATGCCAGTGAGGTCTGTTCCCAGCCACTGACTGTCACTGGACCCAAGGCTTTATAAACAGTTCAGATAGATACTTAGACAAAGAAGTTTGAGCTTGATGTTTATGGCAGCAGGCAATAGAGGAATAGGCAGTATATGGAATTTGGAACAGCTATAAAGGGGAAAGGCAGGGCGGGGGGGCAACTTGCAGCTGCTAGGTAGATGTCCCCCAATGTGAAAGAAAGTACATAAGTGTTAGAAATAATAAATCAGAGGCTGATTGGAAGAGAGAGCTAGCATTTCAGTAGTAAATGTGAGTGGATTTCTTGTCAAAGACATTGAAAGTGAAGACAAGCAAGACAAGCTGTGTATATTTAATGAAATAAAGAGGACCTTGTAGAAGTATTAAAAGTGTGGCACCAGAGTGACCAGTTATGAAAACAGTCCTCACAGTGAGTAGGATGCAATTGTATTTGCTTCAGTCTACAGAGCAAATTGCTGAAATTGAGACAGAGATAGCAAGAAACTGTATGAGACTTTGGATAGGAAAGGCCATACTATGCAGAAAGATGCAGGAAGATTGTAAGAAAGCCTTTGCTTTCTAGATAGAGAGATGAGAAACAAGCTACCTCTCAGTCAGCCATGCCTTCCCCAGCTGTGGAACAAGACCTACTGCTAGGGTTCTGTAGCAAGGAGCTTGGCTGGGAGGAAAGCCCAGCAGATGAGCTGACTCCAAAAGCCACATAAGCTTTCATCAGATTCTGTTGATAAGTTTTGGCGTTTTTTAATGTGTTTGATTAACACTTTGTCATGAAATTTTCCCTTTCAGAAAACCACAGTTTCACAATGGGACCATTTAAGTTTGAATTCCAGCTACTTCTATAAGAAGCGAATTCATGAACACCTTCATGTTTTGCCAGGACACCAGGCGCTAGAGAGACAGGCCAAGGTGGTGTTTTGGACAGAAGAAAAGTTATGACTATCCTCATTTATTCCACCTTTGGAATTAGCTCATAAATCCCAGCAGGAAATGAAAGTCATGATAGTTCTGAAATATTTATTGGTCTTTTTCCTTATTCTTTCTTCTTTAATTATACTAAGTTAGTAAACAACTTTACTCTCAATTAAGCAGATTAACTGTAGTGTTTGAAATTTAACTCTCCAGTCCTTTACTCTTGCAGATTTTAGCTAATGGTATGTGTGTTCACATGCATGCCTGAAGATTTGTCATTGTAACCCTCATTAGCCTGAACAGGGGCTATGTGGATAATTTCCCATGTAACATGTTTAAATCTGCCTTTCTTATTAACCTTAAAGAGCTTCATGGGGCTAATTGCTGGCAGTCATGCAGGAGATGAACCCCAATATGTTGTTTGTAAACAGGTTCTTGTGATTTCTGAAACATGTACCCATATTTCCCTCAGAAGTAACTAAAATAGCCTTTAATATGGGTAGTAGCTATGGCAACTGTTTTAAAATATTTAAACAACATAAAATACACAAATCGTTATAGTGTGTAAGTTATTGCTGGCTTGATGCTACTGTGATTTATACATGCTTTCATGAAAAGTTTAGTTTCCAGCACGAGTATGTAAAATATGTGTAAGAGTTCAGATGCTTTCCTATGAGGTTCCCTTTTTCTCATCTTTGCTCACACCAGCGGTCCTTGCTAGGAAAATTAATCAGGAAGGGGTAACATGTCTGTGATTTTTAATATTTCATTTTGATTTTTGAACAGACTAGAATAGGACTGCACTGAACTCTGGGGCTGCTCTGCCTGCATAGCAGGAAACAGCTGATAAAACCATTCAGTGTTCTTTCTTAAGCTTCATATTCTACTGTGTAAGTGATACTGTTAGAAGAGATTTGGGAGACAAACTTTGCTCCTGCCTTTGTCTTCATGCTAGCACTCTGTGGGGTGACTCAGCTGCATGTCACAGAAGCTTGAATGCTTCCTATAGAAAGCACAGCAGAAACGTCTGAGACCAATAGGAAGGATTTATTGCTCAGGGCTGGTGAGCAGCAGATGGTGATCTGGGGTAGCTCTCTCCATTTGCCCAGGAAGCAGTTGCACGGAGGGGCCTTCTGCCTTTGAGTAGGGTCGCAAGTGTCTTTCGCCAAGGATATAAGGATGACCAAGGGAGGATGCAGATGTCAAAAAGTTTTCTTGCTGGATTCATTGTCTCTGGGAACAGAAGGTGGAATGTCTGGATGAGAAGAAAGGAAACTGATGCAGGAGGTTATAGGAATTACAGCCAAATCTTACTACAAGTCTTCTCAGGGACTCATTTTCCCCTTTCCATGAAGATGACAATGCTTAATAAAAAGTCTTTGAAATTTGGATCAGAGCTCTGTGATCAGAGCTTTTAAGGTATGGATGCACAAATGTTTGCTTATTTCTACTTCATAAAAATGTATACCAATAAAATGAAGGTATATACACTTGTTTTAAAATGTATATGCTGATGTTATATTTTGATCCTTTCTCTGTGATTTAATGTTTGATTCAGGGCTCCCTTTTTAGTTCTATGTTACAAAAATAAAGAAGCTTAAGATTTAGCCTCAAGAGACTAGCACAATATTGTTCTCTCTAATTATGCTTGTAATTATCACAGGACATATATTTTGAAAACACTAAGTCTCTCTGAAGTCTTTGAAAGCTTTGAGCAATGCAACTTGTGCCCCAAGATGCAGAGAGAATGGGTGGAACCAGGCATCTGGAACATGCAAAAGATGTCCTTCTTGTACTGTATTATTTTTTAAACAATTCTAGATGCCTAGTCTGCAGGCTATATGCAAGCTTCTTCTATTACCATATCTACACTTTCTTAGCATAACTTTTCTTCTAGTTGCTGTTTGGGATTCAACTTCAAAAACAATATTGTTGCTTTGAAAAAGCTTTATCTTAAATACTGCTGAAACAGACCAATGAGTTGATACTCTATTTTCAATAAATTGGTCGAAACTCAGTGTCACTGGATTTACTCTGCTATTACTGGGAGGAAAATTTGATCCATTGGTTTCATTTATATTATGCTTAATGGTTGGGTACTTCAGCTGGCATCTTAATATGGCTTAGCAATTTAATGGGGCTTGATGAAAGACACTCCATATACTTTCTCTGTCAGATTGTTTTTGCATCAGAATCCATGGACATCCCAACTAGTTCAGCAAGTAGAATATCTGTTCTTGAAGTTAATGAGTTCTTGTCTACCTGTTCCTACTAAAAAAAAAAAAAAATGCAGTCTGTCATCAATACCTGTTCAGTTACACAATATCCCATGAAACACCTTTTTTCTTTTTTCTTTACTTTACTCGGAACACCTGTAGCACTTGAATTCTAGGACAAAATGGTAAATTGCTTTGATTTTCATACTGCTAGCAGTGCTTTTTTATCTTCACTCTGAATACAAGCTCCACTGCATGTCCTGCATCCCCTCTTTTCTTGATGCTTTTCCAGAGCCCTACGTAGGTGCTCCTCCAGATAAGCTTTAGGTCTGAGTAATAGTGGGTATGCTCCTGAGAATATTTCACTTGTTTTTAATATTTAGACCTTATAAGTTTGGGTTTAAGGACTGTGCAAAAACTTTCAATTTAGTCTGTGGTGGTGTATCCTGGCCTCCATCTCCCTGTTAGTATTCCGAAGTCTGGACAAATGCTTCAGTAATTTTTTTTTTGTTGTTGTTAAATGTGTAAGTAGAGATTCATGAAGGAGGACTTTGATTTGAGTTTGTTTTCAGTGGATTTCCTTCCTGAGATTGAAGGTACATATCCCATCCCTAACTAATTTTTGGGAAAGTTTGTAAAAAAAATTATAGTCAAGGGGTACTTGAACTCATGAATATTGATTCTCCTCTGGTAAGCAGCTCTGGGAAGCCCTGAAAGTGTGCTACTGCTTAACAGAGGGCTGATGCATGTTTGGGAGAGAAATCACTTCCAGTTAGGTTTCCTTATAAAGCTTTGTAAGAATTAGGGTAGATGATGCAAGAATAAATGTGTTCAGAGAGTTGTTATCACTAGTAGACAACATGTATTTAATGAGTTTGCATATCATGTATAACTCTGATGGCACTGATGATTAGTAACTAAGCAAAAACGTATTCCTTCAGGATGCTGTGAAGTGTAAGACAGCAGATTAGGGTATTAGGTTAGGGGTATTTCACGGCTGCTCTTCAGAATAGGCACAAACTCACTGCATCAATGAGTGAGCACATGTTCCCCAGTAAGTAATGAGTTCCTGTTTAGCGCTAATGTGAAAATGGGGGCTCTGCAGTTTCATCAAGTGGAATGGGCAGAAACACAGAGCATGTTGAAAAAACACAAATTAACCTCAACCTTTGAAATACAATTTACCTATGTGGATGAGATCAAATCATGCTCTGCGAAGAGATTTTGAAGACTTTTGAGCATTAAACGAGTAAAGGGGAAGGGTCCCAAGAAATGATAATAAAAAACTGCCATAGCAACCTGCTCATGTTTATCTAAATTAAATATTACTTTAAAATCTGCCATCTTGCTGACGACGCGTTTTCAGTATGAAATGTTAAATATTCACACAATACTGTTAACTTCCACTGCACTTCAAAAATGTTGAAATCAATCCAAAGCCCACTGAAACAAGATTTTTTTTTTTTAACATAATCTTTAATCAGGTGAGGTTTTCCTCTTTCTAGTGGGCTGTGGATCAGCCTCCATTATTAAAGCAGAATGAGACTCAGCCATGGTTCTAGAGTACTTTTATTGTCAAAACAAAACAAAAAAAACCTCAAACAATTGGTACATAAATAAAAATACCTTCTCTAGGCTCTAGTCCTGTGTTTGTCCTGTTTTATGGCTAGCAAGAGTAGCTGGATATAGAGCTCTGAAGGGCTCATTATTAGAAGAATTTTAAAGCGGTTTTTCAGAAACTAAGTGGGACTATGTAATGTGCTGAGGATCTGAAGTTCAGGAGGGAAGACAGAAAAACAAGGGAAATGAAAGAATGAGTACAGAGTGAGCTAACTAGAAGAATGGTATCTGGGATGCAATGAAAATGCTACAAATCTTTCGGGATTTTGAATTTCTGTGACAGACAAAATACAGTTGAGAATGTCTGTAAGAAGGGCAAAGGAAAGGATTGGAATTTTCTTTTAGATGGTTTGTATTGCAGGAGTGGAAGTGCCTGCATCTACAGTTTCTAACACCTGAAATCCCTGAAGGTCTGATCACACTAGAATGCTATGACTATGGTTGATAGACTCTTTCGAAATTTTCTAATGTATATTCCTATAGTTGATACACAGTCTGTTCATCAGACCCTAAAGAGGTGTCCTGAGTACAAGTTTGCTCTGAAACCTCTTCAAAATTCAGATATATTACACACCTGTAATTGATGCATTTTAAGTAGTGCCTCTTCAGCTTCAGCTTGGAGAAACAAACTTAGCATGAAAACACAATATACAAAAGGAATTCTTTAATTATTTCATAATAAATATAATAGTTCTTTTTTTTTTTAATAAGTTGGATGTTCCATATTTTTCATTCTGTGTTATGAATGTTTCTGTTCCCCCATCTGTTTTTCTTTACTGTGAGTTGCTCCTGTAAGCCCTTGATTCAGTATGGCATTTGCACCTATGCCTTACTCATAAACATGTGATCGTTCCCATTTGGGGAGGAGACGAAGTAGGGAAAAGATGATTATATACTTTAGTGCTGTGCTGGATTGAGACCCTGACAATGCTTTTTATCATAGATTTCTTGCCTTGGGTTTGCTAGAATGTGTTCTGTGACTTCTAGAAGAAAGTGATTTACATTTAATCTACAGCCTTTTTCTCTTTGTACATAGCATCTTGTTCTGAATACTTACAACCGGTAATAGTCTTTGCTGAAGAGAAAATTTACTACTGGGAAAACCATTTGTGGATGGGTTTGGGTTTTAGCTCTGTGTTCAGGAAAAAGATCTGCAAATATGCTGTTTACAGCTGCAAATGTTTGTTGTGTAAAGCTCATTAACAGAAAATTAAATATATTGAATACCCCCCCCCCTTTTTTTAAGCAAAAGATCAATTCGCACTAAACCCACTTATGCAGTCAATTACAATAAGTGTACATAGGTAAAAATATAGAAGCTAATCCAAGGGAAAGTGTATAATACCGTAGTATTTGGCCAATCAAATACCTTCTCTTAAGCAGTAATTATATAGCTACCAGTCTTAATTCATTCCACTCCTATCGGTTGTGTGGACAAGAAATGATTTCATGTTTAGCTTACTTTAATTGGACATAACAGGAGATGGAAAGGTAACTGCAAAACTATAAAATGTTTGTGCAAATCATAAGCTAGATTTGGGATGCTTTCCTAGTGTGAAACAACTGGAGAACACCTATTTTAAAAGTGAGCTACTTCTAGTAAATCAAAGCAGCTCATTTAGGAATGAGATTGCTCAAAGTTTACATCACCAAAAATGTCACTGACGTGACTGAAAGTAATCATGGACAATTCATGTCTGTCGTGTCCTCAGTAATATTTACTGAACATAGCAAAGTAAATTCACATCAACAAGGTTAATTTGTGTTGATTCTCCTAATGTTAGTCCCCTAGTATTGAGTATTATTTTCTGTATGATGGAAAATTTAGGGCAGCGAAGGGGTGATGGAATTATTGGAGTGCACATTTGCAATTCTACATGCTGTCATTCAATAAGAAAATAATCTTGATTGGCTCCCACTTATGTTGCTGATTCTCTTGAAGATTAATTTTGAATTGGCTTAATTTTTGCCAGAATAATAACTTTAAGGTAAAGTAAGACTGTGAAAACACATTTCATGGAATATCCTATTACGATAGTACCCTAAGGGGAAGCAGCTTGAACTACCTGTTGTAGGTGTCTGGGGTCACCAAAAACAAGCATAAGAAAAGAAGGAGGACACCTTATTGCTTGACTAGATCTGCCAGGTCGCACTACTGAAACCTTTCATTCTTTGACATTAAAGCCACGTAATTAAATCTCTGCTCATCTCTACCTCTGCAGGTTCCTGGATACAAAAGGTATTTGCTAGAATAGGATCCCACTGCATATGTACAAGAAGGCAGTTTTACTAACTAACTTGCTTGTTTTCGTACAGAAACATCTGCCTATTTTAGAAATGGTGGTGTTCTGATTGCATTGTCTTGCAAATTTCAATGTCCACATCAAGAGGGAAACCAACAGTTATGTTCCCCTACACAGATGTAATTTTCTCTGAACGTGTTCCAGCTAGTACTTTGACTAAGACAGAGGCAGAAAAGATGTGTTTGAATGAAAAGCAGAATTACATCGCACATGTAATGAAGCTGCTGTGCAGGTAACTTTAATTCTGGTGCTCTCTAGAGCCTGATAGCTTGCCTTTCCAACAGGTTACTAATATTCAGAAGTGCATATAAATTTTACCTATGAAGGACTAAAATTCACATAGCATGATTACCAGTTGAAAATATATTCCCTTTTCCAGATAGTAAAAAATCTTATTAACCAGCATGGATTTCTTTTTTTTTTTTTAATAGATTACTGTGTACTGACACACACATGCATTTTTATTACCTGGCTTTTTTTAAAATGATTTTAAATTATTGTCTTGTAGAGTAGAAACTGAAATCAAGTTGTTTAGCAATTGTACATTCTAGCCATCAACTAGATGGCTGTAAATCATAGTGAACTGAACTCGGCAGCTTTCTCCATTAATAGGTCCATGAATTGTTGTTTAGGTTTTGATATAATTTCAGCCACCACATTCCAGTTGGAATAATGTGAAAACTAGCAGAATGAAACACATAAAACTGGTCAAAAATCTTCTGATGAAACCTTTTATCCAAGCAGACAAATTGGACAAATTGTAGGAAACAAACTTACTTCGACAACAGCAAGAATCAAAAACAAGCAGTCGGTATTCTGGTGTAACACTTCAGAACAAAGCAATTTTTCTGTTTTCATTTGAAAACGAAATTGTTTTTCATTTAGAAATATCACATTAAATATGTCAATTTAGAGAAAACTCCAAATATTTTTGTTTACCTGGAATAATTTTCAATGTTTTTTCTACAGGGGATTTCTAAATCGGTGGTTGAAAGCTTTTATATATAAAGGAGTTCATTCCTTTCCAAGTGATGCACAGAGAAATCACCTGTGACCCCTTGATTCAGCATTAGGTCAAAGTAACTGGACAGATATCCTTAAGAAGAATATGGTGTATGCAACTGCAGTGTGTTTGCTGCTCGTTCAGATAGGTGTGCTGTCTTTTGGCAAATTCTTCTATTTTAGATGAGCCTCCTGTGTCCCTGGTTGCTATCCCATGTTACTTTGCTGTTCTAGCAGGAACACTTAAATCTGTTTACTTAAGCTTTATGCTGGTTGACTTTTATCATCATCTTAAACTGTGGTGTGGAGTCAGGACAAAGCTCAGCTCTGCCCATACAGTGTAGGGCAAAGCTGGCCTCAAGGGAGAGCTGGTTCTGCATCCAAAGTACTGGCACTTCTGTCCTAGCCTGGCACCAGTGCATTGGTCTGTATTATCAGTGCTTAGAGCTTCATGGGACAAATGTTTCCATTCTCCACATTTGAAGACAAAGCTGAACTTGAGTTTTGTAACCAAAGACCTGCAGAAAGTGACAAGAGGCCTAACCCTTCTCAGTGAGGTGGTTATGGATCTGTGCCTATGCAAGGCTTCGTGTTTTACAGAACAGTCTGGAGGTTTGGGTCTAAATAAGAAAACATGCCATTCATTCTTCTCTGAGAGCTTGTTTTGAAGCCAGAAGTTGTCATAGTAAAGAATCCTGTGGCTCAGTGTCCTGTCTCTGGCAGAAGCTTTCAGGAGATGCCTTGGGAAGAGTGTCAGAACAGGAGTAGCGTATGGCCTTTCTTAATACTTTCTCATTTCCAGGTATTTTGTCTTAAAGAACTTCCTGAGCCTAGTGTGGTTTCTGTTTATTCATTATCCACCAGTCAACCACCTACAAAGAAGAGGACCAGCTGCTGTTTAGTTTGAACTTCAGTATTATCTGGCTTTGCTTATACCCCACAGCTCTGGGGGAAGAGTGAATGATCAGTCCAAATTCCCCTTCTCCATGCTTATCATGGGATCTGAAAGACCTCTGTCATATCCCCTCCAGTTTTCTCTTTGCAGGCCAAAGAGTTTGTCATTGCGTAGGTGCAGTTACATCAGAAAGGCTGTGGTGGATATGTGGTGGATAAACACAACACATTTACAATCATGAAATAAAATCAAATGACATTCATTCTAAAAAATGGCAATATGTGCATTGGGATGACAGTTACTTGTCTTCAAGAATGAAACACGCTAGTTCTAGATGTAAAATAGTTCAACTTCAAATATGCATTAAAATTACAGACCTGGCAGCTTAATGGTACTCTTATCATTCTGCTAAATGTGGGTATTTTATCCAAATATACAGTCATGTTAAGCTGTGTCAGTTAGGAGAGCTGTTGGAATTGCTTATATTAATAGAAAAAAAAAAAGAAATATAAAGTAATCTGTTGTTGTTTAAATTGTCACTAGGATCTTCTGTGTGCCTTCTTTACTATACAGTGCAGGAAAATCATGTCTGCTCTGTTGCTGCTATATTGAAATAACTTCCTCATCTCTTATGACTGTTTGTCATGTTTGATGGCTTTTCTCAATGCTCTGCTCCCAGGCTCTTATTATGAGAGAATCTCAATTCTCATTAAAACAAAAACAAGACCCTACAGCCTTCTTGATGGCAGATAGAGGCTGTAAGTGTGCAAAATGTGCTTCAAAAGGCTTAAAAGTAAAAGACTAATAGAAAGTTCAATTAAAGCAGCTCTCGTGATTTTGTGAGTGCTAGCCTAAGAAATTTTTGAACAGTTAGGAATTTTTCAGAAGTTAGAAATCCTATATAAACTTAAGATACTGCTGTGAATACTGGCATATAAGGATCTTGCAATTTCGCAGCTGGAAACTTGAGTAGACTCTAAATGAAACACTTTACAATTAAATAATCCTTCAAGCATCCTTCTTCAACTCGCTGCCTTTTAGATCTTCACTGTGAAGCAAAATCCTGCATTTCTCTTGAAAGAGAAATAAAGATGGGGGAGGAGAGAAAAATTAAGATTCAGTTGTGAAAAGAAATTCAGATAAGTAAACGGGGGGCCTCTTTCTCTTTTCCTAATCTTAGTACAAATGCTATTTAATAAGATACCAACAACATTCAATTAGCATCGATCTATGCAAGATGCTACAAATATATTTATATGAGGTCACACTCATTTAAAACATTAGAGGTGTAATTACCAGCCGGGTGCTACAAAACTAAGTGGAACAATACATTTATCTCACAAACATTCAGAAAATCATCAAGAAAATGTTCCCATCTGCTGTATGATCAGATTAATTTTACTTTATATCAGCCTTCTTATTAAAACAATCACTTTAGATAAGAAAAGGACATATTCATATCTGTTGCTGTCTTTAATTTGCAGCAGGCATACTCTGTAGATTTTGAGAAATGGTAAAAGAGTTACAAGTAAATGCTGCCCTGCTCCTCTGGGGTTTCACACTTGAACTATTTAGTTGCTTCATGGATTTTTAGTGAGGTTGATTTATCCAGCAGCAGTAATTGAATAGGAAATAACAGTACCCAAAAGCTTTGAAATTTGGGACATTTAGTGTGTAGCTGATTTGATAAGAAAACTGAATGAGAATTCCAGGTTCAAGAAATAATGTAATTTATTAAAATATAGAAATAGATACTGGTTCTATGAATCATTTAGATCCATTTACTCCATATTGGAAATATTGATCTAACCTTACTAACTTAAATACAGTGACAATTTCATTTTATACACAAATAAGGTGAAGAACAATTCTTGCATATCTCTTGCAGCAGTAAAAAAGTATATTCTGAGAATTTTCCATGAGACTATTTATGACAATAATTGAAATTCCAGAAACGTTTAAAGCTTTACAGAGCTTTAGTGGAGACAAATTAAAGATGTTTTTAATTCATGTCCATATCGACTCCATAAAGAAAGTTTACCCCAATCTCTGTGATTAATATACTGCTGTATTTTGTCTGAGACAAATAACTTTGATTTTGACCAATTTAATGCATGTTACTTCCTCTGCAATTAATCATTATGGCAAGTTTTCCTCTAATAAGAAAAAAAAAAAAAAAAAGAAAGGAAGTAGTGGCAAAACAGGACAGCTGCTACATATACAGTAAACTGTTTACTGGCCCAGGATGACTGGAAGGGGAGAGGGGTACTGCATTTATCATCCTGCATTTGATTAAGGAATGAGCAGGATAAAGTTTGCTGTGTTACTATCTGGCTAGTACACACATTTGATTTTGCCTATGGCCAGCCTGATCTCCATGTTGTCAACAGTAGCTTATTCTTGCTGTTAATGCTTTCAGAAATTCTGGAGCTATTCATACACACAAATTCTGCTATGCATTAAGCATATCTACTTGCCACAGGATGCAGCAATTTCTGAATACGTAGACTTCCATAGTTCACAAACTAAACTCTCTTAAAACGCAAACTGTGTTCAGATATGTCCCTATCAACATATGCACTATACAAGCAAATTAAATAGTGGCCTCTTTTGTCTACTGCATAATGAACTCTCTCCCTCATTCTCTCTGCTAAAATTCTTGTCCATTACTTGGTCATCTGCCGAATCAATTATTTATAAGGAAGGAGGCTATAACCTTTTTCTCTTGGCCTCTGTAAGTCCAGGGTATTTGATCTATTCACAGAAAGTCACCTCACTTCCTGAATTCCTCTTCTTGGAAATCAAAGGTCAGGAAAAAACTGCTCACTCACAGCATCCCGAAGCACATGTCATCTTTGCTCCTTTTCTGTGTATTTTTTTCCTCTTCTAATTTTACTCTTTTTGTCTTGTATTCAAGGGACTTTGAACTCCAACAGAAAGAAAAGATCCTCATATGCCTTATTAAGTATGGATCATATCCACATGTGAAAACATTAGCAGATAAGCTATCAATCAATTACATGTAGGTATATAGGTATTATTCTATCTGGGGACCTGTATTGCTTTTGAGCAGGAACTTAAACCAGAGACTCAAATCCCACTTGACAGTACTTTACCAACATGGAACAAAAATAACCTCTCCTTAAGGAAGAGACTTGATGATTGGGGCAGAGTGCAAAAAAGGGTAAAAAAATGAATGGACAATGTTAAAGCTTCCTAGAACTTTTTCAATGGAGTCCAACTTCTCAAACCCAAAAACTGCTTGTAGGAATTTCCATTGGGAAAGTTTCTTAACACAAAGATGGAATTCTAATGACAAGAGAGATTCCCCACCACATGTGAGCTCTGAGTGTAAGAACAGACAGTTTGGCTCCTACACTGGCCAAAACTGGAAACCTAAAAAATCAGGACAAGCATTATAAGTGACAAGTCTTGAACAGACACAGGGGGTGGGGAGTGTTAGTTAGGCATTTAGGGAGGTGATAGGTCTATGAACACTTTGCAGTGAAGAAGAGGAATCTGTTATTGGGTGTAAATGAGGAAAGGTGGGCTGTTAGTGAAGGGTTAGGAAAACCACAGCTGCACCAACACATTTAATGGTTATAAGTGAAGGGACATCCTCATGAATTTTTTTCAAGGCCAAAGGGAAGGTCTTTATAATTAACGAGATTTAAAGTGATGAAAATTAATGTGCAATGATAATAGCAGATACATCATTGTATGTTCAATGTAATGCAGGAAGAATGTGCAAAAAGTAGGCAGGCATAGGCTTTTTGGGAGGATCTGGAAGAGTTGAAACTCAAGGAGACTTTCTGGGTTCAAAAGTCAGTGCTGACATTATTTCTGAGAATAACACAGAAAACAGGCAGAAACTGAGCACTTTCCTTTGCTCACATTTAGCATATAGTGATGATGAGACCACACAGACCTGAGTAAAGGTTTCATTTTGGATAAGCTAAAGTTCTGTGACTTGCTGATTGTTGAATTCAGTTGTATAGAGTATGCTTGACTGCTAGGCAGAATAAGGGGAGAAGGAAAGAAACACCTAAAACAGAGCCTTACAGAAGACTCTTCCTCCATCTACATGTTTCTCCCCAAAAGTAGGAGAGAATAAGAACAAAGATTCTCTGAAAGAGAGGTAAAACAGCTTATAAGTTTGTTAGAAATTTAGTCATTTAAGTACATTTGGTGTTCTTTTTTTTAACTTGCAACAAGTAAATAAGAATTTGTTACTCATTTATTATGAATAATCTCCTCCACAGAAGCATACAAAATACTATATGCTACTAGAAAGCCCGGTAGCCAACAGTGATATATCTGTATGTCACTTCCCAATAGTAATACCTGTTTGATTTGTTTGAAGTTTTGCAATTTATTCTTTACAGATACTATTAAGAATGTGTTTGGTATGCTGTCAACTAGCTACTGTGACAGTGCAACACTGTAAAGACGAAAGTATTATACTAGATTTGTATGGAGTGTGTAGCAATGTGAGTTTTCACAGTGACTTATAACATTGCATGTTGTGTTGAATGGGGAGCCCTTTCACTAAACCTGTGTGAGGTCAGAAAAATACATAAAGATAAAAAGGAGTCACTAATTCGTGTAACACAATTCTTTAGCTGAGATACGTATTATACACAATCATCTCAATTACACATCTCTGCCAGGATAGAGTGAATAGTGATCCTTCACATTCAATTTCTTCTGGAAGAGTTGGAAGGAAGACCAAGGATGGACATTTTAAGCTATTGGTGGAACTTCAGGAATGCAAGAAGTTGATACTGAGGTGCAGGGTAAAGGCAACCCAACATCAGTCATACTAAATATAAACCTCTTCACTTCTTTCCACTATGGAATATTTGAAATGTACTTTTATTTTTGTGCTGGACAGCCGTTTCTTGGCAATGGACTTATGAGGAACCTACGCAGAGACTGACCACGCAGTTCACACGCAGCAGGTCTTGGCAAGTGGATTCACTGTTGAATGCATGCCTGGTTGGGTATATATGCTTTTTCTCCATAATTTCATGGGTGGAAACAAAGAAGCTTTTAAAGTCCTACTACAGGAAGCCTTATGCAAGGCTAAAAGTCCTGCAAGTTTCAGAAGTCAGTTGTGTGTTAGTAAAATAGAATAGAAAGGAAATTGCTCAGCAGTAGTGGGCTAATGAGGTATGCTGTTCACAGAACCCTCTGTTCTAATGTGAGGATGGAGGGACGGCTGTTCTTGCTGTACCTGCATCACCTGTGAAAAACAAGTTGATGACTAAATGTCACAGCTGGTAGATTTGTAAATAAATCTCACCTTAGAAAAGGAATCTCCTGTTCTTTGCCCTAATATCCTTTTCTTCAGTGATCAGTAGTGGTGCTGAAATGCCATCAGACAATTTGGTGTTCCCCTCCTGAAAAGCCGTATTAGAAAGCTACAAAAGATAGCACTCAAATTTACAAACCTATAGGCTTGGGGACAATGTCTTGTATCTTGTTCATGCTGATAGAACAAATAAAAAGATAAAAGATTATAAGCCACCTGCTTCTTTATCAACTGTCTCTGCATATTCTGCAGTTATCTGTACTTGAGCATGCTTATTGCAGTCTGGCAAATCATAGACACCCCATTTATCTTAATTTCTGTTAATAGCAGACACAGATGTCTGAAGCAGAAAGTAAAATATGAATTTGTAATTATTTTAGGTCTCCGATAGTCATAACTGTGAAGCATCCTGTCCAGCAGAACAGGTAGAATAGGAAAGAAAAATTCTGAACATTCATTGTGTTCTTTTTATTCCTCTTCCTTCAGCGGTGATATTTACTAGCTGCTATGCACACAGCTTCCTCCTTTGTCAGTGATCTGTGGCTTATATCTACAATTTCAAAGGAAAAGTGTGAAAAAAAGTGTGACTGTTATTCGAAGCAGCATAGTTTGAAATAAATATTCTGCTTTTCAGAGCACTGAGGGAAGGTTTTGTTCACAGAGCCCCCAAATACCTGTTTGTAAGTAATCCCAATTTGTTATTTTTCTGTCTGGAGTGCAAAATGGGAGATAAGGTTAATCAACGTCAGTAAAGCTTTGCTTTGGTATTTCAGCATCATCAATTTCAAGCGTAAATAAGAGTGCTTTAGGTACTTCAAGAACATACAGTGAAACGAGGAAAGGCCAAAATAGGGTTTTTTTATTCTCATATTTTTATTAAATAGAAACTTGGCTTATTTTCTACTGGACATGGAACAGTTCTTAAGTTTAGTGGATCTTTCTTGTCAAGCACTGGTGTGTGTATAGAAGGAAATCCAGCAAAGAGAAGCATTGCAGACCTAAAAGATAATAGACGTGAAGGGGAGAGAGGAAGAGCGGGAAACCTATGCTGGATGGGCATTTTGTGTCCATATCTACATATAGAAATTCATCTCATATTTCTTATCAGTTATGGTGCTTATCTTGAAGCCATATCCTATTTTCTGTTGGAAGAGGGCATCCAAAACAAGAAAGGATGATACAAGAAGGGAAGGGCATAAGGAGGTCTACTGAATGAAAGTGACAAAGTAGCACATGTAAAACAAACTAGCTAGGGCTAAAATTAATACATGAATAGCTGTTTCTCTAATCTTTTGAAGGCTGTCACTGATTATGACTCCCTATTATACCCTAAAATTAAATATCTCTCTATTTGACTTGCCTCCTTTTGCCTAGTGTCATAGAGGCCTCATAGAGGTTTCAGTCATTAGACAGCTTGTTTTCATTTCTTATATGAAATTAAGCTGGGAGTTATGACCTTTTCATTTAAACTTCATATTTAATTTGGTGGCTTATTGTGAGCTGGCAGAAAGCACTGTGATAATTTCCTAGAATCTTGATCACACTTGGGGACCTTCTTTCATAGCAAAATAACTGCAAAACTCCTTGAGGCATGAAGAACAACAACATTTTCTTCAAAACATTTAATATGGCTCTTAGGTGTTTACCGTTTTCTCAACTGAACAATTTGTTTTCTAAAAATAGCCCTCAAACCAACATAATATTCATAAACTCAGCAATCCATCATTGTTTGTGACTTAACTGACCTGCATTATTTTACCTGCATGTTCTCCGACATGGTCAGTGTTTGAGCACCTTTATCTATGGCAATTCATGCTAACATTTATGTTTGCAGTTGTAATTGTTTTAGTACATGTCTTTAAAGAGTTTCAGATGAGACCTTGAACTCAAATAAAAAGAAAGAACTTCTTCAGCATATATTTGCTTATAAATTTATGAATTAATGTACAGAAAATGAAACATTCACATTAAAGCATGCCAACCAACAGCCTGTATCAATTAAAATACTAAAATGAACAAATAATTTGCCACTTGCCAAACTCACTAAATGTGTTAATTTCTTTTGCTCACCTGACTTTGTTGCTTTGGCAACATATGCTCACTGCATGATGCAACTCTGCGTCTTTATTTTTCTTTCTAACCAAAAGTTCATAAATTTTCTACATAAATAATTCTAAAAAAGCTGATTCACAAACCTTTTGTTTTGACTTATTAACTCTCAGTCTGAGAGTGTAAAGGTAAACTCAACTGAAAGATAGCGGAAAAAAAACCTGCAATCCTTCCACAGTTATCATGTAGTCTTTCCCACTGTGACCCTGGTCATGCCAATTTATAGCAAAGGCTGCAATGAAATTGCCACACCAAGTAAGCTAAAAGTACAACATATTATGTTGCCAGGCACCATGCATAAAAGATTTTTGACAGATACCATATTGCTCAGTGTCCTGAAAAGATTGTTTCATGCTCAAGAAAGAAGGCTAGATTAAATCTCATATGTTTCCCTGGAGGGGCACCACTCCACACATGCAAGTATCACAGGCATCATCGATGGAAGGTCTCCTGACCACAGAGGTACGCTGCACCTTCTGGGCACGGTGATCACACTGAAAACAGCAGTAGACAGATAACAGTGGCATCTCTGAGCAGAGTAATTTCATCCTACAATGTCCATGAAGCCTTTGTTAGTGTTGGTGCACCACAGATGGAGTCTCTAGAATCTGATGCTGGTGGGAGAAGCTGCAAGGAAGCTTTGTGGAAGAATTGGTCCAACAGGGGCATCTTCAGTGAGGCTTTGGACTGAAGTAGTGCTGGTTATTAAGCCTGAGACCTCTACATTTGAAGGAATGAATATCTACAGCAATAAGTAAAGCTGTTGACATTATAAAGACTGTAATCTAACCACTGAAAAGGAAAGGAGTTGTACTGTGTACCCAAAACTTTGTTCTGTGACAATCCTTAAGGCAAGCTGACATAGTAGAGCAAGGAATGCATTGTTTCCAAGAAGACCACAAAACGCAGAAGTTAGTTATAGTAGGCTGGATTTTCACAGCTGCATGCAGTAACAGAGTGCCACAGCCACTCTTGTTCAGGCTGAGACAAAATCCTTTTGGAGAAGAGCTGAGAGTACTGATATAGGGCAATTTGCAAGGCTACAAATTGCAGCAGGCTAATTAGGAATACCTGAACACATTCTCCAGGAAGGTCACATAGGCGGAAAAGGAGAAAGTGTAAAAAGTGGAAAACAAAGTAATTGTAGAGCAAACATTTTTGCCAAATGTCAATAAGCTAAAGAAAGAGGATTGTTGAAGGTATGTTATCCAACGGTATCTCTGCTTGCTGTCTTAGGAATTTTTCCTCTTTGAAATTGGTCACTCTGGGCTGTAACAGCACACTTAAAGCACAGCATAAGTAATTGCTGAAGAGTATAGGGAACACTGGCAACCAGCAGTATCACGCCACATCAAGGCTGCTGACAAAAGCATGCTACACTCTTCCTTTGCAGCATCAGTCATTGGGTTAGAGACTGTGCAGATAGAAATGAACATACATTGTAGTAATTTTGTTGGCAAACCAACAACCTGTCTATAACTGACAGAAATAGAGAAAAAATACTGTAGGCAAATAAATAGACTTTAGGTGGTTGTGATCTATACAAATAGAGTGTCACTTCCTATCTCTCTGTTTCATGGGCTCCTGTAGTCATGTGTCACAGGATGGGGGCAGGTAGCAGAAGGATTTTAGTGCTCCTTCAGCTTGAACAATGAAGCAGAATGGAAAACTATCTTCTTTGAGCTACTCAAAATCTTTTCTAGATTCTGCATCTTCAGCAGAGTTAAGTCTGTCCTCTTGTTGGGGGAAGGCAGTGGATCCCTGAAGTAATATAATCATTCATTGTGTGAAGGAGTCCCCGTGATGCCAATGCTGGCAGAAATGCTTCCACTTCTTGTGACCTATATTTCACTTCAACACTGTAACTAATACAGCTTTGGGCCTGGAAATGCTTGCATACCTCATGGGTAGAAATATGTACAGTGGTTTCACTGATTTCCTTGGGACTATTCTTAGGAGTGAAGTTACTCATGCAATTGATTGCAAGCTTACAGTTTGGGGGTCTAATTTCACACTATAATGAATAACTAACCTGATCATTTCACCTTCTTCTTCCTGTATTTGAACACTTTTCTAGAGTTGTGATATTGTGGAGAGTATGAGCTGTTTGCATCATGCTTATGTGCTAACAGAGACTTGATGTTTGCTATTTATACACAATAATCCCCTCTAACATATTTAATATATAGCAGAATATTCTTGTTAAGGTATAAATATGTTAGTGATGTGCTTCAGTAAGGATTCCCATGCATCAGCAGTTTTATAGGTTGCTGCAAATAAGCATCAAGAAAAAAATGTATAATCTACCACACCTACACTCATGCTTCTATGTAGCAGTAACCATTTTTAAGTTGTACAGAACATTGTTGCCCACCCTGAATCTATTCCGTGATTTTTTATATTAAAGCCCAGAGCATCGCTCTGGAAGTCATGTTAGAACATGCAAACATTAGTCTGAAAAAAGAACCTTCCAATCATTAACTACATAAGCTTACAGAATATAGACAGACTGTATCATGATTTTTAAATTCAGAAAGGAAGCAAGAAAAGGCCTTTGGTATTTTTTCTGTTGTTGGTGTCTCCATAGCACCAAACCTCATGGCTTCAGAATACCCCAGGTCCTCTGCCCAAGATAGTTTTTGGTGAAGATTTTTCAGTATGTAGACAGAGGATTCTACATTTAGAAATAGAGAGCTTTTCTCCCAATGCTTTATTTAAATGTGAAGACGGTGTGTAAGGATTTTCTGGGAAAGTAGCACTAGGGAATATAGTTGGTCAAGAAATGAAAAGGCTAAATGTGCTTTGGAGGCATATCAGAAAGTAAGTAACGCTTATTTGTTTATCACCTTCTTATATTACCTTTTCTTTCAAAGTCTTTTGCTTTAAAAAGTCTGGTCTAACCCCTTTCATTTTATAATCATAGATGTTTGGCTTGCTGCATTGCTTTAATCTGGGATGCAATTTAATTTTTTGACCTGCTGAGCCTTTTGTGTTTTCACAATTTTGTTTGTTAAAGGTTTGATTTAAATGGGTGTTCTAGGGAAGGTATATGAACCCCAGATTCTTTTGTGTTTAACAAGATTCAAAGCACAGTAAACTGACATATGTCTCTCTTTCAAAGTGCTCTATGTAGCTAGTTGAGATCATGGCCATCTGCCATTTAATACCCACCAAGTGCCAGCTGGACCTGTGGCACTTGTTCAGTAGCCTTCAGTACAGTACCTACTGTGGACAGCTTTGCAGCCATATCTGAGGTCAGAGCTGGGATTGGCTGTCATGAAACACAGGTGGGATGAAATACAGAATCTTTCAGAAGTCTTTTTTTCTCTGCATCATCATTAGAGAGACATCTGGAAGGCCCATATCCTGGAGGGTCAAAATCTTCATTAAAATATTGTGTTTCTGAACATGTGAAGCTCTGTCTTGGCCGTTCATATGCATGCTCAGAGTGTCAGTGCTGGTTATAGGCCGCACAGAAATTGTTTTGCTCCTTTCTCAGACTGCAGACACAGTTCAGTTGGCATCACAAAATTTTACATTATCTAATAATAAAAAGAGATTGCTTCAACTTGCAAAATAGGTTGTACAGAGTTTTATCACACAATATCACAAGTTATGCAGCTCTTGTGATAAGTTTTAGATTATTTTCTCACTCAAAACAAATGTCTGTGTATCCCAGAAAGCTCTCTCAGCTGGAGCTGGTAGTAATTATTGACAGCTATTTTTCTTTTAACAAACATCCATTTTTCCATCAGGCCTTACATAAAAGCATGCTAGGTGTGGCAAAGGGTATTCACAAAAGCTAATCTTGACAGATTCCCTTTACAAATAATGGTGACTTGCTTTGAATTGCTTTTTAAGTTGGTCTTCTCCACTCCATGACCTTTCTCTTAAATATGATGGCCTCAAAAGCCTTTGCAAATGCCCTATTCACCTTGCAAAAGATTTTGACTGGGCCATGTTCTTAGAGTGGCCAGCGACCTAAAAAAAACATCTAGGATGTGGAAACCTGGCTTCATGCCATTCCTGTGTCATTCTCCCATTTCAGTCATCATTGCTCCAACCCATAGGCTAAATGGGAATGTCTTCTCCACTTCTTGACTTTTCACAGAAATCTCCATAGGGTTCTGCTTTTATCCTGAGTCGGAGTGGGATGGCTTGTTGAAATGTCAGTTTTGGAGAAAAACTATTTCTCATTTAGGTCTAGTTTTTAGCTGTATTTAATCTTATACAGTATAGTTGGCACAAATGGGTACAAATTACATTTCCTAGCCCCTAGTGGCAAACCTTGCACATATTTTTATGGTACTTTCGGCTACAGTCTCCTGAAAGGCAAGCGCAAAGATCTGTTAAACCAAGTTGAAATATTTCAGTCATTGTTCTGGTTCACTAAAGCAAAACTCTTATTGTTTTCATGGTGCAAAGGACTTCACAATATTCTTGGAGTTCTTACTCTTTCATGGTTTCACAGGCCTCACAAGAATCCCAAGTGAATGTTTGACTGTGAGAGTTTGACTTACTCTTTCAGCAGTTCATATCATAGAGGGGCTTTAGACAGCTCATACTAAGAATTCATCTCACAGGTTCTTAACATCAGTAGTCACAAGATCTAGTTTCTAAGCCATTTGGGAAAAAAAAAATCTCCATCTCACTACTGAAATACCTTTTCCGAAGTCCAGCCAAATGGGAAGAAGAGTTGAAGGTCATGACTTAACTGGAGTCTTCTGAAAGCAAATCTAGAGTCCAGCAGATTCTGAGGGCCAGGTAGAAAATTTTATCTTAGAAAAAAGAAATTGTGAATATTTTAGCTGAAAAATTTTAAAATTATGAAATTTATTTTTGTTACTTTTGGTTCATCGCTAATTTTAAAGACAGCTAATAGTTACACTCAAGTCTGTAAGGTTTGCTGGAGTGATTGAAATTAGCTTAGTGTCTGAAGGTGTTTGAATAGCAGCATTTTAAGTCCCTGATCTGAAGTTAGATGCCAGGGACTCAGATACCTAATTGACCTAAATGGATGCAAACTAATGTGCCCACATTATTTCATCCTGTGAGAATCTTGCCCTGCAACTTAATGAAGTGTTTAACTTCTGAGTTTTGTTGGCCCATAAACATGTAAATGATCATAATCTGATCTCTAGCAAACTGCTAGCTCTGATCAGCAAAATTTAATAACAATATCTTCTTCTGGGAATAATGACCATAAAATCTAACTCCTGTGTAGTCTTTTTCAGGGCTACAGCTCCTTCTAATTCCTACCAGGCTTAAAGAACAATTTTCATTTTATATGGCCAGTATCATTTAATACTCCAAAGTAGCTATTTGTATCTATAGCTATATGTGTGCATTACAAATTCACAGAAACATGTTAAGTGTGGTAAATTGAATTCAAACAAATTGCTATAGAAGTGTAGCACACAGGTTAGATATAAGTAGTCCTGTAGCGTTATTAATAGACGTTGAGTTGTCTGGTTTTCAGTTTCCCAATTTGCATTTCTCTCAAATGTTGGTAAAATTCAGGTAAGTGCCCCTTTTGAAAGAACGAGGTCTTTGTTCTGTAAAACTGGGCATTTCTGGGGATAAATGGCTGGAGAATAATGCATATTAACCCATCTGTAAGAGTCTGATTCAAAGCTTATTGAAATTAAGGTTTTATATACAGCTCTGTATTTTGTTAGGAATTTGTCCCTACTTAATTCCTTTATCATTCACGACTGTGAGGTGCAGAGTGGTGAGGCAGGTAGAAATCATAGACTCCTCTTCCCATTTCTTCCCTCTTCTTTTCTTTCAGTGACTCTTATATCTGTTGATCAGGTTCAACAAAATTTGTCATGGGGTAAAATCTTAAGGACAATTCTTTCCATAAATCTTGAAGAACATAATTTAGTGGTATGAATAAAGGAGGCAGACTTCCATGGATAGGATGAGCTCAGCCCTTGTAGACTGTGCTGGCCAATCAGTTTGCACATACTGGTTGGTCAGTTGGCACAACCTAGTTTGGACTGATCTCCACAGTAGTTGATGGATATAGATACAGGTTCTACAAAACAAAAGTTTACATTTCGATTAATGCCTTCATTTAACCATAGGTAAGATGCTTTAAACATATGCCTTTCTCTCTATTGAAGGATATGGGCCCTATGTACTTTAGAGAATTTTATAAGGTAGCCACTATTTCCTGTGACTAAAGAAATTCCAGTATCTAGAAGTGTTAAAATGTATTATGTCAAAAGTACCTCTGAGCGTCTACGATATATATAGTGTCAAATAGATTTTAATGTCATAGTAATATGGATTAGTACAATGAATTAATTAAAATCCACTGAATCAGAACACTTGGATGAGAGGAGATGGGCTGGATGATCTAATATGTCATCCTAGTTTGTAAACATCATTATAAAAGATACCTGCATAAATGCCGTACTGAACAAAATAGAGTTTTTAAGAATAGAGAAGTGCAATGAAGAATGCAGATAATGTATCACAGATTATTTATAAACACTTTGAGTCAACCGATTTTTCACCCATCATGAGTGCAACCTTCATCCTTAATAGCCTGAAATTTTCCATAAATGGAACCTTTTTTTATTTTCCCCAAGATCAGCTCCTCCACAGGTTGTCACTATTCATTACTTGTGCCATAACAATTGTTTCCTCCATGATGATTGTAGGATGCTACTGTAACATTTAATCAGGCTTTTCTTAACAAAGAAATATGACTTGCTAGTAAAGGTCTCTGTTGGAAACAGAGATGGAACTCAGCATTATCAAACATAACAGAATCTTGAGGCATTGCTGGATACTTTGAGCTTCTTGACTCTGCCCCTCCAAAATTACTTGCATAACTACCTTAAACCTTAAAGATCCCATATTTTCTTCTTTCCAGGGAGTTAGGTCAATCCTGCAGAATTCTTAGCAGCTGGAAGTTCAGCAATTTTGTCTGCTTTAATCTCTGACTATACAGTGTTAACTTTTCCAGTATAAAATAAAATTTGGCTGTTTGCTTTTGAATTCCCTTCTTCCCCACACCCAAACTACTTCCTAAAATGCACTCTTGAAAATAACCATGAACCATTGGAAATACTGAAGCTTTATTTACATGTATAGTCTATTTTCTTATTTTTAAGTAAAAGGATAATATGAAGATTCTAACTGGTCTGATCATTCAAAGAGCAAAATTATTGCAATTTACCATGAAAGAAAATGCTTTGGCATTCTTTAGGCCAGTATGACAGCAACCTACCATGATATGCAGCAAGCTACCATGAAGACGTATTGATAGGCAGATAATCAAGCAGTGAAAACATCTGATAATTGAACCTCTCTGAAACATAGTACAAAGGCATGTAGGAATCATGTGGTTTTCCTCAAAATCTAAAAAAGAGAAAAGAAAAAGAATTGGCATTGCAGTCTTGACATGCTTATTTTAGGTAGTAAATATTTCTTACACAGTGTGAAAAAAAGTTTCAGCCAGTGCTTGAAAGCACACTGCAGAAATTTGATATTCAAATGTTTGCTTCCTGTGGGTAAATGAAGCTAGTAATTGGAATGTAAACCTTTTGTCATGTAGGACTTTCCAGGTTTTAAGGCAAGAGGCTGTTCCATTATTCCAGGATAATAACCCTGAGGAGAAAACCACAACAGTGTGTCTGAAAATTTGCAAGTTACTTAATGCTATAAAATGTACCTGGTACTGCCACTATGTTTCTCAGGGCTAATTTTTCCTAATAAAAATAAATCTCTTTCTGTGAATGTTAGTAGAGTTTAAAACACGATAACGTGTGGAGGGAATGTTTAGGATTTTATACCTGTGGCACGGCTGCCTTTGAAACTGATTAATGACATTCCCATATATGAAGTCTTAAGGTTAAGAGGGGTCTTTGCAGTGTTTTTTCCTGAACCCTATCTGGGAGTTCTGGCCATTGACTCCTTACTGATGATTATTTCTGCAATTATTTGAGCAGCTTTGAACTAGGTAATTGGATCTATAAACTGCAATTAAATCAAACTTCTAAATGGATGATTTTGACAGTGCCAGGCAGTCTGAACTTATGGAGCCAGTGGAATTGCAGCACCCATGACAGCAGCACTTATTCCTGCAGTGAAGGTTCACTCTGTGTTACCAGTTGCCAATAGCTTGATAGGTGTTGAGCTATCAGGGCATATTATCATGACCTTGGTATATTTATTCTTCAGCCGACTTGTCTGTGATGTATGTGTGGATGTGTTCATCATCAGAAAAAATGTTCTTTAGTGGGACTTTACTGGTGCAATCCTTAAAAGGGGTCTTTGTTGCTGTAATATTCAGCTAAAAATGATATCGTCAAAATTTTGGAGGAAGAAAGATTATACTCTCTCTCATTAGAATCTCTCAATGCTAAAACATTGTTTTTATATAATGAGTAATACTGTTTTAAAATAGCTCAAACAGATTAGATGTGTTTACTTAAGAGGTCTTTCTCCATTTTTCCCTAACACATATATAAGAAATTGGTCTGATCATAGGTATGACTCAGAAAAGTATGTTTGCAGTGTTCTCATTATAGAACACCTGACAGTAACACATTTTTTTATTATTTTTGCCAAGTTAGGTTTTAAATACCTCTATGTAATAAATATTCATCAGTCACATACCCTTTCTTATATCCTAAGGTATGTTTTTTAAATCCCAAAGTATCACTGCAAAGGTCTTCTCCCTTATATTCTTTCCTCTTTCTTTTTCTCAGTTTCATTCAATACCTGACATTTATTCTATCCTTATCCCTAAGAATTTTTCTTTCATTACTGACTGAACAGACTTAGCACATGTCTATGTATACGCCTAATATATATTCTAACACATATGTTAATGAAAGAAGTGCCTAGGTTTCACGGTCTGTCTATGTATGCATCTTGTACACACTGTGTGAAGTACTGCACAGATGCTGTGTTCAGCCTTTGTAAAACAAATCATTTCATAGATAATCAAATAAAATGGATGTCAGGAAGGAAAAGGTATACTGTCATAAAATGGGGAGTGTAAGCATTAATAATGTGAGGAAAACTTCTGGACAGGATTTTAGTGCCTTCTGTATGGTGGTGAACAGACTGCATTTCTTGTTGGAAGCAGATTGTGAATTTCATTCCATGCATGCAGCCCCCAGGGTGTAAGATGCTCATACCTATGGGAGGGGAAAATGGGCATAAATCTCAAACTGCAGACAGAGGATTGGGTATCTTGCAATATTTCCTGAACTTACTTTGCTATAGCTTTTCAAAGGCTGTGTCTTTTTCTTTCAGTTTTGCTTTTTTTTTTTTTTTTAATGAAGATTTCAGGCTAAAGAAAGACTGACGAACACAGATTAGGCTCATGGCCATGTTGGCCAGGATCATTCAGGCTTCTGGAAACCAGCTTATGTTTCCAACTGTAGAACTGATCTGAGAATTGTGTATGACAAATTCTGCCAAAAACTTGCTGAATCTTTAATCATTTTTAAAGCTGTGCACAGCAAATGAAACAAAACATAAAACTCACCCAATTATAAGAAGATGCGCTTTATGGAAATTTCTCCTGAAAGAAAAGGAAAAAAAAAATTTTCCTTAGTTATTTTTTCAAAATATAACTTCAGGTATATTCATACAGATGCTTATAAATCAAAAAAGTATTGTGATTAGTGTAATTCACATCCAAGTGCAAAATATTTGTGAATGTTGTGTCTAGTCATAGGTGCAACATATTCCTTTCCATTTCTGTCATACACATACTTTTCATGAACTTCTTCAGTCACAACTCCACAATACCTCCTTTAGAGGAAAATTTTTTTTGAAACTAGGGAAATTATAATTACAAATCAACCCCTATACCATTCTATTTATAAGAAAATGGTTTAAAAAAAAAAAAACTTTAAAATTATCAGCTTATTTTCCCATAGATTGTTTTAGTTTCAAAAAGGAACTGCCCTTACCTTACCATTTCCAGTCCACTGTTTTCCACCCTTTGGTTCCTCCATATTTTCCATATATCAGACACTATTTCATGGTTGAAATTCTAGTCCAGTGGGGACAAAAAAGGCAAATACTACCAATGTTAGCGCTCATGTCTTTAAGCATTCAGTAATTCATATACATCAACAACACATGTGATGTTTCATAGAACAAAGAAGTAATGGAAAAGTCACATGAAGTTGGTTAAGAGACCTCAGAGCTATTGAGGATATAAAGAAACCTGTGTGAATTGTTTTTCTCAGTCCGTCATTAAACATCTGTCTTTTTGAGTGCAAAAGACTGAAGTTCTAGTGGACTGGAGGAATCCCAATAAGAGGACCAAGGGAAATATTTATTGTAGAGAGCTGTAGAAAAGAGTGCAAGAGTTGGGAGCAAACAGACAGATAAGTCTGAGAAAGATGCAGCAATAAAATATCCTGATTTATAACACAAATGTCTTGACCTTCTGCCAAAACTTAGAAATGCTTTACAGAAATAAAAAATAAAAAAGTGGAATAAGTGTTTGGGGACACTGTGCAGGATTAATTCCTTTTTCCTGGCCTCCATTATGTCTTCCAATACAGCCAATGTTTTCCGGTTTTCTCTGAAAGGCAAAGATAGGCCCTGCCCTTTTTAATGAGACTGTCTTTCCTCCCTGTCCCTTTCTGCTTGTCTAGTATGAGCTTTGATCTTCCTGCTGCCCTGCGAATGTGGGGTATGGGCAAACTGTGAGAAACACAATGTTCTGAATTTAAAAAAAAAAACCATATAGCAATTCACATATCTTTCCTGCAAGCAGCATTGAAATCCTGTAATTTACTTACTGCAACTTTAACAACAATAAATATTAACATTTAGATCCTGAATTTTAGCTGTTCTTGTAGCAGACTGAACTATAACTATGCTTTCTAGGAATGCTGTTTTCCTTCCAATAGATGGATTTCATTTCCTTGAAAACCATCGCAGTGTTTGTAAGACATGAAACCTAAATGCAGATAATATGGGCTTCCTGTACAAAGCAAACAGCCCACCAGACCAGCCACTGAACTCACCATGACGTCAGCTGGATTACAGGTCTCAGCTACTCATAATGAGGTGCCAGTAACATAAAGTTCCTGATCTCCATCGATGCTGATGTGTCCTGATAGTAAACTATGCTTCACAGCGGTTTACAAGCGCTCAAAAAAGGAGAGTAATGTAGGTACGGAGAAAGGGGAAAGCTATTGCTAGAATAACCACCCTAGCTGGTGGTTTTCCAGGAAACGCCTGTTCTCTTGCGGTCATCTCTGACAGCCAGCCACCACAGCACAGGTACATAGGAACCTTGCTTCTTTCATGGCAACTCACGGGACTTTGTGGTATGCCTGGTCTTTAAATATGGAGACCAGAGTGAGGCATTCTGTGGGAGGCTGCAGTCCCCAGGTTACATGAAGGAAAGAACTTTGAATGATAGTGTATTAAAAATGTAAGCAGCTATCATAGTATTTTTAATCTGTTAAATGTGTAGTCAGTTTTTCCTGCTACTGCTGCACAATTACTAATTCTGCAACAGTGCCAAACCAGCATGTCTGTCCTTTGGATATAAAGACTTATCTTCAAAATACAGAGAGAAATCTCCTCAGACATGCGGTGCTTTTGAACACTAAATTCTGCTGCCTGTAGTTATAGCTGAGGTTTTTCAGTTGCTATGTCACTTCCACCAACCTCTTGACCTTAATAACTGCTACTTGTGTACCTCAAAGTATGAGAGAGAGAAGACCATGTTAGCAGAAATATTATTTTACTTTTCTCCAATATTAAAAATTTCCCAAAGAC
Source organism: Platalea leucorodia (assembly GCF_965183815.1). Lineage (NCBI taxonomy): Eukaryota > Metazoa > Chordata > Aves > Pelecaniformes > Threskiornithidae > Platalea > Platalea leucorodia. The sequence continues at coordinate 14,376,328 of NC_138832.1, read as the reverse complement.
TGTAAGTGAACAAAAAAAGTATTTACAGACAGATTCTGCACTGAACAGCATAGTTTTTGTAAACAGCATCCAAAAAACTTTAAAGCCTAACATTTGCTCAGCTAGAATATTTTGGTTTTGTCCAAGAAATTGCACTGATAGGTGGAGTAAAGCTCCAGTAGTGGTATGTATGTCGGACTAGGATATGCACAAGATAAGGCCAGCTCTTTTTCATCTAAATGATTCTTAGACCCTGGATTAGGCTTCTCAGAGGTGATACACCCTGTCTAAATTAAGGGGGAATGTAAAAATTACAGACATCTTGATGCTGCTTCAGTATAGCCTACATCGGGATTGGATCTAAACTTGAAGGAAACTCAGATTAAGAGGAATAGTGCATCAAACTGGCACGTGGGAAATGTGAGTCTAGGTCCTTGTTCTAGCATACTAAATGTTGGTAAATAAATCCGTTCCTTCACCATGCCTCTATTTCCCTGTTTGTAAAACTAGGATTTCTCATGTGGAGTGCTTTGAGATACAGAGATGATACAGGGTATTTCGATTGAGGTAACTAATTATTATTAGCTTTAATTATAACAGCTCTGCATTTTTTGTCCAAAGAGTAGAAACTGAGTGTTATTTGGCCTTTATTTTGTATGTCTTGAAAAATTGTGGTCTTTACCTACTATTGCATGAGTAATCAAGGTTGGGACCTAGCTGTCATGTAGTGGTTGTGATAATTTTCAACATCTGTGTCTGACTTGTAAAATTTTGGTCAAAAATATATGGCAGTGTATTTATATGAGCTCTAATCAAAAGCTTCACTTGCAACCTATGCTGGTTTTGTATGAGGTATATTTGTTTCAAAGTCTTTAAATAATATTTATGCCATTAATAATTATAAAGGGAATGGACATCAGTATTATTTAAATCGTTGTGTTTTCCTCTGCTGTGCCTCTGTGGGAATGCTGAGTGCCACACAAGAGCTATAATTGAGAAATCCCTTGCTCTCTGTGGCTCTGATTGCTGTTATAATTGGAATAATTTGCATTTTTATGAAGATACCATTCTGTCTTCAGGCATCCATGACAGTGCTTGATGTTTTGAAGATTGTTTGGAAAGACACACAGAAATTATTTGCTTTTAGTAGAATGGCTCTTAACTTGCAAGCAAAAACAAATTATTTGGGGCCAAAGGAAATCAAAAAGGGTCATAAGTATCTGAAGAAGGAGCTGTTGGTAAACAATATCTCCAGAAATTGACTCCTCCTCAAATGCCTGCAAAGACACTTTACTAAAACCTTCTCTTGCAGACACACTGAGAAAGCTTCTTGCAATCTTATCAAGCAATAAAATTATTGTTAGGGTTAGAACCTTCCATAACAGCAGGTCACTTAATCTCTCTGTTCTCCCTGTAAATGCCTATTATAGAACTTGTTGATTTTTTCATTTCGGGAGCCTGAGGCTCTGGTTGTGTGGCCTCCGGCTGGTTCGAATACATGCTTAGCCTCTGGCATACTAGAATCAACGAATAAGTGGTACCCCATTGTAACTGTCATTTGCTATTGTCAAGCAAACCACTTTTTAAGAAAGCAGACTGAAACCATACAGCTGAGGCTCTGGTACCCTTTTCACCCCACTATATTCACAGTGAGCAATATTTTGTTCTGCATTTAGACTATGTTGAAATGGGATTGATTAAACTTGGAGGAATTTTTATCATTGTCTGTGATTACGTGCTCAAATATGGTTCTCCATGATCATGCAATCATATGTACACATAGAGGAAATGCATGTGTAAATGAAAATTTCACACCTCTGCTACCGTTTACCAGAGCTTAATGGCAAATGTGATTTACAGAATTTTTCTATTTCATAATGGAGGGAATTTACCACCTCAGAGCCAGTGAAATACCAGAGTCAAAATGACCAATGTAAATCAGCTGGCACTTATCTAGCATTTTTCAAGCTAACATTAGAGACCTAAAAAATGCCCAGATATGCCTAGTGATCAGAGATTCTCTCCCAGGTGAGATCTGTAACTCAAGCTATTTCAACCGTCAGTTGATGACAGATTCAGAAATATTTATTCCGGTGAAATAATTTTTTTGTGCATAATCCTAGTAATTTCATTTGTGCCCCTCTCATTCTCTACACTGAGGAAAGAAGCTAAGACCATCTAGAAAGCTCTCCACTTCTAGTACTGACTCAGGTCTTTCCAAATGAAACATCTGTATCCCAAGTGAATGTCTTATATTGCTTTGAACAAGCTAACTTGTGAATTAAGTGTATAGATTACAGAGAATTAGTTAATTTAACTGCAGTATCCAAATGCTGTTTCCTGATATTTTTGTCTTATTAAACTTCTCTGTCACACACAACCAGATTGATTTGTTAGACTAGTTAGGCAGCATGACACTACTCAGTGAAGCAGGTTGGGATTGGGTCCAGAGACACTTAGCAAAGGAGGCAAATGCTTCCAATACTGGTATGTGAGTATCCATTATATACTCTTTATATATAGGTTTTATTATAAAATACTACTGTATAATTTCTAATATTTGTACTATACTTGTACTATAGGTTTGTATTAAATCTCTAGATGACCTGAAAAAATGGCATTAAAATGCACAACTGGAGATACATATAACATTCAACACAAGAATCAGTATCTAGCATTTATAATAGTGTATTTTAAGAGTGAAAATATCAGAAAACATTTATTAGTTCAGATAAAGGGTGTCTTCTATGCACACTTTTAAAAAATTGCGTTTATATTTCCAAGTCTGTCATTTCTATCTGTTCCAGCTTGGAGTATTGTTAATGGCAATGGCAGTTTGCAGGAAATAATTGATCTGGAATTTAAAACCTTTGCTACTTGTGTTTGTTTCTCATGTTTTCTTATTTGGGCGTCTGTAATATACACATTGCTGAGTAGTAATTTCCTCTAAAACTGTGTTTTATGCTAAAGATATACTAGTTATAGACTTGGATGTGCTAGAATTCTTTCAAAAAGAAGCAATTCCTGTAACTCACATTTACATAACATATTGCAAATAGGGAGTTTGTATTTACTGGAGGTTGTGCTGCCAAAGCAAGTGTTCAGAGAATCATATCAAAAAGAACATGGTAAGATTGTTATAAAATCCCTTAAATCTTTTAAAATTGTCCAGTAATATTGAATTAATATTTTCTTGAATCCTCTTAAATGTTCTTGAGTTCTGTTAAATGCTTGGCTGTGGAACCCAGTTCTTTGAGAAAACAAGGAAATTCCTGAAGACTTCTAATAAAACATTAACTACTCTACAGTGGACCTTCTGTTAAACATAACCAGTCTGTGTGCTGGGTAGTGGAAACAAATTTAACATTGATGTAGATGAGAGTATTTCTCTGTCTACAAAATAAGTCTAGAGATGTCATGGTGGACAAGCCCATCAACGATCTACAGACACACAGGTCTTATTGATATCGTTCAGCTTGTTCTGCAGTGGATACAGGTATAATATGAAATAGTTTGAGGTTGGAATGAATCCTTATGTAGGTAAGAATGCTACTTTTATGGTTTTTACACAATCTTTTATTCTGATGCTGAAAACTGGGTTTCATTGTTCAAATTGCTGTGGGAGAAAATGGACAAATCTCCTGCTTTGTTTTTATTCTGTAGAGCTAAAGTTTTACTTTAGAAGTCATGGACATTATTTTGTCCCTCCACAGTATGTCCAAACTCAGTCTGGTGAGATAGCAGCTACATATTACTTTTTTTAAACTCTTGAACTAGGCTGCAAAGTGCATTCCGAATTATTATTCTGAATGTCATGGAAATCAAAGTATAACCAAAGAAAGGTCCTTTCAGTTAGTAGGTAACAGTGACCATGATTGATAAACTTTCTGACTGTGTTAAATCCCTTTCTGTCAGGACGCAGGTTAGTTTACAGTTCTGTTTTGGTTGGAACCAGTAGTGCAGTTTTGAGGTACATATCCCAAACATGCCCTTTTTCCGTGTTTTGCTTTGTTTTTCATAGTGTTTTGGGGATTTCTGAACTACACTCCTTTTGGGAGAAAATGAACCTGATGCTCTTCTCCAGATGGCACACCAAATATTCTCCAACTTCTTCTGGGCCTGAACCTTACAAATCATCCTCTGAACAGGTTAAATTCCTGTGTGGTAATGATGTCCAGTCCAGAAAACCAGCTTAAATGTAGTACAAACTTGTCATGGTTTAACCCCAGCCAGCAACTAAGCACCACACAGCCGCTCGCTCACTCCCCCCTTGGTGGGATGGGGGAGAGAATCAGAAGGGTAAAAGGGAGAAAACTCGTGGGTTGAGATAAGAACAGTTTAATAATTGAAGAAAAACAAAATAGAGCAGTTAAATAGGCAAAGCAAAAACCGTGCACGCAAACAAAGCAAACCAAGGAATTCATTTACTACTTCCCATCGGCAGGCAGGTGTTCAGCCATCCCCAGGAAAGCAGGGCTCCATCATGCGTAACGGTTACTTGGGAAGACAAATGCCATCATGCCCAATGTCCCCCCCCCCTTTCTTCTTCTTCCCCCAGCTTATATACTGAGCATGACGCCATATGGTATGGAATAGCGCTTTGGCCAGTCTGGGTCAGCCCCCCTGGCTGTGCTCCCTCCCAGCCCCCCTGCACCCAGCAGAGGAGGGGAAGCTGAAAAGTCCTTGACCGGTGTAAGCACTCCTTAGCCACTATTCAGCAACAGCTTAGCACTACTTAGCAAGACCCAAAACATCAGTGTATCATCGACATTGTTCTCATCCTAAACCCAAAACACAGCCCCATACCGGCTACTAAGAAGAAAATTAACTCTATCCCAGCTGAAACCAGGACAAAACTAAAAAGCCCCATAATGCAAATGTAGGAGCTTTAGCAACAGCTTTGATTTTATAGTGGTGCCTGTTGGGACAGATTACATGCTCATATAGACAAAACCAGAGCATTTGAATGCTGGTGTTCAAAGGCAGTAGCTTATATCTTGCTACTGACCATACAGCAGTTTGGTGCTTGCACTGAAGCTTAGCCTGCTAAAGTCAGATGCTTATGTTGGAGTGTCCATTCACTTTTAAGCTTCGGCTGCGTCATACTTACAAAACCAGCTCGTAAACTGTGAATCAGCAATATTCATTATCTTTACCTCTCTCACAGAGGCACTTGAAATCATGATTAATCAAAATTCATGTGTCGCTTTAAGGTACAAAATACTTTCAGCCTTAAAGGCCCTAAGACAAGTAACTTCTGAGCAACTATAACCATGCACATTGGTTCATCTACAGGGGAGTCTTCAAGCACGTAGCAGACTAAATGACACATTATTTTTTCCGCTAATTTTATTACAGCATTGTTCTTCATGCCCTGCATAATTAAAGGTCTGTCTTCATCTCCATTATGAACCTCTATTTTTGCTGGTTTATAACTTTGCCCATAATTTACTCTGAAAGGGAGGCTGCAATATGGTATCTTGTCACAATCATGGGTTCTTGCACTAACTAAAAATAAAAGCTAAGTTTTTCAGAAGTGATTAATCAATTGTACCCTTCTGGTTTAATCTGGTAGAAGGGTTATGAATCTCTGAGGGTGAGAGGAAGAATCTATCTTTTCTGCAAAACAAGCTTCATCGGGAACCCATTTCAAAATTGCTGCTCTTGTCTAATGAACAGTGTAAGTTTGTTCCTTTTTTGAAACAAAGGAGTCACCAGAAATAGAGTATTTGGTGTCGGATGCTCACTGCAATGTTCTGATACAAAGGAGCCTTCTCTTTGCAAGTAGAATTTGCTATTATTGGGGTTTTGTCTTCTGGTATTTAAAAGCAAGCAAAATGTCTGAGGGAAAATCTATAACAAGACAGGCGTAGCAGACAATTTTAATATGAAATACTGGTATTTCCTACTTATTCTGCACATATAGATATAAAAATTAAAGGCTTCCTAAATGAATACTGACACAAACTGCTAGAAATGTTATGAAGATGCAGTCTGGCTATTTTATGATTGTTTCTTGCACAACTACTGATTTTGTAATAGCATATTGTGAAGCCTTATAATGATTTGATAGAATTTCAATTCGTCCTTCTAGGCCAGTTTTTTACTTTCTTCTTTCGCAATGAAATCTGAAACTATTATGCAAAGGACACAATCTACTTTCTCTTATGATCATGACAAAGCTATAAAATGTCCATTCTTTTGCAGACCATGACATTTTAAAATGCTTCTGATTTTACTAGCTCTTTTCTATTACCGTGTTTATCTTTCCATATCTCAGTAACACTATAAATGGTGCCATTGTTTTATATAACAGCTCCACGTCATCCCTTTTCTTATAGGAACTGAATTGGATCCAAGATAAGGGTATTCCTGTTCTTCAGAGACATTGACAGGGCCAGTTCAACTTCAAACCTCTTTGTAAACCCATTCAGTTTCTTTACTATCTTTCGGTGTCAAATCAGAAGTTTTCCTAAAATATCTGGGCTACAGTGGATCACAAGTGATCACAATTATGGCCATAACTATTGTCCGTGAAGGCAGCAGAGGGGAAACCAGTGAGTATTGTGAGGAAAAGATGGGGAAAGAGGAGAAAGAGGAAGGGAAACTGTACTGTTCTCTAGTCCTGCCTGTGTTTGAGTGAATGAAATTCATGGCTGGGTGATCTCACTGCACTGCCTAGTCCTGACATAAGCTGCTCTGCTGCATCATATGAAGTGTTGCAAGAAGGACAGATATACCAGGCAAAGAAGTACCAGTTAAAGAGAGTCCATATTTAGAACAGAACTTTATGCTGTTAATTCAACTAAGCACTTGAGGATGTGTCTAGGTCACCCAGTTCTGAGAGGTACGTATGTGTTCAACATTTGGCACACATTTTCCTGAATATGTGGGGCATTTTTACAAGGATCTTGAGCATTTATGGCTTAAGACCTGCTTAAACGCTTTTTTGAATTGGCGCTGAAATAAGAAAGCTATCACAGAGAAACTGTGAATTAAAATACCTGCCTTATTCAGAGGGACTCCTTGAGTTCTCAGTCCCATATTGAACTTGGATGTGCACTGTCCATCATATCTGTGTACCTGGACTCTGACTGCAGGGGAAAGGCTCACAGAGAGGTCATCTGAATAAAGGACACTTGAGAGCAGCAGGACACTGTTCTGTTTGCCTGGCAGAAGAGGGGTAGCTGGTTGAGTGAGATGGTGTAGCACCTGCAAGCAGTTCAAGGTCAGGTACATTTGGTCACCTGCCTGTGACTGCCACTCCATATAGATCCTAAACATTACTGGCATTGATTTAAGTCTATAACTGTTGCAGACGGAAAAGTCTCAGGTACATTTTTAGCAGAAACATAAAAATGCTGACATCTTTTTTTTCTTTCTTGACTGCTCCATATATTATGTTGCTAATAGAAGTGTCTCTTGAATTTCAGACAGTAAAAATAATTACCAAAATTTCTCTTTTGTCTCTCCCGCTTGCCTTCTGATGGCTTCTGATTCTCTTTGAATGAAAGCTTCGCTGCATAACTAGCTTTGCATAAACGACACCATCCCCTGTGTCTATGTATGGAATAGCAGCACATGCAGGTCTCCTATGCACAAAAGACAGGATTAAGAACAGGCTAAGCACATTGTTTCCACTGTTACTCCAGTGTGTGCTTCATCTCAGTATTCCACTATATGCTTGGCACATTTGCAATTTGTGTTACACATCTGTGTAATAGATGAATGTATTGTAAGCAAATAGAAAGAAAGTAGCTATTAAAATTAGTTTGAATTGCTTATCTTGCTTGCAAAAAAGCCCCCCCTCCAAATCAGAAGATCTTTTATCATGAATTCTAGATGCAATCAGAAGTATTTCTAAGTATCATGTCTTTCCAAACAAGGACTTCGAAGGAAAAATAGGAAAGAGTCCTGTAAGAAACTCAAAGAAGACAGAATGAGGAAGGGAAATAATTCCACCTGTGATTTAAAACTCAGTTTTGGTGATCAAAAGCAGGCCTTCCAATGTGTTTCGTCTCTAAGATTTTCAGTTTATGGGAGTTGAGGGAGGTTAGTGTCTCACATGATGTTCCGAAACTGTCAGCGTTAGCCCTCTGGGTCTAGAGGAGTGATTGTATTTCCTTTTATTGAAGGAAAATGATCTAGAATTATGAAATTTGAATTTTCTTTGTTGCCACCCCTACATTGAACTGACAATACTAATGTCGTCTTCCTTGTATGTACATGACAAGCTTGAAAATTTGTTCTTGGGTAGTGAGCTGGCCTAAACTGCAGATCCTAACAATACTGTGGATAATGGTAAAATAAAATTTTCATTTTACTGATTATCCTCCAATATTATCCTGACATCATCATCAGCATGCCTTTCTGGCAATGAATGAAGGTTAACTGCATACTGGCTCCATTTATAAGAATGTAGCTAGGTGGGTGAAGCAAGCGGTTATTCCCCTCTATTCAGCACTTAGAAGCCCGTATCTGATACAATGCCCAGTGTGGGGCTTCCCAGCCCAAGAAATACATTGACCAAATGGAATGAGTCCAGTGAGGGCCACTAAGTGGCTAGGGGAATGGGGTATATAATGTATAAGGAAAGTCTGAAAAGGCTGGGATTGCTCAGTTTGAAGAAGTCATCTGACCTCGCCTACCTAAAGGATGGTTGGTTACAGAGAAGTTGGAGCCAGAGTGTTCTTAGAGAAACACTCAGTGAAAGGACAGGAAACAGCAGTCACAAGTTGCAACAATGGAAATTCTTATGCAACAGTGAAATAGGTCTCCTAGAGTGGCTGTGTAATCCCCATCCCAGGAGAATTTGACATCTCAATGGTTCAAGACTATTAGCAGCCTTACTTCATTTTAACTTGAATCAAACTTTAAAGTTTTCTTGGTTTTGAGCGGAGTAGTTAGACCAGATGACCTCCACCGATCCCTTCCAACCCAAATTATTTTATGATCTACCTGTGTACAAAGCTTTTGTTCTCAATTACACTGCCAATGAGCCAAAATTGTGGACCTTTAATTACTGAAATATTGAAGGATATAAGTTTTCAAACTGTGGTCTTGTCTTTTTCCAGTTATTTTTCTTCCTTTTTTCCTACGCCAACCCTGATGTCATAGGCTGTCTACAAAGTGTCTGAAAACACAAGGAGGGTTAATCAACTAAATATGTCATAAGTGTTGTGTTAATCATAGAATAAGCTCATGCCTTTTTCAGGCAAAGAATTACAGATTGCTTTAGTATTTTTAACTGAGTTATTAATGTTCATATTTAAGGTCATAGGATCTTTGTTTTTCTGCCAAATGCTATTTGCTGACATCAAAGTACTAAGAAAATTACATTTCCATCATTTCAGTTGTTTGATACCTCTTCAGCCCAGCTGCCAATGTTTTGCCACAAGTGCTAGCTATTAAATGCTCTTGCAAAGGGTCTGTAAATTTTATTTTTATTTAAACCACTTTTTGCACAAGTATGCTATCCAGATACTACAGGAATTTATTGCTCAGTGCAAAGTATTAAAAACAGTAAGCTGCTTTACTACTTTGACAATCCTGTATTTGAACTGGTTAATAGTCAGCAAAAAACTGCAACACAGATTTGAAATGGAGATATGTGGTGCAAACTAAATTCTAAACCTGACCAGATGGGATATTTGGGAGGAAACCATTTAAAATCCCCCTTCCCCTGTAGTTTTAAGAGCTTAATGGACTGGGGAAGATAGGTAAATAATTGGCAGATGTGTCACTATCAGAGAACATATCTACATCCTCCTCTATTATGTCAATCCTAAAGAATTAGCAATGATAATTCATCTTTTAATAGTGATACCTGGAAGGCTGTAGCAAAACACTTTCATGAGTGCTGTGGGTATGAAAAATATAAGAAAAAAATTAAGACTAGTGTAAGCACTATGGACATTGCATAAGCATTAGTTAGCTCCCGAGAAACCAGGACAGCAGTGAATTTGAACAGCTACATTTAAGTCTGCCTTTCTGGCTTTTTTCTACAGATAAGGAAGTTCTAGGATTAAATAAATACTTACCTTGTCTCGCCATTTGAATTGAGAGTCAGAATAACAACAACAAAAAGCCTGCATGAATTCATTAGGAAGGAGGCTGAGTAAAATTTCCCGACAAAATAGGCATGCTTCTCCTTGTATCTTTCTAATATATTCAATTAACAGTTGCAACTAAAAGATAATAAGCTCAGGCTTATCCCAACATATGTTTTCAATCCTTATCCTCCTCTTCTCATATACCTTAGTGTTCCCTCTTTTATTGTCTCCTAACTGTGTTCTTGTTCACATAAACAAGAATTAAAAAATGAAGGCACCCACCTTCTAGAGGAATAGTGGTAGTGTGCCAAACAAAGGTTGGTCTTTCTTCCGGAAAAACATTTATAGAGTATTTGGATTAACATTTGTTTTTCTCCACCTTAGCTCATGAAACGTGTGCATTTGGTTAGTATGACCTTTGATGTTGTGAATATAGCAGGAGAGCGGTGAGGAGGATGACTAGGAGGAAATAGCAGGAATGTATCTAAGACAGCCCTTCCTGCAGCTTCTTTCATATTTTATTCTATTTAAAAAATGCTCAATCCCTCTATTAAAATTAATATATGAACCACTGTCACTAAAATGGTTATGGTACTTTGAAGTTTGGCTTGATTAATATGACTGTAATTTGCTTCAAAGAAAGACTGTCATTGACAGTTAAAGCTTCCACGGAGATAAAGATCTAGAAGATGCTTTGGGACATCTTTTCTTGTTACCCTTTTAGTCCTTCTAAAAAGAAACTTCTGGTCACCCCCAAATTACACGCTTCAGAGAACAAAATTGCTTAATTTCTTGATAGCTAATCTCTTTCCTGGGCTTTCAAACCACAGTAAGGTTTTTCTTATAAATTACCACATTTTATATGTATGGTAAGAGCAGAAAGAGAGCATCACGTGTCCTTATGTGGACTCTGCAGTACACGCAATCCAGACATCATTGTTTGCATGCCCTTTCTTAAATAAAATCTTAACTTACATTTTTAATTTAAATGACCAGCTCTTAAAAAGCACTAAAGGCAACTTTCAAATTTTTCAAACTAACAAACAAGCTTGCTTATTATATTGTTTTGGCAATATGTATTTTTATTTAAACTGTAGTGCAAGGCAGTACCTCATGGGGAGCAGGCAGGATGTTCACTGACTGAAGACAGATATTACAACATAGCATTACAATATGCTAATAGCTGAGCTACTTCCACAGCAGTACAGAAAAGAAATTGTGACTCAGCCATATCTCCTTCCTTGCTCCTCTTACCTTGGGGAAGAGTGTAAATTAGCTCCTCTTATTGTGCTTCATGGAGTTCATTTTTGACTGTCTTTTGGTAAGCAGTCTGGGATGGCAGAGTTTATTGCTACCATACACAAGTGTTTCTTACCTGACAGAACAACCTCCTTCACTGAAAACAAAGTAAGGCTGTGTTTAATGTAAGTTCTCATGAAAAGTAATTTTTAAAAAGGGCTTTTATTTAATTTCCCTTGTCTGTGTTACTAATAATACCATTTGATTTAGCAAAAAGAAACTTTAAAATTTTTCATCTAAACAGAAGAAACCTTCCTTCCACAGCATGTTTTAATAACTGCTCTACCCCTTTAAGATGTCATTTAGTGTCATTTACAGTCTGCTGCTCAAATACCCTGGAAATAGTAAAGCAGGAGTTAGATATTTACTTTTCGCTTTTTTTAAATAAGGCCTGGTTTAATCCCTAAGTGAAAGACTTGGCGTTCTCCTCTAGGAAAAGGAGCTGATAATAACTGTGAATGTATAACTTCTGTATCACTGAAAAAAGATCTTCACTGCTTGCCTTGCCACCTTTTCTATTTCTTTTGCTGTAGGTGTGTAAGGGATGTGGAAAAACATTTGCTAGTCAGCCAAACTTCTACATGATTTGACTGTAGGTAGTCTAAACCAAAAATACTTAATTTTTGTGGCTGACTACTAAACAGAGAGCAACTTCCGTAAACTAGCAGCTCTTCTGATGTGTGCATGTTTTGAGCTACGTCTTGCACCCTGGGAAGATCAGAACACATTCAGTGGCCCAGATCAATTAAGCACATGTTTTATTTGGAAGAGGTGCCACAGTGTCTCTCCTTTCCCAGCATAACAGAACAGTTGGCAACCTTTTCAGTGACATAAAGAGATCTTTTGAAACCCATACGCCTACATAAACTCTTAACATCTTTGACTTAAAGGAATCGTGTTATAAAAGAGACTAGGCTGCATATGGTTTCATAATCTTTTCCCTCTGATTCCTGTTACTCCAGAACAATTCTGTCTACAAATACATTTGATAACTTACACATTTTCATGTTATCTCAAGCAGAGGGGAAGTGGCATTCTTTTTCACCAGATCTAGTAAATTCCCTGGGATTTGCTTGTTGGCACTTATATGCTTGTTGAAGTTCTTATTGGAACTCCAGTCAACACATTCCACTCTTTCCCAGCCTAAAGTCATCAAACTTTAATACAGAGGCACATTTCCCAGAAACAATATTATGTCCAAATATCTAATTTGAATTAAAAATAAAAGAGCTGGATTCAAAAATTCATGTTTAAGAAACCTCAGCATGAAATGATAGTCAATAAGAAAAGTAATTTACTAAAATAAGCTAATACCCTGTAACCATTTGTGTTCAACGGCTGATTCTACAAGTGGTAAAGTACTCACAGAAAGGGAACCTTAAGCACAATGAAAAATAACCGTGTCCCATTGTGCTGGTTTTGACTGGGACAGAGTTAATTTTCTTCACAGTAGCTAGTATTGGGCTATCTTTTAGATTTGTGCTGGGAACAGTGTTGATAATACAAGGATGTCTTCATTTTTGCTGAGCAGCCCTTGCACAGAGTCAAGGCCTTTTCTGCTTCTCACCCAGCAAGGAGGCTGGGGGTGCACAAGAAGCTGGGAGAGGACACAGCCAGGACAGCTGATCCCAGCTGACCAAAGGGCTGTTCCACACCATATGACATCATGCTCAGCATATAAAGCTGGGGGAAGAAGAAGGAAGGGGGCAGGGGGCGTTCAGAGTGGTGGCTTTGTCTCCCAAATAACTGTTATGCATGAGGGAGCCCTGCTTTCCTGGAGATGGCTGACACTTGCCTGCCAATGGGAAGTAGTGAATGAATTCCTTGTTTTGCTTTGCTTGCGTGTGTGGTTTTTACTTTACCTATTAAACTATCTTTATCTCAACCCATGAGTTTTCTCACTTTTACTCTTCCAATTCTCTCCCCCACCCCGGTGGGGGGGAGTGAGCGAGCAGTTGTGTGATGCTTAGCTGCTGGCTGGGGTTAAACCATGACACCCATGGAGACTGAGTAAAAGCAGGACAATTTTTGTGTGTGGACCCAAAACCATTATTCACAGAAAGCTCCAGCTGATTTCAAAATGTTTCACTTCCAAGCAGTGAAAGTCATGCCTATATTTATTATATTATTTATTTTTGAATAGCTGTGTCCTGGAGTGCTCTACAGAGTGGTTGTAAATAGTAAATTGATATAGTTAAAAAATGTATATTAGAGGGACAAAGAGAATTAAGAGCTGTAGACAAGGGAGAAGGCAAGGAGATGCTTAGAAATGGGTTAGAGAGTCAATGAAGTGGAAAGGAGGGAGGCTACTTTCACCTACTACATGTCAAGAAGGAACGAACTATCAGCAGTAAGAGATCTTATGTGGCAATGCAGACAAAATGGTGCAGAAAACACAGAATAAATAGGAGGATATAGATGGAGGTAGGCCCTGGGAGAAGCAAGAGAAACACCTTAGAGGATTTTGGAACCAAAAGGGTAAAATTGAGTAAGGATCAGTATTTCTCTGAAGCTTTCTCTTAAAAGAACTGCTCTTAAGAAGCACCTTATTTAAATAGACCAAGGCCTCATTCTGATGTAATTTTCACTTCTTCTTATGTGCAATTTCCACTGAAACTCATCAAATTCTATGCTTGCAAAATATCAAAAATTGATCTGAAGTCTGTATGAAGCCACTAGAAATATTTTGAATTTATACTAATAAAATTGAGACTGCAATAATATGTTCATTTTTTTCACAAGAAAAAATGAAACAAAACATCTAAAAATTTTATTGATATACCCTAAAGAAAACAAGTACAAAAGGCGGAAGTAAAGCAAACTCAACTAAGCCTTTCATTGAATTATGTTCATTCCTGCAGCCTCCATATTCTGTCAATTCAAATTATTTTTGTAAGCATTTCTATATGCGAATAATGTTGAGTAGAAATCCCAATGCCTGTATTACTAAGCAAATGATTAAGGGACAAGGTAAAAGCGAGCTCTTCCCAAATTTATCTTTCAGGTACCTTGGGTTTGCACACTTAGGTGGGAGTATGGAGCCCGGGTGTCTGGAGGAAGCCAGTTGACGAGCAATGTAGTTGTCCTGTCACTCTCACATACTTGACAGCAACATATTGTGTCAGTTCAGGGTTTGCAACAGTCTTCTTGCCTCATAGAAAAATACGGATCTTCATAACCTAGCCAATTCCTCTCATCAGTACAAACATGACCTTTAAACCCACATATTAACTGTGTGGCAACATGCTTTACAATTTTCTTCTAAGTATTGTAATTAACAAAGATGCAGTACTTGTTTAATCTGACATAACTCATTCAGCAAAGTGCAACAATGTAGGCACATCTGTATATTTGCATACTAAAAAAGTCTAAAAATACTTGTATAAAAACAAAAGGTGGCTTTTGAATACATGACCCAGTCCTGGCTTCAATTATATGTTTCAGCATAAAGTATTATGATCTTGGTTTTAGCTACATGTGTGTGACTACCTAATAACAAAGCAAAGCTTTTAAACAAATGGCCTGATTCTGGCATTCACAATGAGATAAATTAGGATTACCACTGTTAAACAGAATGAAACTGAGCTGGTGCAAAACTTCTTGAAGTAAGAATTTTGCTCAGAGTTTGTCTTGTCTGTGTCTCTGTATGTGGAAGAAAAATATGTTAAAATCAAGGATGGCAATCTCGAATTGGCTTTTGAGATTTACACCATTAATTTACTGGTTAAAACATGATTCTTGACTGCAAGGAACAAATGCTGATACTGTAGTTAGGCCTTTCAATCTGTTACATGAAATGAAAACACCTAAGTCAATGTCTGAATTATTTGTGTTCCTATATACTTAGTTTCTCTGAAGTGAAATTTGTTCCAAAAAGAGAGCAGAAACAAATTTTGCATTATAATTAGCGCACTGCATTTCTCAGGTGTTTGCTGAAAAGGAAATACTACATACAAATAAATACAGTTGTAACTCATACAGGGTTCATAGAATACAGAGGAGAAGAACTTCTGAAGGATGAATAATAGCCTCACCAGTGGGAGCTCATAAATTGGAATATACTCTGAATGGACATAAAATTGGTCCATTTTTCTCTCAGCTGATGCTGGCATTTAACACAAGTGAGAGGGAAAACTAGCCTCCTAAGTACCAGTAAGTTTACTTTCCTTCAGTAAGTGCAAAAAATTACCATCAGTAGAAATCAGGCACTCATGCATGAGAGCAGAATTTGGCCCATGCAGAACTTCCAGTTGCTGTTGTAGCATAGTTCAGAAAATACTCTTTTTACTTTATTCATCTCTGGCTCAAACCCAATTTTTTCTCAATGTAAAACTTCCGTTTACATTTCTGGAAAGATTTAATGTGAGATAGGCTCCTTCCTTAAAGAGATAATTTGCTTCATTCTGTCAGATTTCCACATGCCTAAATGATGATGTTTATCACTGGACATGTAATTAATACTTGTCTTACATAATTTTTTTTGTACCTTTATGTGGCAGAAAAGCATAATACTAATTGATCAGGAAATACTTTGAGCTATTCTGATTTCAGTCATATGTAAAGTCTAACTCAATTTAGAGAAGACCGAAAATAGAAGAGAGTATATTCAAATTACTGAGGTGCTTTGGCGCCTAAGCTTCCATGTTAGTACAATCATGAATATTTTTGATAAGCATAGAGTTCTCACAATGTTGTGCGTACTTTTACATTGTCTCACTCAAGAAAAGACTGTAATAGCTGCATAGCTTATAAAGGCCTAGTATTGTTGTCACTGAACAAATGTTTACTTCAGTATAAACAGGGTTATACCATAAATTTACACAATAAGAAATGTACAGAGCTGTTTGGTTAAGTTCATAAGGTTTGTGTGTTAAATGATTCCTTAGTTTGAAAGATGCAAAACAATCAAAGTTATTGTGTCAGTGTCTTGTAACATAGACCTCCGAAATGTCAAATTTTTATCTCACAATCTCTGACGTAAGGAATAGTTATGTCTATTGTAAGGTACACTAGAGATGGACATCTAATTGTCTAACTCAAGAGAGGACCTAAGCATAGCTATAAATGCAAGTCATCTTTTTTCCTGATAACCTGACAAAATAAAGCATATTGCAAATATTTAAATAAACAGTGTGGGATTTTTTTTCCATGTGTTTTATCTTTTCAGTTTCAACTGTAAGGTATCCACTTTTGACTGTGGTGTATCTGAAGTTCTTTTGTTATTTTTGAATATTGGTGAGTTGAGAGTATCTCTCAGGCGGAGTGGAGAGAATCAATAGTCTAACATTTCAAGTAGATCTTTCACATTCAAGATTACAGTGGGTCACCCACAGCAGGTGAACCACATGGTTAATGTCTAGCAGCCTGGAGCGTTTTTTATTACCTGAGCTCTCATGGGAGCGTGGGAGGTAGCATTATGTACCAGGGCCACCCACAAGACGTAACCTAGGTATTGCTGAACTTTTGCCAGGGAAAACACATTGCCCCCAAAGTGGCAGTGGTTGAGAAATTCATGCAGAAGAAAAGATACAGGCTTCTGTTCTATAATGACCCATGACCTCATCTAGCCTTTGGATCATGAATTTCCCTTTATGAGAACTAGAAGCTTGATGCTACATGTGATCCCAGGTCTGTACTAGTTCTGCTGCAAACGGTTTATGGCACGTAGAAATCTGAAAACTCTCTCAGGAACATCTGAATCATTTCGGTTTACCTGTCTGTCACTTCTGAAATGTCACTGGTTTATTCTTCTGATTGTCATTCTGAATTTTGGTAGTCTTACAGATCTATTTAAACATGTTACTTGGAGATTTCAAGATAAAAAGCATGGGCCTATTGCAGAGCCTGCTAAAGTCAGCACAAGTCTTTCCATTAACATCATGGACTTCAGATGAGGACCTAAAAATATTATTCCTACTTTTTCGTTTTATTAGAGAGCCATTTCAAGCAAAACACTTTGGCATGTGCTTAATTATAAGTATATATGAGTCTTTAAACACTGCAGCTTGAACTCATTGTACTTACTATAATGTTCATTCTTTTCTGTTCAGTGATTTAGTGAACAACTAGAGTTGTATTTGAAAGAAAAGTTTTGACTAGCTCTCTGTGTGTATAAGCATGCATTTGTGCGTGTACTAATAGACCTAAAGATCAAGCAGTACTTTTTGAGATTCTTTTGAATATTCTCAGTACCAGTATTATGAAAGTGTTGACACTTCAGATTATTGGCAGAAAAGTGAGATAAGATAAAGTTCAAAAATCATTTTAAGAGATCTAAATATAAATGCCCATAGTGGTGCATATTATTTGTCATTGAAAAGAAGTAAAACCAGGTTTCATTCTAAATAAGAAGTAAAGTTACAATGTGTATTCTTTACAGTAGAGCTTATTCTTAATAATTGAAATGTACGAAAATTACATTCTGATGTTTTGAATCAGTATTTTAGCTTTTTTTCCCCGATTATTGTGATCAATGAAGTTGCTTTTTAAACAAAATATGCTTAAAAGCTTTTTGTCAAGGAAGAATTGGCATTAATGGCACTGGTGTCATTGTCTGTCTAGATGAACGAAACTTCCTAACAGTGGATAAATTTTTTATAAGGTTTCAGTAGGAAGTCATGCATGGCGTTTTTCAAAGTCTAGACACATTTTAATGCTGAATATATAATGAAACAACAGTTGTGGTTATAGGCTGTTATCTAATGGCAGTTCAACTTTATAATGAACATTTAGATTTATTTAGTTAATCCAGTCTTTTAATAGAGTATATAGTAGTGAAGTTAATATGAAGCTTCCACACTGAAAGTGATACATAGTATTATTACATTGCCATTATCTCTAATTGAATTAGCTGATTATTTAGCAATCACTGGAAGAGAAGTATATTCTTAGCTCTGCATGGTAAATCTCATGGTATGTCTTCAACAGACAGGAAAAGTGATGCACATATTTGTGATGTATTCAGAGGAAGTTAGAGGCAGAACCATCTTTCCAGGGAAATCTATATATTCTAATAAGAACAGAACAATGTCATTATTGTTCATCTCCATAGTTAAAACATGTAAACAAGATGTATAGAACTCTTCAGTTTTCCCAAAAATGCCTTTCACAGTTCAGTAAAAAATTGTTTTCTGATTTAAATAGAAGTGCTCATTTAACACCACAGGGCATTCTTTACACTGACGGCCTATGAAATTGTCAAATGTTTTGAGTAACTTCTTTAAAAGTAAATCATCTCTCAGTAATATAACTGGCTACAGTTGCACCTCAAGCTAATAGTACTCTTGCCCACAAATGGACTGAATGAAAAATATATTAATGGCTATTACAAAGTCCAACTTTTAATTTAGTTTCTTTGGATGGCTCACGATAATTTGAAGTCTTTAAATCAAAAGTAGATAGCATTCTAAAAGACATTATAGCTCAACAATTATGAGCACAAAGTAAGAACTCCTGGGTGATGTTCTTTGGCCTGTGGGAGGCATGAAGTTGGAGTAGATGATGGTAATTGCTCCTTTTAGCTGCCATATCTATGAATTTAAAATACCTTTTCCAAAATCCTGAGGGGAGGGAAGAATAGATGATCATCAAGGAATAGTGGTTTCTGTTAATACAGCCTTCTAGCTACTGTTTCTGACAGTATCTCTCTGTATGGAGATCACCATTCTGCTTTTTTCCATCAAGCAAGGAAGTGATTAAAAACTTCTAGCAATACTTCTATAAGTTTATATTCAAGATATTAACTTCAGCTAAATGAGAGTTAGGGTAAGTTACACCCCAATATCATTCTATCTTTTAATTTTGCTACTCTTCCTAAAAGTCATTTTGCTAAAGGAAGCAGGCCTATTACTGC